>NC_064639.1:811976675-812285875 GCF_023864345.2 Schistocerca serialis cubense
AAAATATAAGGGAATAAACCCCGGAATACACTGGCAAACTATCACAATTTGGTAAACGTTTGCACACAACGAGCAGGTAATAAGATATCCTATGTGGACCAAAGGTGCCCCAACACTGATAACCCAAACTAAATAACTTAATTCATTTTCCAGTGATACAACATACATATAAAAAATGAAAGGACCGGTATTGGTTAGCCACTTCAAGATGATCATTCATTGAAATATCTACAGTGCAAATTAATTACACCATTAGCCGTTGTTAACAACGTAAATTAACAGGAATACATTTAATTGTTACTAGAGTGAGGTATGTGTTGGTTGCATGGCATAAGGTGGCCCTCTTGGGCATCTGGTAACCACTTATACTCTATTACACTAAATACGTACTAGTAGTCTGTATACACTGATAATTTGTACAGTGCAGGTATAGTAATCGGATTGGGGCAGTCATGGTCTGGCGGATTTGAGAAGAGATGACATTCACACACTCTGACTACACAGTACGACCTGTAATGAACTACAGAAAGAGTACTACATCTTCCAAAAAACAGAATGAAGGTCATTATCGTAACGGCACAGAGGAATCAGCCCACAAGGGAAGGAATTATATCAAACATGGTGTAAAATACACTCCTGGAAATTGAAATAAGAACACCGTGAATTCATTGTCACAGGAAGGGGAAACTTTATTGACACATTCCTGGGGTCAGATACATCACATGATCACACTGACAGAACCACAGGCACATAGACACAGGCAACAGAGCATGCACAATGTCGGCACTAGTACAGTGTATATCCACCTTTCGCAGCAATGCAGGCTGCTATTCTCCCATGGAGACGATCGTAGAGATGCTGGATGTAGTCCTGTGGAACGGCTTGCCATGCCATTTCCACCTGGCGCCTCAGCTGGACCAGCGTTCGTGCTGGACGTGCAGACCGCGTGAGACGACGCTTCATCCAGTCCCAAACATGCTCAATGGGGGACAGATCCGGAGATCTTGCTGGCCAGGGTAGTTGACTTACACCTTCTAGAGCACGTTGGGTGGCACGGGATACATGCGGACGTGCATTGTCCTGTTGGAACAGCAAGTTCCCTTGCCGGTCTAGGAATGGTAGAACGATGGGTTCGATGACGGTTTGGATGTACCGTGCACTATTCAGTGTCCCCTCGACGATCACCAGTGGTGTACGGCCAGTGTAGGAGATCGCTCCCCACACCATGATGCCGGGTGTTGGCCCTGTGTGCCTCGGTCGTATGCAGTCCTGATTGTGGCGCTCACCTGCACGGCGCCAAACACGCATACGACCATCATTGGCACCAAGGCAGAAGCGACTCTCATCGCTGAAGACGACACGTCTCCATTCGTCCCTCCATTCACGCCTGTCGCGACACCACTGGAGGCGGGCTGCACGATGTTGGGGCGTGAGCGGAAGACGGCCTAATGGTGTGCGGGACCGTAGCCCAGCTTCATGGAGACGGTTGCGAATGGTCCTCGCCGATACCCCAGGAGCAACAGTGTCCCTAATTTGCTGGGAAGTGGCGGTGCGGTCCCCTACGGTACTGCGTAGGATCCTACGGTCTTGGCGTGCATCCGTGCGTCGCTGGGGTCCGGTCCCAGGTCGACGGGCACGTGCACCTTCCGCCGACCACTGGCGACAACATCGATGTACTGTGGAGACCTCACGCCCCACGTGTTGAGCAATTCGGCGGTACGTCCACCCGGCCTCCCGCATGCCCACTATACGCCCTCGCTCAAAGTCCGTCAACTGCACATACGGTTCACGTCCACGCTATCGCGGCATGCTACCAGTGTTAAAGACTGCGATGGAGCTCCGTATGCCACGGCAAACTGGCTGACACTGACGGCGGCGGTGCACAAATGCTGCGCAGCTAGCGCCATTCGACGGCCAACACCGCGGTTCCTGGTGTGTCCGCTGTGCCGTGCGTGTGATCATTGCTTGTACAGCCCTCTCGCAGTGTCCGGAGCAAGTATGGTGGGTCTGACACACCGGTGTCAATGTGTTCTTTTTTCCATTTCCAGGAGTGTATAATCTTAAACAGTCAAACTGGCAGACGTAAAATGGGACATGAATTTTGTTGCACGAGTACAGCGGCAAAGTAAAGTACTGGCAGGTGAAGCCTGCCGACTGGCAATTTGAAATCTTTGCAGAGAAGTTTCTTTATCTGAGGAGGGATATCATAAATCGTGGATTAAATGAGAAATAGACTTCATTAACCAACTATACGGCAGGTAGTGAATGAAATGCATCAATAACGCTTAAAGAATCATGCTCTGTGTGTGATTACAAACAAGTGATGGAAAGCGGTTCATCATAAACCAGATAAAGCCGAACTCTAACCAACGTTAGTAGCGTCAGTGTCCCACATAAGCGTCCACACTTCTCCGTGGCCGCGCAGGCTAGCCGTGCGGTCATGGGGCGCCTCGACCCGGTTCACACAGTTTGCCCCGTCGGACGTTCAAGTCCTCCCTAAGGCATGGCTGTGTGTGTTGTCCGTAGCGTAAGTTAGTTTAAGTTAGATTAAGTAGTATGTAAACTTAGGGACCGATGACCTAAGCAGTTTGGTCCCATAGAAATTTACCACAAATTTCCAGATAGTTCTCCGTTGATGGTCGTTCTGTAGATATCTGTGGTCAACAACTAAGAGAGAGCTTATGTGGACCACCATTAAGTCTGCATGGCAGAGAGCAAGAAGCAGATGGTTGCTTCGCTACAGACAAAGAGGTTAGAGAAAGCTTTCTATTACATATCTAAATAGTGTACTGGTCAGTTACCTTAAACTGCAACAGACGAAAAAGGTCCTTTCTGTGTCCTAACAAAATGGTGGCTTATCCTTTGCAATGCTCTAGTCTACATCGAAGCTGGTAATACAATCATATTAAATTGTTGCCTAAGAAGCTGCGGGAAGCAGACTAGTTCAAAAGGGGTCAGAAACAGAGTGCTGTGTTGTACTCTTTAAACACTCTCTGACATTCACGCAGTGCGAGTGCAACATCAAGGTAATTTTCCCCTACATACACATACAAACATACACATGTTGTCTGGCAAGGATATACAGGTTATTCTGTTAAAACAATGGTACCAAGTCTTTTGCTAAGGACATAGTTATACTCGTACATTGAACAAGTACTCATTGTTTTGTAAACAAAGGGTACTGTCATTTTAAGTTCATTGCATATAGTTCTACGGTTTTCTTGTTCTATGAAGAATTTATGTCATCCTCAGCGACTTTAACGACTAAAACCTCTTCACGTTCTAATTAAATTATTAATAGAATAGTTTATTGTTGGGGGTTCATTACAAATCCTTTCACAGATTCCACTAACAGAATGAGGAAATTAGTTAAATATTAGAGAAAGAGATCCTCATTTCATAAAAGGATTGCATTCTATTAATTAAATTAGTTCTGCTCTATTTCGTTCTATGTTTTTATTATAATGTGGTGAAAAGCTTGCTTGGATCAATAGTGTAGGAATGGAATATTTTCAGAAAAACGACTGCACATTAACAGTGCTAGGAGTTTTTGATCAAGGCTACAGAATAGAGTATACATATTTACTTTACCAATCGGCACAGTAAAACTTATCTGTATAGGTCTTTGTTGCTGCACTACTTATTCAGTTAGACTCATTTAAAACTCTGAGGGTGCCAATATTTATATTTTAGTTTCCATAAAGAACCTTACCTGTTCTACATGAGACAGTATCTGTTTTCTTACATACTCATTTCATTAAAATCGTTGCACGTCTGCTTATACGTTCATTCTTTAAATTCCATTCCATATGGAAGTTCGATCCATTTCTTACTTCCCAGTATTCCACACTCTCGATCAACCTATAATTAAATACACTGCAGGAAGAAAAATAAGTAAACCTGGAAAGACACATCGATTTTGATTCAATGACGGCATTTGCCATCTGGGGGATTTGATTGATTGATTGATTGATTTTAACAGGAGAGCTAAAACAGCTTAGGTCTAACGCGCCACTGCCCGCACCGAAACTAGGTTTCTTGTGCGGTATTGCTCCCTGTATATCTAGTAAAACGAACCAGTGCCCTTAAATAGTGCAAGGAGTCCCTCCACCAGTTTTTTGTTAGACACAATTTCTTTAGGCCTAGTTGTCCCGAAGATTCTGTATCTTTTACTCTCTTGCATTCAAAGATTAGGTGTGAAGCAGTTTCTTCACCCTCATCACAGATCCTACATTTACGGTCTTCTTCCATTATACCCCTCATGTGTAGGTGTTTTTTCGAAGTTCCCATGGCCGGTCATCAGTCCAGTCATGAGTTTGATCTCTTTCCTGTTCAATCCCAGGATTACAGAGCTTCTTTTAAAACATGGCTTGGGCATCATTACCCCACCGTGTTTTTGTTTATGGACCTTGGTCCAATATCCTACGTGCTGTTTCCTAAGCCAGTTCTGTAGTTCTAATTTGATGATAGCCTTGATGATTGTCAAGACAGGCTCCGGTCCCATAAATGGAGTTGTTGCTCCCATCCTAGCCAATCTATCGGCATGTTCATTGTCACAGATCCCTGAGTGGCCAGGGACCCACACTAGATTCACCCTATTGCTTCCTCCTAGCTCCACCAGAGCCCTGTGGCATTCTGCAACAGTCTTAGATCTTGTTGCAGGAGCTGCCAATGATTTCAGGGCTGCCTGGCAGTCTGAATAGATGTAGATTCTATGATCATTGTAGCACCTACTCATATTCTCCTCCACACATGCCCTGAATGCAGTAATTTCGGCTTGGAATACAGAGGCCAGTTTCCCTAGAGAGATGCTGCTCTACAGTCTTGGCTGAACCCCGTACAACCCTGCCCCAACGACTTGATCTGTTTTCGACCCATAGGTGAACCAAACGACGTCCCCCATACGGTGTCGATCTGTTTTCTTCCACTGATTCTTACTTCCAATTATTATGTTGTAAGGTTTGTCGAAGCAGTTCGGAGTTATTATATAGTCAGCGGGCATTTCCCCAGCCATACCTATATTTACCTCACTCACTATGTTAGTGTGTGATTCTGGATACCCGAATGAGACCCAGTTTTGGCCAGTTTTAAGTCTATATGCCCTAGCTGCTGCATCCAGCTTAACTCATAGGTGAAATGGAGGCATATCCAGCATGGCTTCCATTCCAGCGGTTGGTGCGCTGCTAATTCGGCCCGTTATGGCTAAGCAGGCCAATCTCTGCACCTTAGCAAGCTCTTTAGCAGCAACCCGCTGTTCTACCTTTTTCCACCACACTACGGCCCCATAGGAAATCCTAGGACTTACCACTGTGGTGTGTATTCAGTGCATACCCCTGGGGCTTAGGCCCAGTTTTTGCCACAAGCCCTCCTAGTGCTCAGTAAAGTGCTTTTTGCCTTGGAGCAGATACTCTTAATATGAGGGGTCCAAGTTATCTTCTCATCCAAGGCTACCCCTAGATATTTCGCTGTCCCCTTCACAGGTAGAGTTTCATCGAAGTGCTTTAGATTCCAACTTGCATGCTGAATATATCTCTTCTTAAATGGCACCACAACAGTCTTATTAGGATTAACTCTCAGATCCTGTTTATTGTACCATTTTTGTACAATGTCCAACCCTCCTTGTGCCATATTACTGACCGTGTCAGTAGTAAATTTGCCAAGTATTACTATGACAAGGTCATCTGTATATCCTTGGCAGAAGCATTGTCTGGAATTTAGTTCCTCAATGAGTTCGTTCACCACTAGATTCCACAATAGAGGAGACAAAACTCTTCCTTGTGGGCAGCCTCTAGTGGTCTTAATTACCATCTTTTCATTCATCATGGTAGCCTCTACCTTCCTTCCACTAAGCATGGCTCCGGTCCACCTACATATAGTGGTCCCCAGGTCATGCACCTCTGCAGCCCTTACCATGGAATCGAAGGTCGTATTACTAAAGGCCCCGACGATATCCAGGAAGGTACAGAGGACTATTTCTTTTAATTGAAGTGCTTTTTGCACCTTCCCGACGAGTTGGTGGAGAGCTGTCTCATGTGATTTATCTGGTAGGTATGCGTGTTGGTTCAGGTGTAGAGGGACCCTACATAGCCTCCTCTCCACAACAAATACATTAACCAGTTTTTCCAATGTTTTGAGAATGAAAGAGGACAGACTGATTGGTCTCATATCCTTGGCCTTGGTATGATCAATTCTCCAATTCTCCCTGGCTTTGGAATGAAGACAACTTTCACTGCCCTCCAAACATTGGAAATGATTTCTACTGCTAAGCTAACCCTAAATAGCCTGCATAGAATTGTTATAAGCTTTCCTCCTGCCTGTTGCAGGAGAGCTGGAAAAATTCCATCTGGGCCAGGTGACTTGAACAGCTGGAATGTTCCCACCGTCCACTGGATTTTGTTAAGTTCACACACTCCTTGGCCGATACCCAGTCCTCTCTTCGAGTGTCTGAGAACCGTTGTCTCTCTGGGGTCACGTACTGGTCTGTATTATCCGGCAGAGCATATTGAGGAAAGTGAGTTCTGAGGAGCAATTCCAGCGTCTCATGTGCTGTCTTTGTATATTCCCCATCCTCCTTCCTCAACGTACCTCCTGGATTAGTTGGTACTCTAGTGAGAATCTTGTGAAATCTGGCTTATGCAGCCGTGCCTTCCACTCCCTCACAGAATGCCTTCCAGAATGTCTCCTTTGCTTGTCTTACTGCAAGACTGTAAGTGACAAGGGCCTCACGATATTTAGCCCATTGTCCTTTACGTCTCGCAATATTAAATAGTCTCCATACCTGTTTTCTTTGCGTTTCCAATTTGTTATTCCACCAAGGAACACTCCTTTTTGTGCACTTCCTGGTGATTGTGCAGTTGTCCTGATATGAGGTCACTATGGCAGAGGTAACAGCCTCTGCTACTTCCTCAAATTCTACTGGCTTCCTTATCGTGGTTTTAATTTCCGATAAGCCTAAGTCAAGGTCCCTCCTATATGTCTCCCAGTCTGTTTCCCTGGGATTTCTATAAGTCATGGTCTGTCTGATTCCCATTTCAACCTTGAATGTAATGTACATGTGGTCCGATGAGTATGACTCCAACACCACATGCCATTGTTTGACATAGCTACCCATCGTCACGGAACCAAATGTTATGTCAATTACTTCTTTCCTTCTGCTATTCCTAAATGTAGGTTCATTGCCCCTATTGAGGACTTCTAAGTTGTTAGCTAACAGGAATTCAAGAAGGTACTCACCTCTACTGTTGGTGTCCTTGCTGCCCCACTCTAGGTTGTGGGCACTGGCTCGCACCCCACCAGCAGTTGTTCACCTTGCCGATTACAAGTCTCTACCAGTCTCCTCACCTCCAAGGGAGGGGGAGAACTGTAAGGAAGGTATGCTGAGGCCAAGACAATTTCCCTCGTGATACCTTCCTCATATTGCTGCATTTTGATGGTCACTAAGTCCCTAGAGCAGAATTCCATCGTTGGCATGAAAGAAATGCCATTTCTAATATAGACGCATGTTCTGGAGTTTCTTAGATTCCTAGCATAGATCAGGTTAACTCCAGTGCCTCCGAGGCCCGATACACCCCCTTTGTACAAATAGGGTTCTTGTATCACGGCCATGTCCACTTCCTGTCTCCCCAGGCAGCCGCTCCAGGCAGCAGAGGCCCCTTTACTGTGCTGCAGATTAATCTGCAGCAACTCCAGGCTCCGTCTTACTGCCATCTTTGATGTCTTTGACAACCCTGACGGGGAACTGCGAGAACCCTAAAAGCAGTTTCAGGTCCTGCTCCCGCATCGCCTTCAGGGACTTCTCGCAAACCTCCACCACCAGGGTTCGTCCTTCTGGAGCAACCTTCTGGTTAATCACTCTCCAGTCTTCTGTCAGGACTTTTGGGTTCTGGGCCCCTATTTTCCCGAACAGAATCTTGGGAGAGACTTCCTTAAGGATCTCGGGTACGCATAATGATATCTTTGCGGCCTTAAGACGCTCCGCTGCCGTCTTGACCAGCAGCTTCGCTAATTCCCACGGGGATATCATGGATACCTTGTCCTTGAGCCATTCTACTGTGTGCACCCCCTCACAGACAAAAATGAGTGCACCACGATCTAGATAGACCCCCCTGCAGTTGGGACCTGGGCCAGCGTGCCCCCCAATCTTTTCAAAGAGGGCCATCTGTACTAGTTGCTCCTGCTGCGAGGTAATGGCCACCAGTGGATAACCTTTCTGGATAACTGCCATCCTAAAAACTGAGACTGCAGTACTATAGGTCTGTTTCCCTATTTCTTGCCTAGGTTTTTTGTGGACTCGCTTATCCAAGGAGGAGGGAGTCATTGATTCCTCCCTTATCCCCTTACTACCTGTCTTAGGGTTTTCGTGTCCCCTTTAACCTCAGACTGTTTTTTCCTGTGGTCTTGGGTTCTAGTCCCTTAACTTCTTTCCATTTGTGTTTAGGAAGCCATTCTTTTCCTTCCTTTTCCCTCTGTTCCCTGAGTAGCTTCCTCCTTTGGGCCCCAGACAAGTCTTTGATCTTAATGTGGTCTAGCTTCTCGGTTACAGTTCCCACTTCTGGCTCAGGTCTAGACCCTGATTCAGTAATTGAAGTACCTTCCATCGGTTCACTCACAGATGTTTGGGAATCTGAGGTCTCAATTTGCCTCTCAGTTTCTTTTTCCTTTTCTGTAGTCGTGTCCATGGTGGTCCCACGAGATTTGGGGATCTAGAAGGTCCACACCACGAACACCCACGCGGTGTAAGGCTAATTACTCAGGGAGGTCGCCCGGTATCCCTGAGGCTCACACATCTTCCCATGTGCCACGCACCACACAGCATGGATCGCATCACACCTTGGGTTGGGTCAGGGAATAGGGTAGGACTAGGAGTGGATAGGGAGGAAGGGACGTTGTGGGACACTCTTAGTCTGATCCATCGGCTAAGGCCTTTCCGGCAGTAGGTCCTCTACCTTCGGCATAGCCCTCAGCTTCCCGCGGATACGCAAGACTCTCCACCCGCACGGACAGTGCTTCGTCAAGGTGGTGTCCCCCAGAGAGGATCTGGGTGAAAGTAGAAGTTGTAATATTGGTTTCAACGCCGTTCGCCAACAGTTTAGAGTAGTGGCATATCTACAAGTGTGTCATTTGTGTCTACCTTTTAATATTGAAAACTCACAGCCAGAAGCTCAGTGTGGTGCAAACGTGTTAAGTAAGGAGGTAATCAGGCCACGGAGACGCACTGGTTAGTCCTATAGCCAGCTGAGTGAGTTTGAAAGGAGTCAGATTGTGGCCTTCCGAGTGCCGGTATGGTCATTTCAGAGAACTGCCACACAAGCTGGACTTTCTGCGTCAGTTGTGCAACAACTGGTATCAGTGGTCACGTGAACATTCTCACACCCGTAGACGAGATTTTGGACTTTGAAGTACCACAGACACCCTCCAGGACGGTCATAATGTAGGGCAACAGTGGCGTATCGTTCAGCTACGACAGCACAGCTGAAAACGTTTAGGAGCCAAGATATGTCAATATTAAGTGTTGCGAATCGCTTATTAGCAGTGTGACTGCGACCACAGACACCTTCATCCCATCTTCCATTCACGCCACCGCATCCACGTGTACTGCTCGACTGGTGCCGTCAGAGAGTCATTTTGGAGATCGTATGGCCCGCCGAGGTGTTCAGCGATGTAAGCAGATCCGGCCAGCACACAAGTAACGGTCGTTTCTAGACGTGCTGAGCAGTGTCTCTTCGAGTGCATTCATCTAAGATACACTGGCCCCAACTCAGGCCTTATGGTGTGGGTTGCAATTATCTAAAACTGTCGTTCACCTCTGGTGTTTCTGCAGGGGACGCTATCCGGCGCTCAGTACATGCGGAATGTTGTTAGACGCATACTTTTGCCCTTCTTGCAGATGTGTAGTTTCAACAGAATAATGCTCGCTCACACAATAGCCGTGAAACTCAACGTGTTCTTCAACAAAAGCGACACCTTTCCTTACCGGTACGATCTCCAGACTTCTTTCCAGCCGAAACGTGCCGGAGATGATGCGAGGAGATGTGGCTCTTCAACCAACAGCTGTTAAGGGAGAAAGCGAAAACATCGAGCAGCCATGGCACAACGTATCCCAGGACAGTATCCGCGGCCTGTGGGATCGACTGGATGCCAGAGTCAGCGCTGCGTTGCCGGCAGTTGGCGGCATGGGCTGATACAAGTACCCCAGAACCGCTCGTGCTATTCATCTGTAAATGTTGCAAGCTCTCTATAAAAATATTATCTGTTTAAGAGAGAACTGAGTACACTGATTTCAAAAAGTTTTCCTCGTGTGACATGTGTTTTACACAATGTACTCAGTTGGTGACCAAAACTCACTATGGGTTAGTCCTGTATTGCGCATGTAAACAGTGTCATAAAATAAAACTTTAAACTTCATGAAATTCAAAATTTGAAATAAGAAAATGAACTTAATTAAATGTTAAAGGAAATCAATTGTGTGCTCAGTGAAATCTATATAACAAACTCAGTACCGAAGCATATTATGAACAATGCGTAATGTGAAGTACGGTGTCAGGCTAAGAACATACACAAAAATAAAGAATTCCTCTACCTGGAAGAAAATAACTTTTTTAAATTACCAACACCGTTCGCTGAAAATTAATATACTAGTAGCACAACGCCTGACAATCCTGGCTACAAATTTGCTCAGCATGCTGTTTTTGTGTCTGGAGTAGTGACGTTCTCGAAAACAAATACAGATCAGCAGAGGCGACAGCTAAAGATAAGTATCTACTCTAATTTTGTTTGTCTCAAAGAATCTGTTGTTTCGTGTGGCGTATGGTGAACGCACGCACAATAAAAAATTGAAAATTTTACTCTGGCTCGTGGAGGTAGGTTTCACTTTAAAGAAAATAGTTTTTGACAAGTCAAACTCAGACTGTTAAAAAGACTACACAACATAAGAAGACTCTAGCAATTACAAAATTCTCTCATTAAAAAGAATCTACAAACGTACCTTTAAAATTCCTCGAAAATCTTCTCTATTATTATAAATAACAAGAAAGTATTAAACGAATTTCCATCTCCAAAATAAAGTATTTTAGATAGCTTCTCCCAGATTTACAATAGCAGACCTCATTCTCAGAAAAACTAAACTGGACGCTACTATGCCTGAAATAAGAATGTCTCAGGGCTTCACAACAGACTGATTACTAAGTCAATCACAGATCAAACAACGCAGCGTCAAAGATCTTATTCACCTCTCACGCAGTACGCTTATTCATCTTTGTTGCAGTAGAGCAGAGGTAAATTATTGACAACAGCAGAAAACCTGTGAGAACCTTACTGATGTGTCCTGCCTACTAGTCGCATATGGCGTGCCTAGGAATCGCTAGACAACAATTCAAGAAAATCGTATTAATAAATTTTTATTACGAAAGGAAATGATTACAATACTTTACTTTGGGAAATACAGAAATGCCGCAGTCAAGGGGCGACAGACCAGATAAGCAATCTCTTCAGTATAGATAAAGCCTAATACAAGTGAAACAATACAGTTTCTAAGTCTCTGCTGTGGAACTCGTTGAACGGCTAGTCTTCAACTGGGCTGTGGCGAGGCGGCGCGGCGCGGCGCTTATGTACTCATCGTGCCGAGGGCGCTGCCGTGCGGTTGTCGTCTTAGGGATTGGTCGGTCCGTGTGCAGCTGGCGGATGTCTCACAGCACTCTCTGCTTGACTTTACGCCGAAAATTTCCTCCACGAAGTGACGGAGGCATGGGAGTTGACGCTCTGCAGCACCTGAAGCTGTGGCTGCAGAGGGCGTCAGGCTTTCGGTCGTCACCAGCCATCCCCAGAAAACGACCAGAAGGGTACGCTTCAGCCTACTGAGGCCCATAACCAGATGTAGAAGGCGTCGGCTGCAGTGGTGTGGGCGGGTCCAGCGCCAACGGTAGGACGAGAGGAGGCGGAGACGGCGAAGGTTCCGTCTCCATGGTGTCCTCCCGCGGTGTCGTGATGACACCCTCTGGCGGCTGCTGTGGCTGCTCTGTCCTCGGGTTTCGTGAATCTGTGGGAAGAGACACAAAATGTTGACCGTGCAGATGACAGAGGCGAATTTTGTGATGTCGGCACTGTAATCTATCTGGACCTGAAATGACATACATGCATGCGCCAAGTCGACAAAAGATCTCGCCTCACGCCCACCGTCTGCTGTCGCTAAAAACCCTGGAAAACAGTATCATGCAGCACTAAGCGATACATGCGGCCGTCCTTAGGCGCCTGATTCTGAGGAGGATGGAGCAGGTGGAGCAGTGTCCGATGCTGGCGACAGTGAAGCAGTTCCACCGGCGATGATCCATAGCGTGGATGTGAACGATACGAGGCGAGAAACAGTTGCAATGTTTGATCCCTGGTGTGTGCGGTGCGAAGTTCGTCCATCTGCTGCTTCAAAGTTCTGACAAAACGTTCCGCTTCGCCCTTTTGACCGTGGGTGGAACGGTGCACTAGTGAGATGCTGTATGCCATTGCGTTCACAGAATGTTTCAAATTCATGTAACGTGAACTGAGGGCCGTGGCCCGACACTATGACTTCTGGCAAACCTTCGAGGCAAAAAATAGAGGAGAAAAATTGTTCAAATGGCTCTGAGCACTATAGACTGATCTCCTGAGGTCATCAGTCCCCTAGAACTTAGAAGTACTTAAACCTAATTAACCGAAGGACATCACACACACCCATGCCCGAGGCAGGATTCGAACCTGCGACCGTAGCGGTCACGCGGTTCCAAACTGTAGAGCCTTGAACCGCTCGGCCACACCGACCGGAAAAAAAGAGGACAACACCTGAATTGCACTACGTGACGTTGTCGAGTTCATTGGCACTGCAAAAGGAAATTGGCTATAAGAGTCTACCACAATCAACCAAAGGATATTCCAGAAAGGTCCGTCAAAGTCAATGTGCACACGTCGCCATGGTGATTGCCACTCAGGACAAGCAGAGAATTTTTGTAGCGGAGTGGACAGATTTTCCGCACATTCGTGACACTATGATGTGATCTGTTCTATTTGGGTGTCCATACCCTGCCAAGAAAGGTGTCGATGTGCTAACAGTTTCGTACGAACAAACCCCAAAGTGTCCTTGGTGATGTAACTGCAACATTTCTGTTTTCAAAGCTTTGGGGATCAACACACGTGACTGTCCACTGTCATTTTGAACAAGAATCACACCTTTCTGTAGAGCGAGGCTATGCCGACGTACAAAGTATCAGCGTACTACAAGTCCTTTATGCTATACAATGAATGAGGCCATGATGTGCGAACGTATTTTAGCGAAACGTTCAAATCTGAATCAGCTTCCGTGGCCTGTGCAATTTTCCTATGGTGCAGAGGAAAGGATTAAAGCATTCACGATCCTGAGCATCGACGTGACAACAAGATGCAGCAGAAGCGTCAAAGTCAGTATCAGGGCCTGTCGGAAGACGTGAAAGGGCGTTCGCGTTACCATGTTGAACTGTCGAACAAAGCATTTCTTTGCAATTTTTGGTCAGTTCGTACATGAACCGGCTTCGTCGGATGAAGCAAGGACTACAAGGGCTGGTGATCCGTTATTAAGTAGAATTTTTTACCATACAAATAGTGGTGGAATTTGGTGACACCATACACAATAGCCAATGCCTGTTTTTCTTTTTGTGAATAGTTACACAGAGCTGTGGACAACACTTTGATGCGAAAGCAATAGGCCTCTCTTTATCACCAAATCTGTGCGAAAGCGCGGCACCGATTCCGTAAGAAGAAGCGTCAACTTGCAACACAACCAGTTCGTCAGGATCATAGTGAACTGTGCAGCGAACACATAGCAATGCATCTTTAAGTTTCTGAAAAGCTACCTGCACTCATATGTCCAAACGAAGGGAACGTTCTTGCGACGCAAACGATGCAGCAGAGCTGTGATTTGTACGGCATGCGGTATCAGCAGAAAGTAGTAGTTCATTTTCCCTAAAACTGACTGCAATTCTGCGACAGTGCGAGGAACTGGCATGTCACGTATGGCTAAAAAATGTGACTGTAGAGGATGTACACCTTCACTGTCTACGACGTGACCAAGATACTGCGACTTCCGTTGAAAAAGATCACACTTCCTCAGCCTACACTTTAGTCTTGCATCAGATAACACGCGAAACAAAGCACGCAAATTTGCAATGTGTTCTTCAGGCGTACGAGCGGTATTTTAAGATAAGCGTCACGCAAATCAATTTTTGAAAAGTAGCGACCAGCGCCTAATCGGTGTATAAGATCCTCTGGCTGGGGCAATGGATAAGAATCAATCACATTTTGTGGGTTAACTGTAGACTTAAGTCAACACAGAGGCGAATGCGACCTGAGGGTTTGGGGAGCAATACTAGTAGACTTGCCCATTGACTAGCTTGTATGGGCGCAGTAGCTCCGCTATCTTGCAGTTCTTTAAGTTCAGCAGCGACTTTGTCCCGTAATGCAATAGGAACAGTCCTGGCCTGCAAAATTTTGGCTGAGCATTGTCTTTCAGAGTAATAAGTGCAACAAAATTTTTAACCTTGTCTAAGTCTTCAGAAAAAAGTTCTGGGAATCCTTTTGATTTGAATGCAGTCATTGACAAAATACTGGCCTGAATTTGAAAACCAAACAAATCGAATGAATGAAGGCCAAATATGTTCTCACAATTGCAAGACTGTAGCACAGCGGAAGTTACAGTGCGCCTATGCTAGCGATACATAGCAGACAGAGTACAATTTCCTAGAACACGAATGTCTTGCCGTTATAGGCAGTCAGGTGCGTGCTAGTTGTAGACAGGCGTGGGGAGCCTAACAGTTCATGTGTGTTACGACTCAACAGTGTAACGGAGGCACCTGTGTCCAACTGAAATTTTATACGTTTTCCACTAATACGAAATGAACAAAAAGCTTGTTAGATCGGCGTAGCACTGAAGAAACTGTTCGCATGCTAGTTTTGCTACTTCCTGCAGTATGCTTTCAATACAGTGCATTTATCACACGGGCCTTGTTCTTGATATTTGTGAGTGGACAGAATTCTGATGTTTGTTCCGTTGCCAAAATATGGATTGTAAATGTCCTTTCTTGCCACAAGTATAACACTTTGGATGGGCAGTCTTGGCATTTGTGCCATTAATAGCACTGAGGACTTGACTTAATTCTGTTCACTGTAGCCGCCTATTTAGAGAGCTGTTTACGTGGCTTGGAGAAGTGTTGACGTGGTGTGGCGCGCGCAAGGTGTCACTGATTAATGGGCCGATCACAACCAAGGGGCGACTCAACCAGACAAATCTGTGGCCACTCAGATTTATCGGCCAACATGGCACCTGCATCGTACTGATCTAGTATTTTCCATACGTGCTGGAATGATGGCTCGGACTGTTTCAAAATCTGCTGTCAACATTTGACATCAGTTACGTTGTACACGATCGCGTCACGCAACATAACATCTGAATATAAAGTACCACAAGTACATTTGAATTTGCATTTTCTCGTCATACCTTGCAGATCTGTTACCCACTCACGATAAGTTTGTTCTGACCGTTTCGTGCAATTAAGGAATTGGTACGTAGCTGCTACCGCATTCACTTGTTGGTCATAATAGTTAACTAGCGAATTTACATCCTGATCATAGGAAAGTTAATTTGGAGGGGCGTTAGGAAAGCCTAAAAACTCCACTTCCTACTCTGGACAAAAATAAACGGGGATTCACAGTTCCTGGTATGCTGTGAGCGATTACGTGAGCTTCAAACAGTTGCAACCACTCCAGCCATTCCTCTTCTTGTTCATGAAACTGGCGAAAAGTCAGTGTAGCACTAGGAGCTGCTGGAGGTGTAGTTTGTTGTTCTACTGGGCGTGCAGCGTTGTCCAGTAGCTGCGGCACCGTGTTTAGGAGGTTGGTAATTGGTCGACTCTGAAACCGAAACATGTGCATTAGCTGTGTTGCATCTATCGCTTGCAGATGTGGCACCTGAGCAGGGGGTTGCTGAGATGGGTTTCTCATATTGGGAGAGAGAAATGCAATAAACAGACAAGGCAAGCAATCAAAATGAATAGAAAAGCAAAGAAATTTTTTTCAACATCCACCTGAAAACACTGATTATCAATAACACGATAAGAGATACTGTTAAAGCACGTAAATACACTCATGCAAAGGAAAGACAAAAGAGAATTAAGGCGCCAGCAAAACACAAAAGAAAATTTTCTGTGGCCGCGAGGTGCGGTGTTTGTTTGAAGACTCGTCGCCAATGTTGTGTCCTGCCTACTCGTCACGTAGGAAACCTGCTTCTCGGATCGCTAGACAACAATTCAAGCAAATTGTATTAATGAATGCTTTGGTACGAAAGAAAATGATTACATTACTAACTTTGTGAAATACAGAGGTGTCACAGAGCAGGGCGACAGATTCAATAAGCAATATCTTCAGTATAGACAATGCCTAATACAAGTGAAATTATACAGTTCCTAAGTCACTGCTGTAGAGCTCGTAGAACTGGGCTACTGCCAGGCGGCGCGGCGCTTACGTCCTATCCGTGTCCAGGGCGCTGCCGTCGGATTGTCATCCTAGAGAGGGGTTAGTCCACGTGCAATTTGCTGATGTCGTCTCACAGCCATCTCTGCTCTACCGTTCCATCCTGACGTAACGGCGCTTGACTTAACGCCAGAACACTTACAATGTAAACCGTCTTGTGACGTAGTAAGCAAACTAAACTTTACATACAGCTACCAGAAATAACTCGCACCGCAGCAGTTGTACGTTTTGTCATTGTCATCATTGCTCCTTGTCATGGAGATGAAGTTTTGAGGCTGTGTGTATCCGAGAAGATTTTTATCTGGCGGAATAACAGGAAAAGTTGGCTCTGACCGTATACTCCTAGTCGTATGGATTTTTGGTGACAGGTTACTGCAATGTAGTTCATTACTATCAGTATTTTCGCTGGGTACTGGATTATGATAAACATAACGAGTATCAGCTGCCAGAGCTGCCTGGGATGAGTCATTTCTAATCTCTTGCTTTACGACGTTTAATTCCTGTTCTATATTGCCTATCTTATCATTAAGATAGATTAGGACATTTTCTTGCCATTTAGGCATATCTTGTGTTAAACTTCCTTGCGTTTGGTCTAAGTCGCTATTGATAACTTGTATTGAAGAGCATTGTTCGGTGGATTTTTCAGTGAATTGTTCAGACCGATCATCGCTCGGTTGTGTAACGTGTACGTCCCGTTTCCTTAAGTCATTTTAAAATTTAACCAAATTGCCTTACTTCTGAGCAGCGGTAGTGAAGTCATCTGGTTTTTGTATGGTGTTATCGCAACTTAAAGTCATAGTTCCCATTACAGCGCATACTCTCCTGTCTGTGATTCAAAGTATCTACGAGGTGCGCCAATAAAGTAATGAGACTGATGTGAAAAAAATGTTGCTTAGCGTTTTAGTCAAGTTTAGTGTTGTCTACTTCAAAGTAGTTCCCTTCTGATTGCACACACTTTCCCAGCGCTTCTGCCATTGATGGTAACATTTCTGGAACTCATCTTCTGTAATATCCAGCAAGACCCACGTCGCAGCTTTTTTGGACACCGTGTGTTGTTTGAAAATGGTGTCCCTTGGCAGCCGTTTTGACTCTTGGAAATAGAAAAAAGTCGCACGGAGCGATATCTGGTGAATAAGGTGGCTGTGATAGTACTGAAATTTGTTTTGAGGTTAAAAATTGCTGTACTGACAGAGCAGTATGGGAGGGTGCATTATCGTGATGCAAAATCCAATCTTACTCCTACCAAGATCTACAGTTATTATTAGACGAACCGTTTCTCTATTGATGTTGAGTTCTTCTGCAATAATTTTCACGCATAGTCTTCGATCATATCGTACGAGTTCACGCACCCTGGCCAAGTTGACATCCGTGCTTGAGGTTGATGGTCGTCCACTGCAGTCTTCATTTTCAATATTCGTTCGGCTTTCACTAAACATTTTATGCCAACGAAAAACCTCCTCTCCAAAAACCTTCTGAAGCTTACCGTAAGTTGTCGTCGCTTTTTCCCCCAATTTAACGCAAAAAGAAATGGCATACCGGTGCGCAATATTATGCGGTTCCATTTCCGTGACGAGAGACACAAATACGTGTTAACTTATTACAGCACAACTCACGACTGAACAGTTGCATTGATGCGCCGCTTGGACAAGAAGCAGCTTATAGACCAAAGTCAAAGATATTGTGCCTACGCAAGCCTGCAGGGTTGCCACATTTTGCAAAGAAAATCAGTCTCATCACTTTATTGTTACACCTCGTATTTCATGATTCACGGTATCTGTTTCCTGTTTCATATTAGACATTTCATTTTTTAGTTCCAGCAGAACTTGCGTAATAGGATCTGTTGCAATATTAACAGGCTCAGCAATATTCTCGTCTGTAGCTGGCGATATAACTCCACTCGACGCCGCTATCGTGTTCTTTAAATTTTCAGTTGCGAATTCGACTTCTGGTATGCAATTAGTAGAGACCGGATTATAGAGATTTGCATGTTGCATATGTATTTGCATATTAGGCTCCTTTTCAATGGTTATTGCATATTTTAACTAAAAACTAGTGACGATAAATATTTTCGCTCTATGCTTCCAATATTTTAAAAATTTAGACGGGTGGGCTCTAGCTCAATCTCGTTTCCATGTCTCACAGTGTGACCACGACCTACAACTGCGTGCAATCGCTAAGCGAGAGGCTACTGGCTAGGAAACTGATTACTGAGCAGGGACAGATAGGCAGACTAAAGTGCGCAAGCCGCCCGCGCCCTCGCGTAATCCCCTCCCCTGTCTTACCGTACGCGTTGGCAACAGTTAAATTAAATTAAGCAAAATGTTAGTCACACATCCATTGTTTCAGTTTAGTTTTCCTTTTATTTGTATAAAGTTTAACGCGTTTACGTGTAGTGTGCATCGTGATGAGTACCGTGCCGTCCGAAAAAAGAAATGTTTCGTGGATAGCTGGCCATCCTGGAAAATCTACATGTGACGGAAATATTTTATATTGTAGAGTCTGCGAGAAAAGCGTTTCGTGCAAAAGGAATTTTCAAACAGACGAGCATGTCAAGACAAGGCTCCATGTCGCAGGACTCAAAAGAGAGGCCCACAACAACAACTTTTGACAGCGGCAAGTGGCAGTAGGAGGGATTTAATCTCCAAATGTAACCAATAAAATCTCTCTAACATGTATCTACGTGAAGCATTTACTGCAAGTAGTTCATCTCTTCACAAAGTTACAAACCCTATCCTCAAAGATTATTCCACAAATATTATTTAAACCAAAGTGTGCAGCATGAATCACCATTGCGCGAAAATTACATACTAACAATTTACCTACATGTTCTGGAAAAAATACGCAATGAACTCAAGGACAACATTAACTGGATTTCAGTTGACGAAACTGCCGACACTTTTGGTCGTTACATTGCAAATTTCATTGTTGGTGCTTTAAAAAGAGTATTTTTCTTCCTATTTAGTGGTATGCAAATAACATGAAAAGACAAATAATTGTACGATCGCCTCATTTTAGAACTAGGATATTACAAAAATATTTCCAGAATCTTCTGGGGATTGAAGGATATTTGTATTTCCCTTTAGTGGCCTTCAAATAACATGAAAAGACAAATAATTGTACTATCGTCTGATTTGTGAATGAGGGTATTAGAAAAATATTTCCAGAATCCTCTGGGGATCGAAAGATATTTGTGTTTCTCTTGCAATCAGATGCTGCTCCATATATGATCAAAGCAGGAAGAGCCCTCCAAGTATTTTATCCCGATTCATGTGACGTGCTTTGTTCATGGAGTACATCGCCTTTCTGAAGAAGTACGATCTACGTTTTGGAATGTAAATAAACTGATTTCATCAGCAAAGAAAACGTTTCTTAAGGCACCTTCTCGCATCAAGACCTACAAAAAAAAATGCCAAATGTACCTTTACCTTCCGAACTAGTGGTAACCCGTTTGGATGCTGTGTTCTTTTACAATGAACATTTCCAGCCATCAGAGACGTAGTCGGGTCTTTTACATATCGTAATGTACTATCTGTACAAACAACTCAGAGATATTTATTGCGCACAGCGTGTCGTCATAGATTATCGGAACTTTCCTTACCAAGCAATGCTAATAGCTATTTGAAGCTGTAAGCGCCTATTTATGATTATACACCAATACGTACAAAATTTCCGTGTTGTCGTCGTTAACAATGATATTTATGAAGGAATTTACCAGTTATGATTCCCTGCTGTAGTATATATATATATATATATATATATATATATATATATATATATATATATATATATATATATAAAAATTTAATTTTTCTGGTATTGAAAAATACATTCCTTTCATCTATACATAAGCCTTTCAATCTTTAAAAGAAAATTACAGATTATATTAATGATCTAGTTTACTATTCCTTCTGGTGGTCGCCAGTTTAACTCTATATCTGAAGAGTCAAACTGGCGATGAATAGAAATGTTAAATTTTCACTAAATATTGTAAGTTGGGGGAATAAATGGCTTGGTTTGTTATTTTTACGAACTGTCAGCTTCGAATCTCCCAAGTGCGCCAAATATCTTTCGCAGTAGCAAATCAGATTTCGTAAATTAAAAAGCGGGCAGTTGCTGTATGACTACTTGCGATCTCAGTTAGATGGTCGTAATACTGTGCAAACAGACACCATGCAATCCGGTTATTCTTCTTCATACAGACCTACCCATATTTCCATTGTGAAACCTGTTAAAACATATCAAGGACACTAGTTCTACAAAATAAAATAACAAGACACAAAGGTTAAGGATAAATGAGTATTACTCTCAGTTAAAGAGATTTACACTGATACACACGCCTTATCAGGCTGCACCTACGTGGAGAAAAAGTGAAGACGGAAGTAACAAGTGAAGTATGTCAGAGGAAAGGCGGACATTGTTTTGCAACGGTAACATATTCTAAACTACTTTGGACTTGACGCGATTTAACTGCATGTCTCCTATAAAAATTGACCTTTAACGTACTTCTGGAGTGGTTAGTGTGTCGTATTTTCATTGTGAGCGCGTTTTGTCGTGGTGCGATTGGTCGCTATCGCCTATATAGGCGCGCGCGGTACGATTCGAATGGGCTCGGCGCAGCAGCGTGACGCGGTAGAAGAGGGCAGTGAGCCTGTCAGCCGTTGTTGCAGTACTGGTCATGCCTAGGTCGGTGGTGGGCCGTGAGAACCAGGAGATTGTTTTAGTCTAGTACGGAAGCAAAACTCGTAAGTGGACGACGCGGAATGAGACTTCACGCTAATAGCGGAACTGGGGCCACGCTACGTTTGGAGGACAGTGTAGCCGTGTAGAGGCCTGAATACAACCCCCTGCGCCGGCCGAAGTGGCCGTGCGGTTCTAGGCGCTGCAGTCTGGAACCGCGAGACCGCTACGGTCGCAGGTTCGAATCCTGCCTCGGGCATGGATGTGTGTGACGTCCTTAGGTTAGTTAGGTTTAACTAGTTCAAAGTTTAGGAGATTAATGACCTCGGGAGTTGAGTCCCATAGTGCTCAGAGCCATTTGAATCATTTGAACAACCGCCTGCGTCGTATCACCTTGCCAATACTTCTGTCTGCCGCTGCAACTTTCAGCTGTGTTAATTCTGATGGGTAAGCTGTTTTCTCGCCCAGGATCGTTCTTGTACGATTAACTACTGGGTGGCCCTTCACGACTTTCGTGTTGAGCAGTGGTACCTCAAATGTGCTGTCGTGTTCTGTGTGTGGGCGTTTTTCGCCCTGTAGGCGCCGTTTTACTGATAAGTTCTACCTGTGCATACGGTGTAATTTCCTGGGTATAACTTAAGAAAGCTGTGCAAATGGTTCAAACTTTCTACAGATGCGAGCGGGAAGTTTTTCTGCAGTAATATCTGTTTATTTAAAGCCCAAAGCATAGCACGTTTTATAAGCGCGACTATGGTAAAGTGACACATACCACTGCCAAGGTGTATAAGTTTCAGGGAATTAACAAAGGCCCACATACTGGACGAATCTATGAATCAACACGAATTACGAGAGGGAGAATTTACTTTGATCAGTTAAAGCAAAAGCCCGCAGCTGGAATTTCAGGTGGTATAAGGCAGCCGGTTGGACCCATACTACATCACTGACTTCTGGAACATTTGCAGCTGAATGTGCCTTTTCCGGCAGGAACCAATATCTTGCTTAGTTCAACATTCCCTAAACGCTACCGGTCACGCGCAAGTATGCGAGTCGAGAGCAGTCTTTGCTCAGGCTTCGTGTGGAATGGTAGTATGTAATCAAAAAAGACCAAAACAGTTTTACGAAGAATAATAAGAGTGGAAGACCAGGAACTAAGCTGTCGGATTAAAAAGGCTGTAAGACATGGATGTAGTCTTTCACCCTTACCGTTCAATCTACACATTTAAGAAGCAATCATGGAAGGAAAACAAAGGTTTAGGAGTGGAATTAAAATATGGAATAGCAGCGAGTGTAGTCCTAATAGTGAGTCAGTCAAATTACTGGTAATGGCTGCTCTAACAGTACTTCATTCACTTCATTACGTACTTGTTACATCTGCACAACTGTGTGTAGAAGCAGCTCAAATTATGCAATGGATTTTCGTTGTAATTTTAAAGGAGTGACTTTATCTTGACTCTATCATGAGCTGTGCTTTTACTACTTTGCGCACTATGAGAGTATTTCAGTAAGCTGCCTGGTTAAAGTTGCAATGAAAATGTCTTACGTCCTTTAAAATACAGCAGTTTGCTTTAATAACTTCGGTCTTATTGGCTGTTGCAAGGCTGTACGTTAATATCTGATTTAACATCTTGCATGCAAAAGGCTGACTGGCTTCACAGTTGGCGTAAAATGGGCTAAGTTCTAATCGTTTGTTTGATGTGTTACAGAAGGTACTTGTTTTCTGAACCGGCTGGGCTGTGACTCTCGCGTTGTTGCGTGACCAGTGCTACTGAATGGGTCTACGACCGCAGAAGGCTGTTAAGTTTGAGCAGTACTGTAATTGACGCATGTAGCCTAATAGTAACAATTTTTTTCTGATTTAAGCCTGTAGCTCGTAAATAATGTTTTTGGCGTTTTAAAACATTCAAAAGGTTTCGAAGCCTTTCGGAGCCACCAGGCATGTTAGTCCTCTATCAAATAATTTTGCCTAAGGTCTTTGCGTTGAACAAGTAGAATATCTGTTAAGTTTTTTCCTTCAATTTCTTGATTTTTTAACAAAAAACCAAAGCTACATTTTGCAGCGTAGTATTGTCACAAACAAAGGCATGAGTTGCAAGTTTTAAAAAAATATTTTACTAAAGGACGTCATGACCATTTGTCTTACATTAAAATTAATATTCTTAAACGTTACACTTGTTGCGTCACAAGAGTTTTCTGAAGTTTTCTCTTTGTGTATTATTTGAACAAATAGTAAGCTGTAATATGATTATGACTCTGTGCCGTTACGAGTACAGGCAGTTTTGATGCCTGGCAAACAAAGTTTGTTGTAGGAATCCTCTATGGACTTCGTCCTTTCACTTCTCGCCGCTTTGAGACTTGCTAGCAAAATACCAAACATGTTTATTCTTCATCACAAATAACATATTTATAGTCAGACTATTGATTTTCTAAAAAATAAAATAGTTTTGTTAAAACCAGAAAAAGGAGAAAAATCATTAATATGTCTTTATAATGCAGAGGTACCTGTGCATTATCGCATAGCAGTGCAAGTGCTTGAATTCGCTCGCAACTACCTAATTGGCTAATTTCAGTGCTAAATACATCGAAAACGACTCACTGTAGCGAATTTGTTTCTAAACTATATTTCTCAGCACAACACTCCTACAAGCTTTCCAGATTGTTGCTGACAACGCTGTGTGTAGAAATTACAAACTACAACAAGGTACATCAGGAAGGTCATTTACGTGGCCGATACCCCTATCACTGAGGCGTTGAAGAGATGCTCTCAAGCGGTTTAAATCATCTATTAACATACAGAGGCTACTAGGAAGGTATACAGCTGTATATATTTAATTTTTTTCGAAGTAATTTCTGCCACATAGAAGACACATCTCAATCCTACGAAACCAATTCGTAAGCCATTTCTCCCAAAGCCTCAGGAGATGGTCATCACTTGAAAACTGCACTGATTTTAGATTCATTTTCATATGCGGGAATAGTGAAGATTTACTAGGAGCAAGGTATGGACTGTAAGGACGGTGCTCAAGAAGTTTCAGTCCTGCACCCCGCAAATATCCGGTGCATGCTTAGACACGGTAAACTGGAGCGTTGTCATGATGGAGGAACCAAGTGTCCATTCTTGACTTCCGTCGCAGGTTCTTCAAAGATTGGATAACTTTGGGCAGGCACTGCTCAGTGTACCAATTAGACGTGACTGTTTTCTGTGTGTCCAAAACAACACACTCCACAGTTCCATTCGATTTGAGAAAACCAGCTACTATTTTCTTCTTTACTGACCGGAATTTTCTGACTGCTTCGGGTGTGTCATCAACTTCAGAAATCCAAACTTTACTCTGATTTTCAGTCGGCACATCATAACAGTACAGCCATGTCTCGTCACCTGTCACGATTTTATTCACATACTGAGATTGTCCCTCATAAAATTCCGTTAACATTTCCCGGGACCGTGTCACACGTCATTTCATCTGCTCACCCTTCAATCTGTGCAGCACTCAGAGAAGACGAAGTTTCTTTACTAGCAAATGATAATCCAGAATCTAACAAACTGCTAGTGCATTTAACCCTAAGGTATCTTCTGTCTGCTTATAGGTCACTCACCTGTCTTCGTGTAGCAGTTCCCTCACAGCATCAGTGTGTTCCTCCGTAACTGATGATCATGGCCTTCCCGTCCTCTCAGTGTCCTCCAGAGTGTAATTTCCTATTTAGATCCCTTGTGTTATGACAGTCAAACTTGACATCAGCTGGGATAACAAATCGGTATTCTCAGCAATTGGCGATTGCACTGGGCTTAATCAGGATTGTACCGACACAATTTTCGGTACAGTCATTTCGTTTTCGCACGCGTCTGTGTCAGAGATGAAATTCATGTTGTTTGTTGGTTGCTGCATATTTCTCTGGACTTCTTTCGACATATGAATGTCGGAACTAGCAACCGTTTGTGTCGACGGCATGAGCGCATTAATTATTGCTGGTTGCTCAGCCGTAATCGACATATCGCTAACTACGGCGGTATTAAATTCTGTGGCACTAGTTGACGATGCATTCACACTATTTAATTCATTTTGTGGCATTGTGATGCGTGCTTGCTTATTGGCTTTGAACATAGATCTAGTTATCACCATGTAAATGAGCAATTGACAGTTTCTCCTCTAAATAAGTCCTACAAAAGTGACTATTAAACTTTTACACACGCAAAAACGTTAATGTCCTAAAGCTGTTAATGTACACTTTACAATGTGACACAAAAACAGTGCATAGATAACACATAAAATGTTGTCTTACTATATCTACTGAAATACTGGAATTCTAATAAAAGTAATATAGCAACTCTATTTATACTTAGAAAATTTCTACATGAGGGGTCACTACAATGCATAAATGCTCAAGAAAGCAAGTAATTCAAATGTTCTGGCCTTTTTGAAGTTTCTGCTCGGCTGCTGGGACGGCGCACTCGTTCTCTTCACAAGATACTCCCGCACGTTAGCGTTAGCATGAAACATACAAAGGACCATAATGTAGTTACTCTATAAGACTAGACATATATACACACAATGAAACATTACTTACTAAATTGCTAACATATTTGTATTGCAGGTTCACTATGAGTGTTGTATCAGGATCGTGTCCTGTCTAACGGTAGACATTTATAACGACTCCTTTTGTTACTAGGCTAATTACTGTTTAGCTCTACAGGGCCATTATACTGAAATGTTTCCCCACACCACCTAGTATTGTCTTTCTATTTGTGTGAGTAACTGTATGTTCACTGTTGTGGGTAAATACATACAGCGTACACAGGGCGGTGTGTGAAACTGATGGCGATTACACGCTTCCGCTGTTGTAGAAATCTGCTCCAGATGCTGCAGATACCGTGTTGAGCTGAAAGTGGTAACCAAAATACGGAGAAATATTCTTCGGGGGTCTGTTGCATAGCAATCAGATTGCTTTCAGTTCTGAGAAATGTCCAGTTACTATTGTGGATTTGAATGATCCATGAAGTGACTTCTTTTCCGAAGAAAACATCGAACTATTTCACTAGAACTGAACGCTCCCGTCGGAACTGTTCTCAACTGGTGTTTATTAGTAAATCACAATAGCAGTACATCGCTGGGTGTATAATAAGACGTACCTTCTTGAAACGAACAATATTTTATTGTTCTATTAACTGATTTCCTTCCATATGCACATATATTTTACAATGTGAATCAAAAACTCGCAATGGCGTCGATTTTTTACATCACAAGAATGGCTCTCCTCTACTAAAAATTACTCTTAACCAGAACAAACAAAAACTATATCCTAAGAATAATTATGTGAGCGCTGTCCGCCACAGAGTAATAAACAATATCTTTGTCTCTCTCTCGCACTGTCACAGCAAGTTACGCTGCATGATACATCATAGTACCAAGTCTTTTGCAAAGGACATAATTATACTCGTACATTGAACAAGTTCTCATTGTTTTGTAAACAAAGGGTACTGTCATTTTAAGTTCATTGCGTATAGTTCTACGGTTTTCTTGTTCTATGAAGAATATACGTCATTCTCAGCGACTTTAACGACTGAAACCTCTTCACGTTCTAATTAAACTATTAATAGAATAGTTTATTGTTGGGGGTTCATTACAAATCCTTTCACAGATTCCACTAACAGAATGAGGAAATTAGTTACATATTAGGGAAAGAGATCCTCATACCATAAAAGGATTGCATTCTATTAACTAAATTAGTTTTGCTCTATTTCGTTCTACGTTTTTATTATAATGTGGTGAAAAGCTTGCTTGGATCAATAGTGTAGGAATGGAATATTTCAGAAAAACGACTGCACATTAATAGTGCTAGCAGTTTCTTGATCAAGGCTACAGAACAGAGTATACACATTTACTTTACCAATCGGCACAGTAAAACTTATCTGTATAGGTCT
The DNA here is from genome assembly GCF_023864345.2 of Schistocerca serialis cubense. Taxonomy (NCBI): domain Eukaryota; kingdom Metazoa; phylum Arthropoda; class Insecta; order Orthoptera; family Acrididae; genus Schistocerca; species Schistocerca serialis. Next base: position 812,003,791 of record NC_064639.1, read on the forward strand.
TTGTTGCTGCACTACTTATTCAGTTAGACTCATTTAAAACTCTGAGGGTGCCATTATTTATATTTTAGTTTACATAAAGAACCTTACCTGTTCTACATGAGATAGTATCTGTTTTCTTACATACTCATTTCATTAAAATCGTTACACGTCTGCTTATACGTTCACTTGTTAAATTCCATTCCATATGGAAGTTCGATCCATTTGTTACTTCCCAGTATTCCACACTCTCGATCAACCTATAATTAAATACACTGCAGGAAGAAAAATAAGTAAACCTGGAAATACGACATCGATTTTGATTCAATGACGGCATTTGCCATCTGGGGGATTTGATTGATTGATTGATTGATTTTAACAGGAGAGCTAAAACAGCTTAGGTCTAACCCGCCATTGCCCGCACCGAAACTAGGTTTCTTGTGCGGTATCGCTCCCTGAATATCTAGTAAAACCAACCAGTGCCCTTAAATAGTGCAAGGAGTCCCTCTACCAGTTTTTTGTTAGACACAGTTTCTTTGGGTCTAGTTGTCCCGAAGATTCTGTATCTTTTACTCTCTTGCATTCAAAGATTAGGTGTGAATCAGTTTCTTCATCCTCATCACAGATCCTACATTTAGGGTCCTCTTCCATTGTACCCCTCATGTGTAGGTGTTTTTTCGAAGTTCCCATGGCCGATCATCAGTCCAGTAATGAGTTTGATCTCTTTCCTGTTCAATCCCAGGATTACAGAGCTTCTTTTAAAACATGGCTTGGGCATCATTACCCCACCGTGTTTTTGTTTATGGACCTTGCTCCAATATCCTACGTGCTGTTTCCTAAGCCAGTTCTGTTGTTCTAATTTGATCATAGCCTTGGTGATTGTCAAGACAGGTTGCGGTCCCATAAATGGAGTTGTTGCCCCCATCCTAGCCAATCTATCGGCCTGTTCATTGTCACAGATCCCTGAGTGGCCAGGGGCCCCCACTAGGTTCACCCTACTGCTTCCTCCTAGCTCCACCAGAGCCCTGTGGCATTCTGCAACAGTCTTAGATCTTGTTGCAGGAGCTGCCAATGATTTCAGGGCTGCCTGGCTGTCTGAATAGATGTAGATGCTATGATTATTGTAGCACCTACTCATATTCTCCTCCACACGTGCCCAGATTGCAGTAATTTCGGCTTGAAATACAGAGGCCAGTTTCTCTAGAGAGATGCTGCTCTACAGTCTTGGCTGAACCCCATACAACCCTGCCCCAACGACTTGATCTGTTTTCGACCCATCGGTGAACCAAACGACGTCCCCCATACGGTGTCGATCTGTTTTCTTCCACTGCTTCTTACTTACAATTATTATGTTGTAAGGCTTGTCGAAGCAGTTCCGAGTTTATTATAGTCAGCGGGCATTTCCCCAGCCATACCTATATTTACCTCACTCACTATGTTAGTGTATGATTCTGGATACCCGTATGAGACCCAGTTTTGGCCAGTTTTAAGTCTATATGCCCCAGCTGCTGCATCCAGCTTAACCCATAGGTGAAATGGAGGCATATCCAGCATGGCTTCCATTCCAGCGGTTTGTGTGCTGCTAATTCGGCCCGTTATGGCTAAGCAGGCCAATCTTGGCACCTTAGCAAGCTCTTTAGCAGCAACCCGCTGTTCTACCTTTTTCCACCACACTACAGCCCCATAGGAAATCCTAGGTCTAACCACTGTGGTGTGGATTCAGTGCATACCCCTGGGGCCTAGGCCCAGTTTTTGCCACAAGCCCTCCTAGTGCTCACTAAAGTGCTTTTTGGCTTGGAGCAGATACCCTTAGTATGAGGGGTCCAAGTTAGCTTCTCATCCAAGGCTACCCCTAGATATTTCGCTGTCCCCTTCACAGGTAGAGTTTCATCGAAGAGCTATAGATTCCAACTCGCATACTGAATATATCTCTTCGTAAATGGCACCACAACAGTCTTATTAGGATTAACTCTCAGATCCTGTTTATTGTACCATTTTTGTACAATGTCCAACCCTCCTGGTGCCATATTACTGACCGTGTCAGTAGTAAATTTGCCAAGTATTACTATGACAAGCTCATCTGTATATCCGTGGCAGAAGCATTGTCTGGAATTAAGTTCCTCAATGAGTTCGTTCACCACTAGATTCCACAATAGAGGGGACAAAACTCTTCCTTGTGGGCAGCCTCTAGTGGTCTTAATTACCATCTTTTCATTCATCATGGTAGCTTCTACCTTCCTTCCAGTAAGCATGGCTCCGGTCCACCTACATATAGTGGTCCCCAGGTCATGCACCTCTGAAGTCCTTACCATGGAATCGAAGGTCGTATTACTAAAGGCCCCGTCGATATCCAGGAAGATACAGAGGACTATTTCTTTGAATTGGAGTGCTTTTTCCATCTTCCCGACGAGTTGGTGGAGAGCTGTATCACGTGATTTACCTGGTTGATATGTGTGTTGGTTCAGGTGTAGAGGGACCCTACATAGCCTCCTCTCCCCAACATATACATTAACCAGTTTTTCCAATGTTTTGAGAATGAAAGAGGACAGAGTGATTGGTCTCATATCCTTGGCCTTGGTATGATCAATTCTCCAATTCTCCCTGGCTTTGGAATGAAGACAACCTTCACTGCCCTCCAAACATTGGAAATGATTCCTACTGCTAAGCTAACCCTAAATAGCCTGCATAGAACTGTTATAAGCTTTCCTCCTGCCTGTTGCAGGAGAGCTGGAAAAATTCCATTTGGGCCAGGTGACTTGAACGGCTGGAATGTTCCCACCGTCCACTGGATTTTGTTAAGTTCACACACTCCTTGGCCGATTCCCAGTCCTCTCTTCGGGTGTCTGAGAACCGTTGTCTCTCTGGGGTCACGTACTGGTCTGTGTTATGCGGCAGAGCATATTGAGGAAAGTGAGTTTTGAGGAGCAATTCCAGCGTCTCATGTGCTGTCTTTGTATATTCCCCATCCTCCTTCCTCAACGTACCTCCTGGATTAGTTGGTACTCTAGTGAGAATCTTGTGAAGTCTGGCTAGTGCAGCCGTGCCTTCCACTCCCTCACAGAATGCCTTCCAGAATGCCTCCTTTGCTTGTCTTACTGCAAGACTGTGACTGACAAGGGCCACCCGATATTTAGCCCATTGTCCTTTACGTCTCACAATATTAAACAGTCTCCGTACCTGTTTTCTTTGCGTTTCCAATTTGTTATTCCACCAAGGAACACTCCTATTTGTGCACTTCTTGGTGATTGTGCAGTTGTCCTGATATGAGGTCACTATGGCAGAGGTAACAGCCTCTGCTACTTCCTCAAATTCTACTGGCTTCCTTATCGTGGTTTCTATTTCCGATAAGTCTAAGTCAAGGTCCCTCCTATATGTCTCCCAGTCTGTTTCCCTGGGATTTCTATAAGTCATGGTCTGTCTGATTCCCATTTCAACCTTGAATGTAATGTACATGTGGTCCAATGAGGATGGCTCCAATACCACATGCCATTGTTTGACATAGCTACCCATCGTCATGGAACCAAATGTTATGTCTATTACATCTTTCTTTCTGCTATTTCTAAATGTAGGTTCATTGCCCCTATTGAGGACCTCTAAGTTGTTAGCTAACAGGAATTCAAGAAGGTACTCACCTCTACTGTTGGTGTCCTTGCTGCCCCACTCTAGGTTGTGGGCGCTGGCTCGCGCCCCACCAGCAGTTGGCAAGTCTCTACCAGTCTCCTCACCTCCAAGGGAGGGGGAGAACTGTCTTCGTAAGGAAGGTATGCTGAGGCCAAGACAATTTCCCTCTTGATACCTTCCTCATATTGCTGCATTTTGATGGTCACTAAGTCCCTAGAGCAGAAATCCATCGTTGGCATGAAAGAAATGCCGTTTCTAATATAGACGCATGTTCTGGAGTTTCTTAGATTCCTAGCATAGATCAGCTTAACTCCAGTGCCTCTGAGGCCCGATACACCCCCTTTGTACAAAAAGGGTTCTTGTTTCAGCGCCGTGTCCACTTCCTGTCTCCCCAGGCAGCGGCTCCAGGCAGCAGAGGACCCTTTACTGTGCTGCAGATCAATCTGCAGCAACTACAGGCTCCGTCTTACTGCCATCTTTGATGTCTTTGACAACCCTGACGATGAACTGCGAGAAACCTAAAAATAGTTTCAGGTCCTGCTCCCGCATCGCCTTCGGGGACTTCTCACAAACCTCCACCACCAGGGTTCATCCTTCTGGAGCAACCTTCTGGTTAATCACTCTCCAGTCTTCTGTCAGGACTTTTGGGTTCTGGGCCCCCAATTTTCCCGAACAGAGTCTTGGGAGAGACTTCCTTAAGGATCTCGGGTACCCATAATGATATCTTTGCGGTCTTAAGACGCTCCGCTGCCGTCTTGACCAGCAGCTTCGCTAATTCTCACAGGGATATTATGGCTACCTTGTCCTTGAGTCATTCTACTGTGTGCAACCCCTCACAGACCAAAATGAGTGCACCACGATCTAGATAGACCCTCCTGTAGTTGGGACCTGGGCCAGCGTACCCCCCAATCTTTTCAAAGATGGCCATCTGTACTAGTTGCTCCTGCTGCGAGGTAATGGCCACCAGTGGATAACCTTTCTGGATAACTGCCATCCTAAAAACCGAGACTGCAGTACTATAGGTCTGTTTCCCTATTTCTTGCCTAGGTTTTTTGTGGACTCGCTTATCCAGGGAGGAGGGAGTCTTTGATTCCTCCCTTATCCCCTTACTACCTGTCTTTGACGTTGTGGGGGTCTGCGTGTCCCCTTCAACCTCAAACAGGTTTTTTCCTGTGGTCTTGGGTTCTAGTCCCTTAACTTCTTTCCATTTGTGTTTAGGAAGCCATTCTTTTCCTTCCTTTTCCCTCTGTTCCCTGAGTAGCTTCCTCCTTTGGGCCCCAGACAAGCCTTTGATCTTAATCTGGTCTAGCTTCTCGGTTACAGTTCCCACTTCTGGCTCAGGTCTAGACCCTGATTCAGTAATTGAAGTGCCTTCCATCGGTTCAGTCACGGATGTTTGGGAATTTGAGGTCTCAATTTGCCCCTCAGTTTCTTTTTCCTTTTCTGTAGTCGTGTCCATGTTGGTCCCACGAGATTTGGGGATCTAGAAGGTCCACACCATGAACACCCACGCGGTGTAAGGCTAATTACTCAGGGAGGTCGCCCGGTATCCCTGAGGCTCCGTTTGAGACACATCTTCCCATGTGCCTCGCACCACACAGCATGGATCGCATCACACCTTGGGTTGGGTCAGGGAATAGGGTAGGACTAGAAGTGGACAGGGGACGTTGTGGGATACTCTTAGTCTGATCCATCGGCTGAGGCCTTTCCGGCAGTAGGTCCTCTACCTTCGGCATAGCCCTCAGCTTCCCGCGGATACGCAAGGCTATCCACCCGCTCGGACAGTGCATCGTCAAGGTGGTGTCCCCCGGAGAGGATCTGGGTGATAGTAGATGTTGTAATATTGGTTTCAACGCCGTTCGCCAACAGATTAGAGTAGTGGCATATCTACAAGTGTGTCATTTGTGTCTACCCTCTAATATTGAAAACTCACAGCCAGAAAGCTCAGTGTGGTGCAAATGTGTGAAGTAAGGAGGTAATCAGGCCACGGAGGCGCACTGGTTCGTCCTATAGCCAACTGAGTGAGTTTGAAAGGAGTCAGATTGTGGCCTTCTGAGTGCCGGTATGGTCATTTCAGAGAACTGCCACACAAGCTGGACTTTCTGCGTCAGTTATGCAACAACTGGTATCAGTGGTCACGTGAACATTCTCACACCCGTAGACGAGATTCTGGACGTTGACGTAGCACAGACACCCTCCAGGACGGTCATAATGTAGGGCAACAGTGGCGTATCGTACAGCTACGACAGCACAGCTGAAAATATTTAGGAGCCAAGATATGTCAATATTAAGTGTTACGAATCGCTTATTAGCAGTGTGACTGCGACCACAGACACCTTCATCCCATCTTCCATCCACGCATCCACGTGTACTGCTCGACTGGTGCCGTCAGAGAGTCATTTTGGAGATCGTGTGGCCCGCCGAGGTCTTCAACGATGAAAGCAGATCCGGCCAGCACACAAGTAACGGTCGTTTCTAGGCGTGGTGAGCGCTGTCTCTTCGAGTGCATTCGTCTAAGATACACTGTCCCCAACTCAGGCCTTATGGTGTGGGTTGCGATTACCTAAAACTGTCTTTCACCTTTGGTGTTTCTGCAGGGGACGCTATCCGGCGCTCAGTACATGCGGAATGTTGTTAGACGCATACTTTTGCTCTTCGTGCAACAGAAAGCAGATGTGTAGTTTCAACAAAATGATGCTCGCTCACACAATGGCCGTGAAACTCAACGTGTTCTTCAACAAAAGCGACACCTTTCCTTACCGGTACGATCTCCAGACTGCTTTCCAGCCGAAACGTGCCGGAGATGATGTGAGGAGATGTGGCTCTTCAACCAACAGCTGTTAAGGGAGAACGCGAGAACATCGAGCAGCCATGGCACAACGTATCCCAGGACAGTATCCGCGGCCTGTGCGATCGACTGGATGCTAGAGTCAGCGCTGCGTTGCCGGCAGTTGGCGGCATGGGCTGATACAAGTACCCCAGAATCGCTCGTGCTATTCATCTGTAAATGTTGCAAGCTCTCTATAGAAATATTATCTGTTTAAGAGAGAACTGAGTACACTGATTTCAAAAAGTTTTCCTCGTGTGACATGTGTTTTACACAATGTACTCAGTTGGTGAGCAAAACTCACTACGGGTTAGTCCTGTATTGCGCATGTAAACAGTGTCGTAAAATAAACCTTTAAACTTCATGAAATTCAAAATTTGAAATAAGAAAACGAACTTAATTAAATGTTAAAGGAAATCAATTGTGTGCTCAGTGAAATCTATATAACAAACTCAGTACCGAAGCATATTATGAACAATGCGTAATGTGAAGTACGGTGTCAGGCTAAGAACATACACAAAAATAAAGAATTCTTCTACCTGGAAGAAAATAACTTTTTGAAATTACCAACACCGTTCGCTGAAAATTAATATACTAGTAGCACAACGCCTGACAATCCTGGCTACAAATTTGCTCAGCATGCTGTTTTTGTGTCTGGAGTACTGACGTTCTCGAAAACAAATTCAGATCAGCAGAGGCGACAGCTAAATATAAGTATCTACTCTAATTTTGTTTGTCTGAAAGAATTTGTTGCTTTGTGTGGCGTATGGTGAACGCACGCACAATAAAAAATTCAAAATTTTACTCTGACTCATGGAGGTAGGTTTTACTTTAAAGAAAATAGTTTTTGACAAGTCAAACTCAGACTGTTAAAAAGACTACACAACATAAGAAGACTCTAGCAATTACAAAATTCTCTCATTAAAAAGACTCTACAAACGTACCTTTAAAATTCCTCGAAAATCTTCTCTATTAATATAAATAACAAGAAAGTATTAAACGAATTTCCATCTCCAAAATAAAGTATTTTAGATAGCTTCTCCCAGATTCACAATAGCAGACCTCATTCTCAGAAAAACTAAACTGGACGCTACTATGCCTGAAATAAGAATGTCTCAGCGCTTCACAACAGACTGATTACTAAGTCAATCACAGATAAAACTAAACAAAGAGTCAAAGATCTTATTCACCTCTCACGCAGTACGCTTATTCTTCTTTGTTGCAGTAGAGCAGAGGTAAATTATTGACAACAGCAGAAAACCTATGAGAACCTTACTGATGTGTCCTGCCTACTAGTCGCATATGGCGTGCCTAGGAGTCGCTAGACAACAATTCAAGAAAATCGTCTTAATAAATTTTTATTACGATAGGAAATCATTACAATACTTTACTTTGGGAAATACAGAAATGCCGCAGTCAAGGGGCGACAGACCAGATAAGCAATCTCTTCAGTATAGATAAAGCCTAATACAAGTGAAACAATACAGTTTCTAAGTCTCTGCTGTGGAACTCGTTGAACGGCTAGTCTTCAACTGGTCTGTGGCGAGGCGGCGCGGCGCTTATGTACTCATCGTGCCGAGGGCGCTGCCGTGCGGTTGTCGTCGTAGAGATGGGTCGGTCCGTGTGCAGCTGGCGGATGTCTCACAGCACTCTCTGCTTGCCTTTACGCCGAAAATTTCCTCCCCGCACCCCCCCCCCCCCCCCCCCCACCGCCCCACTCCACGAAGTGACGGAGGCATGGGAGTTGACGCTCCGCAGCACCTGAAGCTGTGGCTGCAGAGGGCGTCAGGCTTTCGGTCGTAACCAGCCATCCCCAGAAAACGACCAGAAGGGTACGCTTCAGCCTACTGAGGCCCATAACCAGATGTAGAAAGCGTCGGCTGCAGTGGTGTGGGCGGGTCCAGCGCCAACGGTAGGACGAGAGGAGGCGGAGACGGCGAAGGTTCCGTCTCCATGGGGTCCTCCCGCGGTGTCGTGATGACACCCTCTGGCGGCTGCTGTGGCTGCTCTGTCCTCGGGTTTCGTGAATCTGGGGGAAGAGACACAGAAGGTTGACCGTGCAGATGACAGAGGCGAATTTTGTGATGTCGGCACTGTAATCTATCTGGACCTGAAATGACATACATGCATGCGCCAAGTCGACAAAGGATCTCGCCTCACGCCCACCGTCTGCTGTCGCTAGAAACCCTGGAAAACAGTATCATGCAGCACTAAGCGATACATGCGGCCGTCCTTAGGCGCCTGATTCTGAGGAGGATGGAGCAGGTGGAGCAGTGTCCGATGCTGGCGACCGTGAAGCAGTTCCACCGGCGATGATCCATCGCGTGGATGTGAACGATACGAGGCGAAAAACAGTTGCAATGTTTGATCCCTGGTGTGTGCGGTGCGAAGTTTGGCCATCTGCTGCTTCAAAGTTCTGACAAAACGTTCCGTTTCGCCCTTTTCACCGTGGGTGGAACGGTGCACTAGTTAGATGCTGTATGCCATTGCGTTCACAGAATGTTTCAAATTCATGTGACGTGAACTGATGGCCGTTGCCCGACACTATGACTTCTGGCAAACTTTCGAGGCAAAAAATAGAGGAGAAAAATGGTTCAAATGGCTCTGAGTACTATAGACTTAACTCCTGAGGTCATCAGTCCCCTAGAACTTAGAAGTACTTAAACCTAATTAACCGAAGGACGTCACACACACCCATGCCCGAGGCAGGATTCGAACCTGCGACCGTAGCGGTCACGCGGTTCCAAACTGTAGAGCCTTGAACCGCTCGGCCACACCGACCGGAAAAAAAGAGGACAACACCTGAATTGCGCTACGTGACGTTGTCGAGTTCATTGGCACTGCAAAAGGAAATTGGCTATAAGAGTCTACCACAATCACCCAAAAGGATGTTCCAGAAAGGTCCGGAAAAGTCAATGTGCACACGTCGCCATGGTGATTGCGACTCAGGACAAGCAGAGAATTTTTGTAGCGGAGTGGACTGATTTTCCGCACATTCGTGACACTATGATGTGATCTGTTCTATTTGGGTGTCCATACCCTGCCAAGAACAGTGTCGATGTGCTAACAGTTTCGTACGAACAAACCCCCAAGTGTCCTTGGTGATGTAACTGCAACATTTCTGTTTTCAAAGCTTTGGGAATCAACACACGTGACTGTCCACTGTCATTTTGAACAAGAATCACACCTTTCTGTAGAGCGAGGCTATGCCGACGTACAAAGTATCAGCGTACTACAAGTCCTTTATGCTATAATGAACGAGGCCATGATGTGCGAACGTATTTTAGCGAAACGTTCAAATCTGAATCAGCTTCCGTGGCCTGTGCAATTTTCCTATGGTGCAGAGGAAAGGATTAAAGCATTCACGATCGTGAGCATCGACGTGACAACAAGATGCAGCAGTAGCGTCAAAGTCAGTATCAGGGCCTGTCGGAAGACGTGAAAGGGCGTTCGTGTTACCATGTTGAACTGTCGAACAAAGCATTTCTTTGCAATTTTTGGTCAGTTCGTACATGAACCGGCTTCGTCGGATGAAGCAAGGACTACAAGGGCTGGTGATCCGTTACTAAGTATAATTTTTTACCATACAAATAGTGGTGGAATTTGGTGACACCATACACAATAGCCAATGCCTGTTTTTCTATTTGTGAATAGTTACACAGAGCTGTGGTCAACAATTTGATGCGAAAGCAATAGGCCTCTCTTTATCACCAAATCTGTGCGAAAGCGCGGCACCGACTCCGTAAGAAGAAGCGTCAACTTGCAACACAACCAGTTCCTCAGGATCATAGTGAACTGTGCAGCGAACACATAGCAATGCATCTTTAAGTTTCTGAAAAGCTACCTGCACTCATATGTCCAAACGAAGGGAACGTTCTTGCGACGCAAACGATGCAGCAGAGCTGTGATTTGTACGGCATGCGGTATCAGCAGAAAGTAGTAGTTCATTTTCCCTAAAACTGACTGCAATTCTGTGACATTGCGAGGAACTGGCAAGTTACGTATGGCTAAAAAATGGAACTGTAGAGGATGTACACCTTCACTGTCTACGACGTGACCAAGACACTGCAACTTCCGTTGAAAAAGATCACACTTCCTCAGCCTACACTTTAGTCTTGCATAAGATAACACGCGAAACAAAGCACGCAAATTTGCAATGTGTTCTTCAGGCGTACGAGCGGTATTTTAAGATAAGCGTCACGCAAATCAATTTTTGAAAAGTAGCGACTAGCGCCTAATCGGTGTATAAGATCCTCTGGCTGGGGCAATGGATAAGAATCAATCACATTTTGTGGGTTAACTGTAGACTTAAGTCAACACAGAGGCGAATGCGACCTGAGGGTTTGGGGAGCAATACTAGTAGACTTGCCCATTGACTAGCTTGTATGGGCGCAGTAGCTCCGCTATCTTGCAGTTCTTTAAGTTCAGCAGCGACTTTGTCCCGTAATGCAATAGGAACAGTCCTGGCCTGCAAAATTTTGGCTGAGCATTGTCTTTCAGAGTAATAAGTGCAACAAAATTTTTAACCTTGTCTAAGTCTTCAGAAAAAAGTTCTGGGAATCCTTTTGATTTGAATGCAGTCATTGACAAAATATTGGCCTGAATTTGAAAACCCGAATGAATGAAGGCCAAATATGTTCTCACAATTGCGTGACTGTAGCACAGTGGAAGTTACAGTGCGCCTATGCTAGCGATACATAGCAGACCGAGTACAATTTCCTAGAACACGAATGTCTTGCCGTTATAGGCAGTCAGGTGCGTGCTAGTTGTAGACAGGCGTGGGGAGCCTAACAGTTAATGTGTGTTACGATTCAACAGTGTAACGGAGGCACCTGTGTCCAACTGAAATTTTATACGTTTTCCACTAATACGAAATGAACAAAAAGCTTGTTAGATCGGCGTAGCACTGAAGAAACTGTTCGCATGCTAGTTTTGCTACTTCCTGCAGTATGCTTTCAATACAGTGCATTTATCACACGGGCCTTGTTCTTCATATTTGTGAGTGGACAGAATTCTGATGTTTGTTCCGTTGCCAAAATATGGATTGTAAATGTCCTTTCTTGCCACAAGTATAACACTTTGGATGGGCAGTCTTGGCATTTGTGCCATGAATAGCACTGAGGACTTGACTTAATTCTGTTCACTGTAGCCGCCTATTTAGAGAGCTGTTTACGTGGCTTGGAGAACTGTTGACGTGGTGTGGCGCGCGCAAGGTGTCACTGATTAATGGGCCGATCACAACCAAGAGGCGACTCAACCCGACAAATCTGTGGCCACTCAGATTTATGGGCCAACATGGCACCTGCATCGTACTGATCTAGTATTTTCCATACGTGCTGGAATGATGGCTCGGACTGTTTCAAAATCTGCTGTCAACATTTGACATCAGTTACGTTGTACACGATCGCGTCACGCAACATAACATCTGAATATAAAGTACCACAAGTACATTTGAATTTGCATTTTCTCGTCATACCTTGCAGATCTGTTACCCACTCACGATAAGTTTGTTCTGACCGTTTCGTGCAATTAAGGAATTGGTACCTAGCTGCTACCGCATTCACTTGTTGGTCATAATAGTTAACTAGCGAATTTACATCCTGATCATAGGAAAGTTAATTTGGAGGGGCGTTAGGAAAGCCTAAACACTGCAATTCCTATCTGGACAAAAATAAACGGGGATTCACAGTACCTGGTATGCTGTGAGCGATTACGTGAGCTTCAAACAGTTGCAACCACTCCAGCCATTCCTCTTCTTGTTCATGAAACTGGTGAAAAGTCGGTGTAGCACTAGGAGCTGCTGTAGGTGTAGTTTGTTGTTCTACTGGGCGTGCAGCGTTGTCCAGTAGCTGCGGCACCGTGTTTAGGAGGTTGGAAATTGGTCGACTCTGAAACCGAAACATGTGCATTAGCTGTGTTGCATCTATCGCTTAAAGATGTGGCACCTGAGCAGGGGGTTGGTGAGATGGGTTTCTCATATTGGGAGAGAGAAATGCAATAAACAGACAAGGCAAGCAATCAAAATGAATAGAAAAGCAAAGAAATTTTTTTCAACATCCACCTGAAAACACTGATTATCAATAACACGATAAGAGATACTGTTAAAGCACGTAAATACACTCATGCAAAGGAAAGACAAAAGAGAATTAAGGTGCCAGCAAAACACAAAAGAAAATTTTCTGTGGCCGCGAGGTGCGGTGTTTGTTTGAAGACTCGTCGCCAATCTTGTGTCCTGCCTACTCGTCACGTAGGAAACCTGCTTCTCGGATCGCTAGACAACAATTCAAGCAAATTGTATTAATGAATGCTTTGGTACGAAAGAAAATGATTACATTACTAACTTTGTGAAATACAGAGGTGTCACAGAGCAGGGCGACAGATTCAATAAGCAATATCTTCAGTATAGACAATGCCTAATACAAGTGAAATTATACAGTTCCTAAGTCACTGCTGTAGAGCTCGTAGAACTGGGCTACTGCCAGGCGGCGCGGCGCTTACGTCCTATCCGTGTCGAGGGCGCTGCCGTCGGGTTGTCATCCTAGAGAGGGGTTAGTCCACGTGCAATTTGCTGATGTCGTCTCACAGCCATCTCTGCTCTACCGTTCCATCCTAACGTACCGGCGCTTGACTTAACGCCAGAACACTTACAATGTAAACCGTCTTGTGACGTAGTAAGCAAACTAAACTTTACATGCAGCTGCCAGAAATAACCTGCACCGCAGCAGTTGTACGTTTTGTCATTGTCATCATTGCTCCTTGTCATGGAGATGAAGTTTTGAGGCTGTGTGTACCCGAGTAGATTTTTATCTGGCGGAATAACAGGAAAAGTTGGCTCTGACCGTATACTCCTAGTCGTATGGATTTTTGGTGACAGGTTACTGCAATGTAGTTCATTACTATCAGTATTTTCACTGGGTACTGGATTATGATAAACATAACGAGTATCAGCTGCCAGAGCTGCCTGGGATGAGTCATTTCTAATCTCTTGCTTTACGACGTTAAATTCCTGTTCTATATTGCCTATCTGATCATTAAGATAGATTAGGACATTTTCTTGCCATGTTGGCATATCTTGTGTTAAACTTCCTTGCGTTTGGTGTAAGTCGCTATTGATAACTTGTATTGAAGAGCATTGTTCGGTGGATTTTTCAGTGAATTGTTCAGACCGATCATCGCTCGGTTGTCTAACGTGTACGTCCCGATTCCTTAAGTCATTTTAAAATTTAACCAAATTGCCTTACTTCTGAACAGCGGTAGTGAAGTCATCTGGTTTTGGTATGGTGTTATCGAAACTTAAAGTCATAGTTCCCATTACAGCGCATACTCTCCTGTCTGTGATTCAAAGTACCTACAAGGTGCGACAAAAAAGTAATGAGACTGATGTGAAAAAAATATTGCTTAGCGTTTTAGTCAAGTTTAGTGTTGTCTACTTCAAAGTAGTTCCCTTCTGATTGCATACACTTTCCCAGCGCTTCTGCCATTGATGGTAACATTTCTGGAACTCATCTTCTGTAATATCCAGCAAGACCCACGTCGCAGCTTTTTGGACACCGTGTGTTGTTTGAAAATGGTGTCCTTTGGCAGCCGTTTTGACTCTTGGAAATAGAAAAAAGTCGCACGGAGCGATATCTGGTGAATAAGGTGGCTGTGGTAGTACTGAAATTTGTTTTGAGGTTAAAAATTGCTGTACTGACAGAGCAGTATGGGAGGGTGCATTATCGTGATGCAAAATCCAATCTTACTCATACCAAGATCTTCAGTTATTGTTAGACGAACCGTTTCTCTATTGATGTTGAGTTCTTCTGCAATCATTTTCACGCATAGTCTTCGATCATATCGTACGAGTTCACGCACCCTGGTCAAGTTGACATCCGTGCTTGAGGTTGATGGTCGTCCACTGCAGTCTTCATTTTCAATATTCGTTCGGCTTTCACTAAACATTTTATGCCAACGAAAAACCTCCTCTCCAAAAACCTTCTGAAGCTTACCGTAAGTTGTCGTCGCTTTTTCCCCCAATTTAACGCAAAAAGAAATGGCATACCGGTGCGCAATATTATGCGGTTCCATTTCCGTGACGGGAGACACAAATACGTGTTAACTTATTACAGCACAGCTCACGACTGAGCAGTTGCATTGATGTGCCGCTTGGACAAGAAGCAGCTTATAGACCAAAGTCAAAGATATTGTGCCTACGCAAGCCTGCAGGGTTGCCACATTTTGCAAAGAAAATCAGTCTCATTACTTTATTGTTACACCTCGTACTTCATGATTCACGGTATCTGTTTCCTGTTTCATATTAGACATCTCATTTTTTAGTTCCAGCAGAACTTGCGTAATAAAATCTGTTGCAATATTAACAGGCTCAGCAATATTCTCGTCTGTAGCTGGCGATATAACTCCACTCGACGCCGCTATCGTGTTCTTTAAATTTTCAGTTGCGAATTCGACTTCTGATATGCAATTAGTAGAGACCGGATTATAGAGATTTGCATGTTGCATATGTATTTGCATATTAGGCTCCTTTTCAATAGTTATTGCATATTTTAACTAAAAACTAGTGACGATAAATATTTTCGCTCTATGCTTCCAATATTTTAAAAATTTAGACGGCTGGGCTCTAGCTCAATCTCGTTTCCATGTCTCACAGAGTGACCACGACCTACAACTGCGTGCAATCGCTAAGCGAGAGGCTACTGGCTAGGAAACTGATTACTGAGCAGGGACAGATAGGCAGACTAAAGTGCGCAAGCCGCCCGCGCCCTCGCGTAATCCCCTCCCCTGTCTTACCGTACGCGTTGGCAACAGTTAAATTAAATTAAGCAAAATGTTAGTCACACATCCATTGTTTCAGTTTAGTTTTCCTTTTATTTGTATAAAGTTTAACGCGTTTATGTGTAGTGTGCATCGTGATGTGTACCGTGCCGTCCGAAAAAAGAAATGTTTCGTGGATAGCTGACCATCCTGGAAAATCTACACGTGACGGAAATATTTTATATTATAGAGTCTGCGAGAAAAGCGTTTCGTGCAAAAGGAATTTTCAAACAGACGAGCATGTCAATACAAGGGTCCATGTCGCAGGACTCAAAACAGAGGCCCACAACAACAACTTTTGACAGCGGCAAGTGGCAGTAGGAGGGATTTAATCTCCAAATGTAACCAATAAAATCTCTCTAACATGTATCTACGTGAAGCTTTTATTGCAAGTAGTTTATCTCTTCACAAAGTTACAAACCCTATCCTCAAAGTTTATTCCACAAATATTATTTAAACCAAAATGTACAACATGAATCACCATTGCGCGAAAATTACATACTAACAATTTACCTACATGTTCTGGAAAAAATACGCAATGAACTCAAGGACAACATTAACTGGATTTCAGTTGACGAAACTGCCGACACTTTTGGTCGTTACATTGCAAATTTCATTGCTGGTGCTGTAAAAAGAGTATTTTTCTTCCTATTTAGTGGTATGCAAATAACATGAAAAGACAAATAATTGTACGATCGCCTCATTTTAGAACTGGGATATTACAAAAATATTTCCAGAATCTTCTGGGGATTGAAGGATATTTGTATTTCCCTTTAGTGGTCTTCAAATAACATGAAAAGACAAATAATTGTACTATTGTCTGATTTGTGAATGAGGGTATTAGAAAAATATTTCCAGAATCCTCTGGGGATCGAAAGATATTTGTGTTTCTCTTGCAATTAGATGCTGCTCCATATATGATCAAAGCAGGAAGAGCCCTCCAAGTATTTTATCCCGATTCATGTGACGTGCTTTGATCATGGAGTGCATTGCCTTTCTGAAGAAGTACGATCTACGTTTTGGAATGTAAATAAACTGATTTCATCAGCAAAGAAAACGTTTCTTAAGGCACCTTCTCGCATCAAGACCTACAAAAAAAAAAATGCCAAATTTACCTTTACCTTCAGAACTAGTGGTAACCCATTTGGATGCTGTGTTCGTTTACAATGAACATTTCCAGCCATCAGAGACGTTATCGGGTCTTTTACATATCGTAATGTACTATCTGTACAAACAACTCAGAGATGTTTATTGCGCACAGCGTGTCGTCATAGATTATCGGAACTTTCCTTACGAAGCAATGCTAATCGCTATTTCAAGCTGTAAGTGCCTATTTATGATTATACGCCAATACGTACAAAATTTCCGTGTTGTCGTCGTTAACAATGATATTTATGAAGGAATTTACCAGTTATGATTCCCTGCTGTAGTGTATATATATATATATATATATATATATATATATATATATATATATATATATATATAAATTTAATTTTTCTGGTATTTAAAAATACATTCCTTTCATCTATACATAAGCTTTTCAATCTTTAAAAGAAAATTACAGATTATTTGTTCGACATCACACGAAGTCTGATTTGCTGAATTGCAGGAAAAAGTAATAGATGGCTGTGAAATAGACATATTTTGAAACAAACTTACATCTAGATTATATTAATGATCTAGTTTACTATTCCTCCTGGCGGTCGCCAGTTTAACTCTATAATTGAAGAGTCAAATTGGCTATGAATAGAAATGTTAAATTATCACGAAATATTGTAAGTTGGGGGAATAAATGGCTTGGTTTTTTACGAACTGTCAGCTTCGAATCTCCCAAGTGCGCCAAATATCTTTCGCACTAGCAAATCAAATTTCGTAAATTACAAAGCGGGCAGGTTCTGTATAACAACTTGCGATCTCAGTTAGATGGCCGTAATATTGTGCAAACAGACACCATGCAATCCGGTTATTCTTCTTCATACAGGCCTACCCATATTTCCATTGTGAAACCTGTTAAAACATATCAAGGACACTAGTTCTACAAAACAAAATAACAAGACACAAAGGTTAAGGATAAATGAGTATTACTCTCAGTTAAAGAGATTTAAACTGATACACATGCCTTATCAGACTGCACCTATGTGGAGAAAAAGTGAAGACGGAAGTAACAAGTGAAGTATGTCAGAGGAAAGGCGGATATTGTTTTGCAACGGTAACATTTTCTAAACTACTTTGGACTTGACGCGATTTAACTGCATGTCTCCAATAAAAATTGACCTGTAACTTACTTCTGGAGTGGTTAGTGTGTCGGATTTTTATTGTGACCGCGTTTAGTCGTGGTGCGATGGGTCGCTATCGCCTATAAAGGCGCGCGCGGTACGATTCGAAGGGGCTCGGCGCAGCAGCGTGACGCGGTAGAAGAGGGCAGTGAGCCTGTCAGCCGTTGTTGCAGTACTGGTCATGCCTAGGTCGGTGGTGGGCCGTGAGAACCCGGAGATTGTTTTAGCCGATTTCGGAAGCAACACTTGAAAGTGGGCGACGCGGCGTGAGACTTCACGCTAATAGCGGAACTGGGGCCACGCTACGTTTGGAGGTCAGTGTAGCCGTGTAGAGGCCTGAATACAAACGCCTGCGCCGGCCGAAGTGGCCAACGGTTCTAGGCGCTGCAGTCTGGAACCGCGAGACCGC
Source organism: Schistocerca serialis cubense (assembly GCF_023864345.2). Classification (NCBI taxonomy): domain Eukaryota; kingdom Metazoa; phylum Arthropoda; class Insecta; order Orthoptera; family Acrididae; genus Schistocerca; species Schistocerca serialis. Next base: position 812,021,714 of record NC_064639.1, read on the forward strand.
TACGGTCGCAGGTTCGAATCCTGCCTCGGGCATGGATGTGTGTGACGTCCTTAGGTTAGTTAGGTTTAACTAGTTCTAAGTTTAGGGGACTAATGACCTCAGGAGTTGAGTCCCATAGTGCTCAGAGCCATTTGAACCATTTGAACAACCGCCTGCGTCCTATCACCTTGCCAAGACTTCTGTCTGCCGCTGCAACTTTCAGCTGTGTTAATTCTGATGGGTAAGCTGTTTTCTCGCCCAGGATCGTTCTTGTACGATTAACTACTGGGTGGCCCTTCACGACTTTCGTGTTGAGCTGTGGTACCTCAAATGTGCTGTCGTGTTCTGTGTGTGGGCGTTTTTCGCCCTGTAGGCGCCGTTTTACTTGTAAGTTCTACCTGTGCATACTGCGTAATTTACTGGGTATAACTTAAGAAAACTGTGCAAATGGTTCAAACTTTATACAGATGGGAGCGGGAAGTTTTCCTGCAGCAATATCTGTTTATTTAAAGCCCAAAGCATAGCACGTTCTATAAGCGCGACTATGGTAAAGTGACACATACCACTGCCAAGATGTATAAGTTTCAGGGAATTAACAAAGGCCCACATACTGGACGAATCTATGAATCAACACGAATTACGAGAGGGAGAATTTGCTTTGATCAGTTAAAGCAAAACCCCGCAGCTGGAATTTCAGGTGGTATAACGCAGCCAGTCGGACCCATAATACATCACTGACTTCTGGAACATTTGCAGCTGAATGTGCCTTTTCCGGCAGGAACCAATATCTTGCTTAGTTCAACATTCCCTAAACGCTACCGGTCACTCGCACGTATGCGAGGCGAGAGCAATCTTTGCTCAGGCTTCGTATGGAATGGTAGTATGCAATCAAAAAAGACCAAAACAGTTTTACGAGGAACAATAAGAGTGGAAGACCAGGAATTAAGCTGTCGGATTAAAAAGGCTGTAAGACATGGATGTAGTCTTTCACCCTTACTGTTCAATCTACACATTTAAGAAGCAATCATGGAAGGAAAAGAAAGGTTTAGGAGTGGAATTAAAATATTGAATAGCAGCGAGTGTAGTCCTAATAGTGAGTCAGTCAAATTACTGGTAACGGCTGCTCTTGCAGTACTTCATTTACTTCATTACGTACTTGTTACCTCTGCACAACTGTGTGTAGAGGCAGCTCAAATTATGCAATGGATTTTCGTTGTTATTTTAAAGGAGTGACTTTATCTTGACTCTATCAAGAGCTGTGCTTTTACTACTTTGCGCACTATGAGAGTATTTCAGTAAGCCGACTGGTTAAAGTTGCAATGAAAATGTCTTACGTCCTTTAAAATACAGCAGTTTGCTTTAATAACTTCGGTGTTATTGGCTGTTGCAAGGCTGTACGTTAATATCTGATTTAACATCTTGCATGCAAAAGGCTGACTGGCTTCACAGTTGGCGTAAAATGGGCTAAGTTCTAATCGTTTGTTTGATGTGTTACAGAAGGTACTTGTTTTCTGAACCGGCTGGGCTGTGACTCTCGCGTTGTTGCGTGACCAGTGCTACTGAGTGGGTCTACGACCGCAGAAGGCTGTTAAGTTTGAGCAGTACTGTAATTGACGCATGTACCCTAATAGTAACAATTTTTTTCTGATTTAAGCCTGTAGTTCGTAAATAATGTTTTTGGCGTTTTAAAACATTCAAAAGATTTCGAAGCCTTTCGGAGCCGCCAGGCTTGTTAGTCCTCTATCAAATAATTTTGCCTAAGGTCTTTGCGTTGAACAAGTAGAATATCTGTTAAGTTATCTCCTTCAATTTCTTGATTTTTTAACAAAAAACCAAAGCTACATTTTGCAGCGTAGTATTGTCACAAACAAAGGCATGAGTTGCAAGTTTTAAAAAAATATTTTACTAAAGGACGTCATGACCATTTGTCTTAAATTAAAATTAATATTCTTAAACGTTACACTTGTTGCGTCACAAGAGTTTTCTGAAGTTTTCTCTTTGTGTATTATTTGAACAAATAGTAAGCTGTAATATGATCATGGCTCTGTGCCGTTACGAGTACAGGCAGTTTTGATGCCTGGCAAACAAAGTTTGTTGTTGGAATCCTCTATGGACTTCGTTCTTTCACTTCTCGCATCTTTGAGACTTGCTAGCAAAATACCAAACATGTTTATTCTTCATCACAAATGACACATTTATAGGCAGACTATTGATTTACTAAAAAATAAAATAGTTTTGTTAAAACCAGAAAAAGGAGAAAAATCATTAATATGTCTTTATAATGCAGAGGTACCTGTGCATTATCGCATAGCAGTGCAAGTGCTTGAATTCGCACGCAACTACCGAATTGGCTAATTTCAGTGCTAAATACATCGAAAACGACTCACTGTAGCGAATTTGTTTCTGAACTATATTTCTCAGCACAACACTCCTACAAGCTTTTCAGATTGTTGCTGACAACACTGTGTGTACAAATTACAAACTACAACAAGGTACATCAGGAAGGCCATTTACGTGGCCGATACCCCTATCACTGAGGCGTTGAACAGATGCTCTCAAGCGGTTTAAATCATCTATTAACATACAGAGGCTACTAGGAAGGTATACAGCTGTATTTATTTCATTTTTTTCGAAGTAATTTCTGCCACATAGAAGACACATCTCCATCCTACGAAACCCATTCGTAGGCCATTTCTCCCAAAGCCTCAGGAGATGGTCATCACTTGAAAACTGCACTGATTTTAGATCCAGTTTCATGTGCGGGAATAGTGAAGATTTACTAGGAGCAAGGTATGGACTGTAAGGACGGTGCTCAAGAAGTTTCAGTCCTGCACCCCGCAAATATCCGGTGCATGCTTAGACACGGTAAACTGGAGCGTTGTCATGATGGAGGAAACAAGTGTCCATTCTTGACTTCCGTCGCAGGTTCTTCAAAGATTGGATAACTTTAGGAAGCCACTGCTCAGTGTACCAATTAGACGTGACTGTTTTCTGTGTGTCCAAAACAACACACTCCACAGTTCCATTCGATTTGAAAAAACCAGCTACTATTTTCTTCTTTACTGACCGGAATTTTCTGACTACTTCGGATGTGTCATCAACTTCAGAAATCCAAACTTTACTCTGATTTTAAGTCGGCACATCATAACAGTACAGCCATGTCTCGTCACCTGTCACGATTTTATACACATACTGAGATTGTCCCTCATAAAACTCCTTTAACATTTCCCGGGACCATGTCACACGTCATGTCATCTGCTCTCCCTCCAATCTGTGCAGCACTCAGAGAAGACGAAGTTTCTTTACTAGCAAATGATAATCCAGAATCTAACAAACTGCTAGTGCATTTAACCCTAAGGTATCCTCTGTCTGCTTATAGGTCACTCGCCTGTCTTCGTGTAGCAGTTTCCTCACAGCATCAGTGCGTTCCTCCGTAACTGATGATCATGGCCTTCCCGTCCTCTCAGTGTCCTCCAGAGTGTAAATTCCTATTTAGAATTCTCTGTACCACCTGAATATAGTTGTACGATTTGTTGTATAATGCTATCGAAGGAAAGACTAGGATTCGTGCGTTCCATTTTCATAACGATGAATCAAGAGGATTGATCGAGATCGAACGCAGAGGAGACCATCTACAAACCTGCTGAAGACCAAAATATTTTGGCAACCACATTGCAACACACACTAAGCGTTCTGTGCCATTGCCTTAGAACCGAAAGTAAAGGATGCCACTCCAGTATTGTTATTCGTCTATCGTTGAGCAAGCCATAAGACGACACCACACAGAGCATCAGGACTTGCTTGGTCCGTGTCGGCAGTGGAAATAGGAAACTGCATGGAGCGCTTTATAAGGTCGCATACTTCCAGTTGACAATATGTCAACTACTAAAAAAGTTTGGAGCGCTCCAGTACACGCATCACACAGGCATTGCAGTGAGAGAAACCTTGTGTATAGAGACCAGAGACAGCAATAAGCCCCTAAGTTCACGAACACTCTCCACAAGTTCCATGTCGCATCAGACGACAGATAGCTGTATATACACAAAAGACTAAACGAGAGAGAGACTGCCACCATCCTCTTTAGTGACACATACCACTGCCAAGATGTATAAGTTTCAGGAAAAGTTAATTAACAAAGACCCACATACTGGACGAATCTATGAATCAACACGAATTACGAGAGGGAGAATTTACTTTAACCAGTTAAAGCAAAAGCCCGCAGCTGGAATTTCAAGTGGTATAACGCAGCCAGTCGGACCCGTAATACATCCGTGACTTTGGAACATTTGCAGCTAAATGTGCCTTTTCCGGCAGGAACCAATACCTTGCTTAGTTCAACATTCCCTAAACGCTTCCGATCACGCGCAAGTATGCGAGTCGAGAGCAGTCTTTGCTCAGGCTTCGTGTGGAATGGTAGTATGTAATCAAAAAAGACCAAAACAGTTTTACGAGGAACAATAATAGTGGAAGACCAGGACTTAAGCTGTCGGATTAAAAAGGCTGTAGGACAGGGATGTAGTCTTTCACCCTTACTGTTCAATCTACACATTTAAGAAGCAATCACGGAAGCAAAAGAAAGGTTTAGGAGTGGAATTAAAACTCAAGGTGTATTACACCGTAAGCAGTTGGCAATCTCCTGCAGGAGCTGCACCAAATTACGTTGCCCTCTTTATTATTTATTTTGATTCTTTTACAGGGAAATAACGATTGCTAGCAATGCTTGATATACATAAGCCTTATGCACAGTTTTTTAAGTATTTAAACATGTAACTCACAACAAACCTAATATCTGTTTTTACAATGAGACTAATATTAGTCATTGCTGTTCAAAATATAACATGTTTTAGTAATAAATACTTACCTGTACTTATTTCTCCTTTACTACAAGTCGGTGGGTGATCTGGACAGTGAGCAAATTATTTGCACGGATCAACTGATCTACTAGATCTACAGCACCTGTGCATAGTGTACCAGTTTTCTTTTTTTCAACAAACGCATTCATAATCTCTCTGTTTCTTTGAGCCTCGGTTTGCCAGTGTGGATTGGACTGCGTCTTAATCTAGAAAAACACTCTGAATATATCGTCTGAGATTCATTGGCAGTGATGGGCATTAAGAATGTCAACGAAAGTAGTTGTCAACTGGATTATGTGCTAGAAGTTTCAAAAATTTACTATGACTGGTGCTAGCATCAGTATTAAGTGCATGGAATATTATTCGTAAGTTTATAACTGCTATATTCATCATGCTACAATAAAATCACCTTAGGCCGTCTGTTGTTCTTTTTGGATGCATCATACGTACTGCAGAGACGATCGGCAGTCTCTACTTCTGACTTCATAGCATTAACAAAGATTTTCTACTGGGTTATTCTTATCATAAAATGTGTCATTCACTGCATTTTCATGACGCGCTGTGGAGAGTATCGACACCACCTTGTTTTTGTTGAGGATATACAGGTATGACATTAGAGTCGAATTTTCTTGAAACCTAAGAGCGCTGTTCCAACCGGCAGTTTTTTGTTAGTGTAGCTGCTGCACCTGACTTCAGGATAGTGACATACACGAGTAGTAGCTGAACAGTTTTACTACTTTCACTGAGCTATCACACGGTAGAATTTCGAAAAAGAGTTAATAATCTGATAGACAATAACAAAGATTATAGCAGAATTAACTATGACTAACCGCTTTGAGATGACTGGACAAGAAGACAAAACTCTGCATTTTTTAATACTCGAATACATTTAGTTATTCAGTTCTCAAGAAAACCCTTGAAAATTAAATTTTATAATCTGTAGAATAACATTGCAGGAAGTACGATTAAATATAGTAAGGTTCATATAATTACACTTTGATTTTGAAAGTGCTGAAGCCACAAATTCCTTGCCGTTTAGTGCACTTTCCAAAACACGATGCCAGGGATTCTGCATCATCTGAAGACTCTTAACACAATTAAGAAGTTGGTTAAGAATGTGCTGCTTATCGTGTGGTGTGTTGAAGATACAGTATGCACTGTGGTGGCTAAAAATTGTCTGATTAGCAAACAATATTTAGCTGACCTGTAAAATTGGTTTCCAAAATTGCAATTATAATCACTAAATAATAGTTGCACAACTATCACATGCTGTTTCACTCTTGAAATAAACTTCACAGCCACCAAGCCCATTCTAAATAGTATAAGTTGCGGCACAATACCTTTAGTCTTCAATCTACTGCAATAATCTTCGCTGAGAGATGGTCTCCAGGGCGAACTTAAATACCAAACTCAGAATCTGTGTACATCTCGTACTCGGTGTATGGTGCTACTTGCTATAGCATCTTGTGACATAGGCATCACTGCAAACTGTGTGTGGTTTAGCACATGATAAAACATGTACATTTTATTGAATTACTTCGTCTGAATGAGAATACACTGCGTTAATTCCACTTTTAGAACAAATTATTATTCAGTAATGTATACCACACGCTAACTGAAGAAAACTTGGCTGCACGATTTTTAGAACTATTAGCACAAATAATATTGCACGTAATGGTGGCTTATTGGCGTCCGTTACAGGCACAATCATACATGAAAAGAATACCTTAGTCTGTTGCTATCACAGTGAGCTCTGCCGTGCACTTCGCTACACACTTCCCAAACTGTGATACTGTTTGCGTCCTCGCATATTACTTGCTGAAATAGCAAGCAGATGAACCTCCTTCAGCAGCAAAGTTTACAAAGAAGCCATGCGTTGTCCATGTGCAATAGTGCGGAATTCGCTCCATTGGTTGAATATGTCCCAATATTAGTTATCATCGAAACACAGTTTACCTGGGTTGTAATCCATTACCAGTAGCAATGGTAAACACGTTGCCCGAGACACAGAAGTTTTAGCTTACAATATTTGACTTGCAACCGACACTGACTCACAGCACCTTGTCCCTACTGCCTCTCTGATAAACTCGCGTTACCGTCTGGTACTTCTCGCCAGAATATTGCACGCCAAAGCCTCAAGTTCTCTCATTGGCGGAGATTCCCCGTATAGTACACTATCTTTACTTTAACCCAACTTCTGTAAATACATTTAATGATACAGTTAATTTAACAATAATTACTGATACTCTTTCCACACATTCGAATATTATTACAAGTATCTTTTTTTATACACAATTAACATATGAAATAATTTATTGGTTTAAATATTGAGGCACTGGTTGGCGTCACTCAGCAGGCGCTTTGCTGTTTTATTGTTTAGTACGCCCAGCTGCTGCCAGATGGTGGTTGCTTACTCTAGAGTGACTCATACAGTATTTCACACAGATAGATGACAAGAGCATACACTTCTCCCCTCCATGCATCCGGAGTTCGGAACGAATCGCCACTACTCAGAAGTTTACTTCCTCTTTCTTGTGACTATTACTCAAATATGACATTATGGTATCACAATATTTCGAGGTTGGCAGTGTAATACATCCTAGCATTCACCAAAGTAAATATTATTTTGCCCATATCTATTTGGTTTCTTAAGGATGTTTTCTCTGAAGAAACAATTGGCCGAGAAATCTTCTAGCTTTTCATCAGTAGCGCAGTACTCTCCAACTGAATAAGCTTTTTTTACAATTTTCCACAAAGGGAGAAAATATTTCCAGCATAGGGGCTAAATTATCAACCGTCTTGCTTTCATAAAATAGTTAAAAAGGAACATAAATCGTCTTTCAGTCACTATAGGACGGCGGAGACTCATATATCTTCAGTCTGTCTATCGCCTCACATAAATACAATAGTTCTAACAAAATGCTAAAGAGCTGCTTACCGTCGTAACAGGAATCCCAGCTTTCCGTTGATCTAGAGCTCTGCGTCACCGTTCACACCAGCGAAATAACTGAAAGCTTTATGTAGTCATATTGGCCGTTCGCTGTGGCCGAGCGGTTCTAGGCGCTTCAGTCCGGAACCGCGCTGCTGCTACGGTCGCAGGTCCGAATCCTGCCTAGGGCATGGATGTGTCTGACGTAAGTATTCTAGGGGACTGATGACTTCAGATGTTAAGTCCCATAGTGCTTAGAGCCATTTGAAACGTTTGAAGTCATGCTGAATATGAAGATAAATAAATAACGTCGGTTGACAACGGTTACGACCAAAAAATATTAAAAAATGCTAGATTAAATCAAAAGTAAGGTATTTACCTTTAGCAACGGCCAAGCTCACATGGCGTTTGGCAGACTCCAGCGATGCAGCTTCGAAACAACACTGCATTATACAGGGTGTGACAAAAATGTACGACAAAATTGCAGGACACATTCCGCACAAGTAGACGTGAAATTAAATTACATGAACATGGCTCAGGAAACGCTTTGCTTCCATGTTATAATTCATTTTCTCCAACTCATTGATCATTGGAAACAGAAAATTAGAATCATGATGAACATGCATTCTTTGTGGCGTTTGGTTGCGTTGTGCACCGCCAGTGTTTTGTTTCATTCACATGTCCCTGTTGCTATGCGACGTACGTCATTGCTCGTTAACATCAACTATTCCAGCCATCAGTAAGACCATTGCAAGCACACGGGTTGCTACGTAGAATTAATTACAGACTTGGCTAGTTCACACGCAGTGTGAACTATATGCAGAGACGGCAGATGCCCATTTGATGTATGGATTAGGTGACGGCAATGGCGCACACGCTCAACGTCTGTTCAGGGATAGATTCCACAACGAAGGTGTTCCGACAGCCATTGATCACCGGCTTAGGGAACATGGGTAGTTTAAGCCTGATATTCGCGACTGAGTGATGCCTATAAGGACGACTACACCGCTACGGGAGGCGACAATTGGTTCAAATGGCTCTGAGCACTATGGGACTTAACATCTGAGGTCATCAGTCCCCTAGAACGTAGAGCGGTCGCGCGGTTCCAGAGTGAAGCGCCTAGAACCGCTTGGCCACTCCAGCCGGCAGCGGCAATTCTTCATGCAGTTGATGACTACCGTAGTGTCGGTACAAGATACGTACTGCAACACTGAATGTTTACCACATGACTGTCTAGCGAGTGTTGCACGATGACCGCCTTTATCCACCCCATTCACAACGCATGCGGGCACCTTCAGCAGCTGATTTTCCTCCTCGGATACTGTTGTACGAGTGATGTTCATCAAAGTGACAACCCTAAGTTTTAGTGGAATGGTTCTGTTCACTGATGGGGCCTCGTTCCAACGACATCAGATTGTAAATTTTCACCATTGGCGTGTATGGGCAGACGTCAGTCCTAACGCAGCTGTTGAAGCAAGTCACCAACAAATATTTTTTGTTAATGTTTTGGCCGTCATTGTTGGTGACTGTCTGATAGAGCCTCACTTTCCTCCACCCAGGCTCAATAGAAAAAGTTATTATTTCGTAGAGAATTTTCTACCTGATCTTTTAGCAGTTGTGACTTTAGCTGTGCAGCAGAACAATCTATTTCATGCACACTGGAGGACCTCCTAATTTTAGTGTTAATGTCCGTCAGCTTCTAAATAACAGGTTCAGTGACAGATGGATAGTTACAGATAGACCAGTTGCATGACCTCCTTGTTCTCCGGAACTGAATCCACTGGACTTTTATTTTGTAACCTCCCCACACAAAAAAATAAAATAATTATTATGGAGCCAAGTGTAAACCCCACAGAAATATTTAAATTAGAAACCAAGAACCATGAACCAAGAATCAAGTGTAAACTCCCCATAAGAAAATATTTTATGAGAGAAACCGAAAACCATGTACCATGCGTAACCTCCCACAAAGATAATAATTATTAAATGAATTTTAATTATATTGTAACCTCTGAGCAAAATTAATTTTAATGTAATCTCTGAACAAAATTGGCTCCCATTTATGATCTCTATGCTGAAATGCATTCACATTTAATGTAACCACAAAATTCAATTGCTAAACCCAGAAAAAAATAAAAAAAATTCAGTAACCTGGTAAATGTTATGAGGACAGCAGCGCTGCCCTTTGGCCCTGTATTCTGAGTAAAAAAACAAAAGTTCTTACCTCAATAAAAAACTGCAAATATATCTGCTCTTATGTAGAAATTTTTTGACACAGCTTCGTGCAATGCTGGCTTATATATATATATTTTTTTAATTCTTGGAAGGAATGATTATGCATTGGAAATATTCTTTAAATTGAAATGAATGCTTTTCTTTAAAAAAGTTACTTTATATTGTAAAAATTATTATTGGACCATTTTTTTTTGGAACAAATTAAATGACAATTAACATACATTATTAGATATGCACAAGGCTGCTTCTATACCTTCTACAACAATATTCATCCTGCAGAGTCCCGACCAGAGCAGACTGCCGACTACTACAGACTACTGAAGACTAACACGGACGGAAGGCTAATGCCGACTGTCGACACTCGCACACTAGCGCAGACTCGCGACAAGCAACAACTAACTACATACTACTCTCTGGTCAGAGAGTCCGCTATGTCTTGCCCATCGCCGGCAACGCATATGTCTTACATAACCCTCCACTGGGGGGGCAAAAATTTGGCAGCGATCGTGAGTCAATTGGACTTGCCATGAGCAACAAATTTTTCCTAATTAACTAAGTTTACAATCAGACAATATATACATATAAGTGCAGAGCATGAAATAAAATATAGTGCACATGCACTGAGTACTGAACATATCAGGCAATGACAAAATGTATACACAATGAGTACAAGACGTATTAACAAATGGCAAAAGTGCACACGCACTGTAGTACTGAACATATCAGGAAATCACAAATGTATAGGCAATGAGAACAAATCGTATTGAGGAATGACAAAAGTGCACACGCACTGTGGTTCAGAACATATCAGCAAATCACAAAATGTATATGGAATGAGTACAAATCATATTAACAAATGACACAAAGTGCACACGCACTGTAGTTCAGAACATATCAGCAAATCACAAAATTTATATGCAATGAATACAAATCATATTAACAAATGGCATAAAGTGCACATGCACTGTAGTTCAGAACATATCAGCAAATCACAAAATGTATATGCAATGAATACAAATCATGTTAACAAATGGCATAAAGTGCACACGCACTGTAGTGCAGAACTTATCAGGAAATCACAAAATGTATAAGTAATGAGTACAAATCATATTAACAAAAGGCATAAAGTGCACACGCATTGTAATTCAGAACATATCAGCAAATCACAAAATGTATATGCAATGAATACAAATCATGTTAACAAAATGACAAAAGTGCACACACACTGTAAAAGTCTTTAGCATTTTTACAACAAATAAACATATCATGGAGTGAAATAAAGTGCACACGCACTGTAAAAGTCTTTAGCATTTTTACATAACATATCATGGAGTGAAATAAAGTGCACACGCACTGTATATGTCATTATCATTTTACAAGAACTAGGAAAGGAATGGGAAGGATTGCATCATGGTTGTAGCACATTAGGTTGCACGCAGCTGCACTGAAGCACAACACCAAGTGAGACAATCTGAAGTTCTTTTCCCTGAAGTATTAATCAGTGTAGTCAAGACACTGAAATGTCGTAGTAATATTCCATGTTATCATTTTAGTAGTACATTAGGTACACCAAACAGTGGGACCATAATAACATCTCCATCGCTGAAGGTGGTGGACAGCATGTCGTGTCAGCACCACGTTCTTGAAAGGTACACCAACGTAGAATTAGTGCAAAAACCAAATATAGTGCTCCATGATCATGAGGATAGACAGGACAAACGGATATTGCAGTAATTTCTGGTGATTAGGTCAGAAGGTGAAGGACATTAAGTCTTATGCCAGTCATCATTGATAATTACACTAGACAATCTACTGATCTGAGTAATTGGTGGCATTCATCGCCCAGTTACTGAACATTTCTGTACCATGTATGAAGTATTACAGAATAATGTTCATAAGTAATCTGTTTGCAGATAACATTGGCACTCATTGACCAGTTACAAACCATCAGAAGTCATCATTCAAAACAGAAGCTAATGAATGGCATAGTATTAACATAATTCACTTAGTTATAGTAATCATTGGCACTCATTGGGCAGTTACAAAACATATAGCAAGTATTGAATAGTACAAAACATTTTTCATCATTCAAATGACATATGACATATTTAAAAATAATTATTGGCACTCATTGGCTAGTTATTAAACACGTAGCAAGTATTGAATATTACAAAACACTATTCATAACTTATCTGACTGCAGTAATTATTGGCACTCATTGGCCAGTTACAAAGTATTCATATAGTTTTACATAACATTACTCAGTATTATTCAGAAGTCATCATTCAAAACAAGAATTAATTATTGAAATAGCATTAATGCATAAGTCATCATTCAGTATTACTCAGAACTCATCATTCAAGAGACATAGGACATATTTAACATGTAACACACTGTAACTATTACTCAAGGTCTGTGATTAGAAAAAACATCACTCAGTATTACTCAGAACTGATCGAGCCAGTGACATAGGACATATTGAAAATGAAACATACTGTTATTCAAGGTCTGTGACTAGAAAACGTTATTCAGTATTACTCAGAATTCTCTTAAACTGGTAGCATTATTTGGGACTGTTAATACATTTTTTTTGGTGCTAGCAATGCATTGCGTTGGGATCGATAATTAATTGCTGGGGCATGAAAATATTTGCTTTTGACTTATTGCTGGAAATGAAGATGTGTAACGTCATTCATCATGAGTCAGCTGTAGCAAGGTTATGAAACAAAGGCAGTATATGTGATCACATTCATGAATAATACACACAAATGGGCAAAAAAAATTCAAGTATTAGAACAGGTTTAATGAGTAACTGCTTATAGCATATTAATTTCGTGAATAATTTCTCCTGCAAAAAAGACAAAATGGATTATTAAGCTGAAAGAGGAAACGCATATTATTATTATTATTCTGGATTTACAATGTGAGTAATTTTTCCAGCACCTATTCTAGATTACAGTAAGTCACTAATTATTGTTCTCCACTCTTCTCTATTTGTCCATAAATCTTCAGGAATGTTGTTCTTCCTCATTGCTGACTGAACTCCCTGTATCCATGTATCAGGTGGTCGTCCCCTTTTTCTTCTTCCAATTGGTACCCAGTCGATTATGCATTTTGGTAGCCTTTCCTGTTCCATTCGTCTGATGTGTCCATACCATTTAAGTTGTTTGTGCTCGATGAAATCAATAATTGAATTTTTGCATTTCATCTTGTCTCTGATTACTTCATTTCTTATTCTTTCTCGTCTTGATATTCTTGCTGAACGTCTCCAGAAATCCATTTCTGTGGCTAATAATTTTGATTTCAGTTGCCATTTTGTTGTCCACACTTCTGAACCATATGTAATAATGCTCCTAACTATTGTTTTAAAAATCCTTATTTTGTTATCAGTTGTTATGTGTTTGTCCCAGAGAATTCCATTCATTAAAGAGATTGTCGTCTTTCCAGAATTTATTCTTGATCTAATTTCTTTGTCCTGTTTCCCATCATTTGTAATTTTCACACCTAAATATTTATATTCCTCAGTAGCTGTTCTTGTTCCCATCCCTTCTTCTAATATTAAGTCTCCATTCACTCCACCAATTACCATGTACTTTGTTTTATTCATGTTTACATTTAGACCAGATTTTTTATATTCTTGAATCAATTTTCTGGTCATATACTCTATGTCCTCACAGTCTTGGGCTATAATCAGTTGGTCATCTGCAAATTGTAACGAGTATATTGTTCTATGATTTATTGGTATTCCCATAGCGTGACATTTTTTCTTCCAATTCTGAAAAGTTACTTCTGTATATATTTTATACAATGTAGGTGAGATGCTACATCCTTGACGTAATCCTTTTGTGACTTGGAATCCATGTGATAGATATTTACCAATTTTTATTTTTGAAATAGAATTTTTATATAACTTTTGAATTGCTTTAATTATTCTTGGATTTATTCCTATTGATATTAAAGCTTTCCATAAACTGGATAAAGGCACACTATAATAGGCTTTTTCTATATCTATAAATACTAAATCTATAGGTTGTGCCCGAACCATTTTTTTCTTCAATAATTTGTTGTAGGCAAAAGATATGATCAATTGTTGATCTTCCAGCTCTAAAACCTGCTTGTTCTTCAGCCTCCTTTTCTTTGTATTCTTGTTCTAACAAATATTTAATAATTCTTCCATATAATCATTTGGGACATCTTCCCCATTTAAACATCTTTCGAAAAGGTTTCTTAACAATTCCATTAATTTCTTTGCTCCTAATTTTAATAATTCTGCAGGAATACCTCCAATGCCTGTAGCCCTTCCATTCTTTAAAGATTTTATTGCAGTTTTTACTGTCTCTATTTCCAAACGGATGTAATTCTCTGCTTGTAGATCTCTGCTTGTAGGTCTATCATTTCATTATATTCAGGGTTTCCTAAGTATTCTTCCCTGTTTTCTGTTAATATGTTTTCAGCATATTATGCTGAAAAGTAGTGAACTTCGAATTAATAGGTAATGAAATGTGTATTAAATATATATGTTTTCTAGCTGTCCTTTCCAAAACCTTCAGTCATCATACCATGCGACATAAGACATACTGTCAAAACGAACTGCAACAAATACCTAAATAACTACATAGCATTTCTTAACTAACAGTAAATATATAAACTTCGTCATTATTTTCATCTGCAAAGAAAAACTTCATTATCATTACTATCATCACCTGCAAAGAAAAACTTCACTATCCATATCATCATAAGTCCATTATTATCAAATCAGCTGTAAAGAAAAACTTCATTATCCATATAATCATAACTCCATTATTATCATCACTTGTAAAGAAAAACTTCATAATCTGTATTACTATATTCTTCATCATTATTCATCACCATTCATTATCATCTGCAAAAAGGTCACTTCATTATTCATTATACAACTAATCCTTATTTCTAGCATATTTCATCACTAAAACTAAGATGTGTAGTTCTGTCTGACAGTCTGCATCAATCGCCTCGTATTCTTGTAATATCTCTTTATATTCGATGAATTATTCAGATACAATTTTACCCTTGAATAACGTTTACTAATTTTCTATCCTCATACTGGCAGAATCCATGCGAAAAGTAGTTCATACAATAGCTATGCCATGAGCGCATAAGTATTCTATGTAGTACTCTCTCTGGTGGTTGTTAGAAAAAAAAAAGAAAGGGAGCTTCCGAGATTGTCTTCGTGCCGATTAGCCTGAGCTTGGTTTGGAAGAACTGTAATCTGATAATTGAGATTCATCACATAAGATAACTGATACGAACTGTACGATTAAGAGGAAATATATATATAGATTGCTCCTTCAAATAAAAGGTGTGTATTGGAAATATGAGAATTAATGATATTTATCGATATATTGCGTAGTGGTTAATCAGGAGGGAACTTCCGAAAGACTGGATACGAACCTGCATTTAGTAATCCAAGAGCTCCATTACTTCTACGGAAGGTTAAACTTCATCAAAGCCAAATATCCGCTTGATATGAGGTTTCCTGACTGATTATACAACGCTCCCAAAATTACGAGGCGTTTTATTTGTACAGATTAGCAGACTGCCGCAAAGCACGAGCCTGCAGAGAAGAAGAATCATCGCCTGATTTCATTCTAACAAGTAAAATTTCAGAATCATTTCGAGTGACTGAGCTATGACTGTAATTCCTATCATGAATGATTGATTGCTCGAACGAATTGAGATCTACATAATCACGTAGATAGGAGGAAAAATTACAGTGGCGCCAGTGTGACAGGACTCTCTTGGATTGTTATATAATATATGTATTTTTTGTTTCATGAAAACCCACGAGAACGAGAGGTAACTAATCTGAAGAGAGATTCGGTGCCCATAGTAAAAGATTGCTGATACCAAGAAACGATTTCAACTATTGGACAGCACCGAGACTACAGAACAAGGCCAGAGAAATCAAATTTTTTTTATCCTGTAGTTAAAATAGTTTGAAATCAATTTAGAATGAACTTTTTTCCAGATAGTAGTTAGATTGTAGAGCTGTGTATTGTGTGATTTTCGTATCTGGAAATTGAACTTTATGCCATCTGTGAAGTAATTTGAAAGTTAAGTGTGTCTACGACAGTAAATTTGAAACCGTATTTAGTGATTAGAACCTGATATTGACAGTTATTTAATTGTATTGACTAGAGCGGCATTTAAAATGTCATTGAATCAGCAACGAGACGTGCAACAGCCTTCAGCTGTTTGCGCAGGAGCAGAGGCCACGGATAACAATTCTGAGACTGTTGTGGCTAGCGGTAGCAATATAAATAATCCCGCTGGTTCAGAAAACATTCATACAACAGCTGATCAGACTGTTGTTGACACATTAGTTGTTATTATGCAACAGTTGTCTCTATTAGCCGAAGGCCAAGCAGAGGTAAAACGAGACTTATCCGTTATACAAAATGAATTCAAAATTCAACTAGCCGAAAATCAAACAGAATTACAAAATCAGTTAAGAGCAACCTTTACCGAATTAGATCAGAGATTAAATACCCAGACACAGGAAATAAAAGAACAGGCAGAAAGGACCGAACAGAATCTTATTGCTCAAATTGAGCAGGTCCGCCGACAATGCCAAGAAAACAATAGAAAATTAAAAGCGGAACTAACCGAATATGTATCCGTCAAAATTGACACGATACAAAAACAAGTAGAACTGTTTCCTCAAGTAATACAAGCTCAAGAGGACATACAGTGTTCCGTATCTATGATACCAGAAATAACAGAATCCCAAGATAATTTAAAGAAGCAATTTGACGAAGTGAAGGAAAAACAGGAGACAGTGGAACATAGAATGAATGTACTTGCGGGAAAGTTTTCAGAAATGACATTAGAGCGGCAAAATTCTCCTTCGGAAAAGATAGAAGAAACTGTGAAAGTACCTTTACAGTCAATTTCAGAGAGTTCCGAGGATAATTTTTTTAACAAAGGGTTAAAGGAAGTTCGAGAACAACTTGGCGAAGAATTCTCGCGTTGGAAAGAAAATATCGAAAGATCACTAAATCTCTCGCAGCAGGATTTAGAAACAGCGAGAAGCAGGAAACAAAACTCTCAATCTGCGCGTGACATTCCGTCCACGTCAAGATCCGATGTAGATAGAACTGGAACATCACAAGTTAGATTGGATATAACGGAGAGCCACAGGGAAAAGTACGAACAGGATGATTTTTGGAATCGTAGTACCGTTGAGGAGAAGATGATTAAACAGAGACAATTTCAAATCTTTAACCCTGACAAAAAGAATGTTCATCCTGTAGTCTTTATTCGAAGTTTCAGAGGTCTATTTCCACGATCTTGGACAGAATGGCAAAAGATTAGTTTTGTATCTGGATATATACAAGGAACAGGAGCATTGTGGGCATCTGAACAAACATCTTCTTGTAAATGTTACAAAGAATTTGAACAGGCTTTTCTATCAAAATATTGGTCTGCTGGAGTACAAGAAAGACTTAGGCAGGAAGTATTATATCCTGAGCCTTTCTCATTTTCTAGAGGATCTCTAAAGAGATATTTTGAGAAATACATTAATAAATCTTTGTATTGGGATGTACCGATTCCTTTGCCGGATATACTTAGAATACTCAAGTCCAGACTACCCACCAGTATAAGGAATCAGCTGTTGTATATAAATGATAAGGATATAGACTCATTTATGACTATGCTTGATCGTATTGATATAATTGAGGAGGACAATAAAAGGGCAAGAGAAATGTCATATCAAAGAAGAGCAACAGAAGCGAATCCGAGCTGCAATTCGAGTGGGAATGACAGTAATGGTAGCAGTAACAATAATCATAACCAACTACACTCTCCGAGGAGACTTAGAAATGGACAAAATGCAAACAATAATTATTACCATAATGGAAACTTTAGTAATGGTGCAGCGAGGGGCTATTTTAGGAACAATAGGAATTTTAGTCGGTATAATCCAATGTATGGCAACACAGGACAGTTCTACCAACACCAGCAAAACAACAACAATAATTACACGAATCAAGCAAGGCAATATAGTCAAAATTCACCACAACAACCGATAATCACTGAAGTAGCTGAAGAGACAAATACCAATCGGACCAACAATCAGTCAAACTAAACGTGACTGCATCGTGCACCGGAGGAGCGGTCAGGGGATCTGTTAGGGGCGAAACAGTAAAATTACAATTGTTAAGATATAATGATGGTGAGCTGTTGACTGAAGAGTTAACAAAGGATTTAATAACGTGTCATAATGACAGATCGAGTGTTCCGGTATCGGAAGTATGTGTTGAAATACAGGAAGTTCCAACGAATGTGATATTGGACACCGCCGCTTCCGCCAATGTCATCTCAGGCGCTCTTTTTCGGAGAATTATTAGGAGGAAGAAGGTACCAATTTTGCCAGTACAGAACTGCAAAATCATCGGAGCTGTGGGAGCAAGCTCTCCCAATGTCAAAATACAAACACAATTAGAGATGAAAATGGGAAATGTAGCAATAAAATGCACGTTCCTTGTAGTGGAGAAGTTATTAGTGGACTGTATTCTTGGTATTGGGAGTATGCAGGAGTACGATTGTCAGATAGATTTTTTGGAAGGAATAGTTAAATTTAGATTAAATGGAGAAGAGATAGCACTGGATTTAAATAGAAAGGAAACGGTGCATGAGAAATATTGTCGCGGTGCCATAATTCAATTAATTGACGCTACAAACAGTCGTTGGAAGGAGCTTTCAAAGGATTTGATACAACAGGAGGACTTTAACCAAACAACAATGATAAAAGCTAGTGAATCAAATCAGCTTACCGGAGAACAAAGGCAGCAGCTTCATTATTTGTTAGAGGCATATGAAGAGATTTTTGATGAGAAACCAGGAATTATTAAAGGATATATTTGTCACCTACAAGTGAAGCCACATCAGACTTACTGTTACACGCACTATCCGATCCCCTGGCGTTTAAAACAATCTGTTTAAAGGGAGATAAATAGAATGTTAGAATGGAACTTGATTGAGCCATCAACTAGTCCATATTGTTCTCCGCTCTTAGTCGTTCCAAAACCTGGAGGCAACGGACGAAAAGTATGAAGACCAGAATTTAAAATGGGAAGAAAAGATTTGACTCGCACTTGTCAATTTAACTAAAATGGCAGTACAATGGAAATTGATATATGAAAAACGGATTCACCGGATTCAGACGTTTCATCTTGGAGAAAAGGTTTTATTGAGGCGACACATCCATTCCTCGAAACTGGTGAAGAACATAAAGAAATGGAATCTTATTTATACCAGACCATATGTTATTGTAAATATACCAAATCCTGGATCATACTTGTTGGCATATCCCAAATCGAAAAGAATAAAGGGATTATTCCCGCATAATGATATTAAGAAATTTTTTGAAGGATCGTAGATCTGTGATACCAAATATGGAGAAGAATTTAGAGTGGAATTTGACTATGAGTCGAATGTGCGTATAAATATCAAGAAGTTTATGTTGTCTAGAGGTTAAGAGACAGTGAGATTACTCCTGTGGTAGGTTAAGAGACAGTGAGATTATTCCTGTGATAGGTTAAGAGACAGTGAGATTACTCTTGTGGTAGGTTAAGAGACAGTGAGATTACTCTTGTGCTAGGTTAAGAGACAGTGAGATTACTCCTGTGATAGGTTAAGAGACAGTGAGATTACTCCTGTGATAGGTTAAGAGGCAGTGAGATTATTCCTGTGATAGTTTAGCACAAAATTTTTAAGATAGGTAGAAGAATTTGTTAATTACTAGTGTTTGTAAGTGTGGACTATGAGCAGAAGCCACAGTGATATACAATGAAAGTGCATCTACATTTCCTCAAGACACGGCACTTATGTGAGAATTGCGTGTGAAACTTGAACAGTGTGGGATATGTAGGTAAATATGCTGTGTGTATAATGTGCGCTGTTCACGCAAGAAAACAAATGAACTGTGAAATGAAGCAACAGTCGATAATGTCACTGTTGCAAACAATTGATGAAACTCTCTGGTTGCGCGAGAGAAAATTATTATAATTTTTAGATTTTTCATTATGCCTTCTTTACCAGGAGAATTAATTTAAGAATTTTAACTAACTTTTTAAGAATAGCAGTTTGTGTGTTTCATATTATGGACATAATTGTTGAAATATATTTCCATAAATGTTCATGAGAGGATGAAGAAGATTCTGCGATTGGATGATTTGTTAAATGAACATACGTCATCATTAATTATATTTATTTGCAAGTGGATCTATAAATCAATTAATTATAAGAATAATGAAAATTTTTCAAATTATTCCTTTTGTGGAGTCAGTGTCATATGCCTATGTTAAAAATTTTTCATCAGGTGTAAACTTAAATTTCATCCATAATTTCGTAATTGAAAGCAAACCTCGGACAGATTCAATGCTCTACTTCCACCTGCACTATAACAAAACGAAGATTAGATTAAAAATTTTTTTGAGAGGAATACATTCGATACAAGCTACAACAAAATTTAAATGCCCACAGTCTATTTGGCAATGTTTTGGACAATCAGCAGTTGTAATGCAAAACAACTTTGGTATTGAGGATTACAAAAAAAATTCGTGATTGTCGGGACTGATGGATATTCCAGTCTAGTACAGATGGAAGAATATAAGAATCCACTCCGATTTTGAGTTCAACGATGAAATATGGACTTCGTCGCCTTAATCTACTCTCTTCCAGGGATTTATTCAGTCAGAACCTTTTCTTATTCCATTTTAAACCTGTTTCATGTTCATGTCCCGGACCATCTGTTCCTGAGATCATCTTCCTGTTTCTACGGCACATTACCAGCTTCTATCCTGTACCATAAGCCATCGCCTGTCCTCCGTGCTGCGTCCACCAAACGCTGTACGTCGCCTACCAGGTGTCCGTACCCAGTGTTCCTGTTCCTTCGACTTCACAACGAGATCGCCGGCTACATCGTCGAAAGAAGAATTTTGAAAAAAATTTTTTTGAGCAATATTGTAAAATTTTTTTTGGCTATGAGGCACTTTTCCTTCGATCTAATCTATAGAGCTTCTATATATTTCAAAATTACTGGATTTAGGCTTTCCTATCTTCTTTAATACCTGAGCTGGGATCTATTCTTCCGGGTTTTCCAGGGTTTCCCTGTGAAGGCCAGTTCCCAAATGGGTAGACCTTTTTCGTAATTACACCAATCTACATCTTCCCTGGTTATGTACTCGGGATGCGGGTATACACCGGTACATGTAAAAGCTACGGCTTAGGTATTCTCCTAACTTAATGTCTTAACATGTTAACCATACTCTCTATAGTAAAATTCTACTAATTAAAAATATTCCTCTTTTGAATAAACAACCCAACAAATTTTTTCTGTTAGCTCGCAAAGTGTGTTATCATTAACTTTGCTCGCTGCGAGGGGCAATTGTAATATCTCTTTATATTCGATGAATTATTCAGATACAATTTTACCCTTGAATGACGTTTACTAATTTTCTATCTTCATACTCGCAGAATCCATGCGAAAAGTAGTTCATACAATAGCTATGCCATGAGCGCATAAGTATTCTATGTAGTACTCTCTCTGGTGGTTGTTAGAAAAAAAAAAAGAAAGGGAGCTTCCGAGATTGTCTTCGTGCCGATTAGCCTGAGCTTGGTTTGGAAGAACTGTAATCTGATAATTGAGATTCATCACATAAGATAACTGATACGAACTGTACGATTAAGAGGAAATATATATAGATTGCTCCTTCAAATAAAAGGTGTGTATTGGAAATATGAGAATTAATGATATTTATCGATATATTGCGTAGTGGTTAATCAGGAGGGAACTTCCGAAAGACTGGATACGAACCTGCATTTAGTAATCCAAGAGCTCCATTACTTCTTCGGAAGGTTAAACTTCATCAAAGCCAAATATCCGCTTGATATGAGGTTTCCCGACTGATTATACAACGCTCCCAAAATTACGAGGCGTTTTATTTGTATAGATTAGCAGACTGCCGCAAAGCACGAGCCTGCAGAGAAGAAGAATCATCGCCTGATTTCATTCTAACAAGTAAAATTTCAGAATCATTTCGAGTGACTGAGCTATGACTGTAATTCCAATCATGAATGATTGATTGCTCGAACGAATTGAGATCTACATAATCACGTAGATAGGAGGAAAAATTACATTCTGAAAGAAAAAATTAGTTAAGACTGCTATCATACGATGTGTGTAGTATATTCTTGTTAATGCTTGTTAATTCTGATCCATTTACTCTTCGTGACGAGGTATTGCATCTTTTTTCGTTCATTCCGAAGGTGAAATTCCCATTTCATAATAATCCACTACAGTTTGTTTCATTTATTTCTTTTATACGTTATTGCTTTCTGAAAATGATAAACAATGATTAATGTCTTGCATTTAAATCATATACCCATTAAATAAAAGCTGGTTTCTAATGATATAATTAAGCATACAACATAGCATGACAGGAAACGTAATATGTCAAAAACATAAACAGTGTTCAGAGGCAAAATGTACACAGTGTATCACAATGTAGCAGCAAAAAAAATGTAAAATACTCACGATGTTGAGATATCATAAGGCAAAAATGTCAAAGTCAACTGGTGTTTGTTATATCTTAAATATTTCACAGTGCATACAAACAAAACGGTAAAACAATCATACATACATAAAAAATGGAAAATGTACACGGTCTGATATATAACAACAAGAAAAGCGACCTGCTAACCTTACCTCGCCAGGCACTTGCCAGGAAAAAATACGATAATCATCAGTAAGTAGTCACATAAATATAATTGCATAAGTGGTCATAAAATGTGTAAGTTCATCTGGAAAAATATGCACGGTCTGATGTGTAACGACAAGAAAAGCGACCTGCTAACCTTACCTTGCCAGGCACTTGCCAAGAAAAAATACGATAATCATCAGTAAGTGTTCATGTGAAAATAATTGCATTAGTGGTCATAAAAAAAATTAGGAAATGGCATTACAGTGTGATAAATCATAAAGTATGTTCATTCAATAAAGGGTTTGATGTTACAGACATGGTGATTGCCTTTGGTTTTTCTGGTTCTCAAAGTTTCGACGTGTACTACATTGGGGTGAGGAATGCTGCGAATTCGATATGGACCTGCGTATAGAAGCTCAAATTTACTACATCTACTTTTTCCTTTGTTAGATAAATAATGTGTGCGTACTAATATCTTCTGTCCAATGTGAAAATCACGGCGTGTACAAACCTGTTTTTGCTGTCTTCTCCGGCGCTCTGCGGCACGTTTGATGTTGTTCAGCGCAATGTTAATTATTTCATGGTGTCGTAGTCGACGAGATGTAGGAAAGGTTACTAATTCTTTAATTTTGTTAGGTGGTTCAACATTTTTCAGTATAACAGACGGAGATAGCGTAGTAGATTCATTTGGTATGGAATTAATTACATCCTGGAATGTGTCCCAATCAATATGTTTTTTATGGCAGTATATTCTACACAGTTTACCAAAATCTTTCATTAATCGTTCACAAGGCTTCGAAGAAGCATGGTACCTGGATATATAGATCGGAGAAATATTTCTAGCTCGTAACATACGTGTCCATATAGCAGATCGAAACTGTAGTCCATTGTCGGAAGTTACTTTCAACACATGCCCTACATGAAATAGAAAATGTTTTACAAATGCTTTCGATACAGTTTTAGCAGTAGCTTTGCGTAACGGAGTGAAGGTAACAAATTTTGAAGTGAGTTCAACAGCGACAAAGATGTAGCAAAAACCTCTATTAGTTCCGGAAATCGGACCAAAAATGTCTACAGCGGCCATATGTCTCAATTTAACAGGTACAATGGGATGTAATGGAGGAATATGTGAAGTAGTCTCTGGTTTAGCTTTCTGGCAGATTTTACGTGATGCTAAAACTCGTCGAATACGTTTCTCCATGTTGGTAAAATAACAGTTCTGTCTCAGTATAAGAAAACATTTTCTGGCTCCGTAATGTGCGTAACTTAAATGAGTATACCAAATTTGTTGTTAACAACTTCGTCAGGAATGCATAATAACCAATTGTTGCTGTCAGAGTGAGAGCGGCGAAACAGAATATTATTGCATACAGTGTAATGGTTTCTTACGGTAACATTATTCCTATCTTGCCAAAGGTGTTTAATTTCTTTCCACACGTTGTATTTACTCTGCTCTTGTGCTACGTCTTGTAATGACGACGAAATGAAATTCTCAAATGCAACTTGTTGAATGTACATGACGCTGAAATTTGCTTTGCAGTAGTTGGTTGCGATGTCTTGTTGATTGTTGCTGAGAGAACGGGATAGTGCGTCTGCTACAATATTTTGTGTGCCGGGAATGTGAACAATTGTAAAATTAAATTCTTGTAAATAAAGTTTCCATCTACTTAATCTGTCGTGTGTAAATTTAGCCGAAAGTAAAAACTGTATCGCCCTATGATCTGTGTAAACGGTCGTATGTCTTCCATAAAGAAAATGTCGAAATCTCATAAATGCCCAAACAACACATAATGTTTCAAGTTCTGTAACAGAATAATTGCGTTCAGCAGGTGACAGAATGCGACTTGCAAAGGCGATGTTTTTAATTACTGTACTCATCTTCTTCAATTTCCTGAAAAATGTGTGCGCCTAAAGCGGTGTTAGAACTGTCGGTGGCAATGGAAAAATTTCTAGTAAGATTTGGGTGCGATAAAAGTGGTGCATTCAACAAAGCATGTTTCAGATTGACTAATTCAGACTATTGGTTTTTCATGTAAAAGTATGTCTCAGATGTCGTCAAAAGTAATAACATTTTCGTGTACAAGATTCTCTGTGTCAAAAGTATAGCTTGCGTTACTGGAAGATGCAACCTGTAATGTATCTCGTCAAATTCTATCTGACGTGCTGTTATCTGCGGGAGGATGCTGTGGCATTTCGACTATTTGTACTGTTCTGTTATTTCTTCCTGACGTATTACGTTCGGGATGATACCTACTGTCTGGTTCATTCATGATAATATGTTGTTGCGGATGATTTTGCTGTTGGTAAGACCGACTGTTATAAACATACGCTGAAAATTGTGCTCATTACTTTTACATCTGTCATGATAGTCACTTCTATACGGTGCATTGCGATAGGAATCGAAATAGTGTGTTTTCTGTACGTACTGATTTCCTTGTTGCTGTGCGTTACTATTTGTTGGAGCTGACGCCATACGTGCAGGCGGCGAAACATTAAAGCTTGGTTGACCTTGTACATTACATTGTTGGTTAGGTATGCTAATCGGTTGGTTTTGTTGCTATTGCGGTGAAAAACCTCTATTGTTAGCAAAAAATATGTTTGCGACTACTGAAAATTTTACACATACTGATGATTAAAATTTTTTCTGATATTAACATTACGCTGGTAGTCCTTGTCATTTCGGGAACGTATAATGATAATGTCACTTTCGGTAAAACTTATCGTATCAGGTTTTCTTTACACATTCTTAATTATAGATAGAGCGATAGTTGAAGAGCTGTTTTGATAGATATAAAGGATAGTAGACGAGAAGGCAGCAGTGCAGAAAACTAAAGATGAAATAGGACTACTATGGCTCGGGGCCCTGTGCACGCTACGGCACATATTCATTGAAGCGTAATGAATCCCCTGAGGTTTATTACGCGCTGCAAATAAACTTTAGCTTTTGCGTTACTGGCAATGCCGGTGAAAATTCAGAAGCAAATTGCTGTATCGATGCTAATTCTAGTTTCTGCATTACAGGCAATGCTATTGAAAATACAAAAACAAATTGTCGTATCCAGTTCAAAGCGTGTACCTGTGCTCTGTCATTTTTAAATACCTTAGATTTTTTTACGGATAAAAATTGCTTATAATCAACGTTCTCGTCTCTGAATTTGCGAACACGTTCAGGTTTGTGTGAGAATCTGTTTGTCTGTGATTGTTCGGAATCTAAGTCACGTACTCTCTGTAAGCTACATAAATTATACTGGCTGTGTGAGCGTGACAAATGTTTGGAATGTGCCGTATGCTGTGACGTATTATTGACTGAAATATTTTTTATCTCAGTCACCTCTTGCTGTAAAGTCGACAATTTTCTACGTAATGTATTATTGGACGAATCTATCTCACTGATCGTCTGCTGTAAATTTTGGAATTCAGGTATTTGATTAAACGAAATCGGTGAAGTATCGTCTAATTTGCTGTCATTATTACTTTCAATAGTGTCAATACGACTGACCAATTCATCATATTTTTCAGTCAGTATTTTTACCTGATCATCGTTTTTAGTGTCACAAGCATTAATTTGTTTTTGTATTTTACGTGTGGTTTCGTTCAATTTTTTAACGTCAGCTTTGATGACATCGGAATCCTGTGTTAGTTCTAATTGTTCGAGTCTGTCGGTCACTGTCCGAAAGTCTAATGTGTGTGTATCTGTTTTTGATGTAAGATCGGAAATTTCATCACGCAGTTCGGTGTTCAACTGTTTGATAGTATTAATTTCGTCTGTTACTGTAGCAATATTGTTGTCTACGTATGTTTTTGCTTTCAGAAACAATTTACGTTTATCTTCCGGTCGCTGTGCGGTAATTGTTTCCATGACTTGTCGTTTTACTTTATTTTGTTCCTGTAGGAATTTACGGTAACGCGTTTCACTGTTTTGTAGGTGGTGATTAAAGCGTTCGTCAATTTGACTGTTCTGTTGGTCGAATTTCGCATCTACTTTTGCATCCAGTGTGCGTGAATGTTCTGCTGACATTAATTTAAACTCCTCGAATTACTGTGTTGTGTTTTCAGAGCATTGTTTACCGACTGCACTAATTTCGTCTCTAAGTGATTCTGTTGCAGCTGCTTGCGTATTCCTTAATTCTTGAGCAACAGATCTAATTTCTTCACTACTTTTCCTAGCACAAGCCTCAATTTCCGCACGTAATTGTTCTTTAGTATCATGACATTGCGCGGCAATGGCTCTAATCTGTTCACTAAGCTGTCTGGAATTGTTGTCTAATTTTTCATTAAGGTTGTCTTGTTTTTCATTAAGTCGTTTGTTCTGTTCACTAAGTTGTTTGAAATTTTCATTAAGGTTGTCTTGTTTTTCATTAAGTCGTTTGTAATTGTCGTCTAGTTTTTCATCAAGTTGTTTATAATTGTTGTCCTGTCTTTCATTGAATTGTAGCAATAATGCTACAACTTGATCCAAGTCAAAATTAGCAACTCTTTTCTCAGACATGGGTGGCGGTGTGTCTGCATTTGTCACGTTTTGTGTAACTATTTGGTTATTCTGTAATTCTTGAAAAGGTTTGCCAGTCGGAAGTGCACTGTTAGTCACTACCTCGGAATCAAATAACTCTGACGTACTTTGAGTGCACTGTTCATTTTCGTTAGAATAAATTATCTGTTCACAATTCAAATTTTGCAAATCGGGTGTGTTAAACTGGGCTGCGTTCATTGTAACAGAACGTCTCGTGTCATCAATTGTCGTTAAATTAACAGACGACACAACTGAATTTGTTTGCTCATCACTAGGATCAAAATCATTACTAGTGGTCGGTAGGCACTGATTGTCTACAATTAGGGGATTATCATCATTACACTGAGTGTCGCAAATACTATCGGTCAAATTATTCGAGTCGGCTATTTCACTCATTATACATCGCGATGTACTGTTAACAGTTTTTCGCGGCGTTTTTCACAAAACAAAATTAAGTACAAACGAAACAAGGACAATGCAAAATGCAACAAACACAACTACAACAGAGAGCAACAAATTGCCGATGAGCTGCGAAAGAAAGAGTGACAAATTAGTAAATACGCTGCGCCAGATGCAAACTACATTTAAATAAATAAGAGCAGATATATGACTACTTCTCAGAAGATTCACAAAGAAATACGATCCTGGTCCGGATGTCGCCAAGTGTAACCTCCCCACACAAAAAAATAAAATAATTATTATGGAGCCAAGTGTAAACCCCCACAGAAATATTTAAATTAGAAAACAAGAACCATGAACCAAGAACCAAGTGTAAACTCCCCACAAGAAAATATTTTATAAGAGAAACCAAAAACCATGTACCAAGCGTAACCTCCCACAAAAATAATAATTATTAAATGAATTTTAATTATATTGCAACCTCTGAACAAAATTTAATTTTAATGTAATCTCAACAAAATTGGCTCTCATTTATGATCTCTATGCTGAAATGCATTGACATTTAATGTAACTACAAAATTCAGTTGCTAAACCTGGAAATAATAAAAAAATTCAGTAACCTGGTAAATTTTATGAGGACAGCAGCGCTGCCCTTCGGCCCTGTATTCTGAATAAGAAAACAAAAATTCTATAAAAAACTGCAAATATATCTGCTCTTATGTAGAAATTTTTTGACACAGCTTCGTGCAATGCTGGCTTATATTTTTTTTTTTGTTTTTGGAAGGAATGATCATGCATTGGAAATATTCTTTAAATTGAAATGAATGCTTTTCTTTAAAAAAGTTACTTTATATTGTAAAAATTATTATTGGACCTTTTTTTTTGGAACAAATTAAATGACAATTAACATACATTATTAGATATGCGCAAGGCTGCTTCTTTACCTTCTACAACAATACTCATCCTGCAGAGTCCCGACCAGAGCAGACTGCCGACTGCTACAGACTACTGAAGACTAACACGGACGGAAGGCTAATGCCGACTGTCGACACGCACACACTGGCGCAGACTCGCGACAAGCAACAACTAACTACATACTACTCTCTGGTCAGAGAGTCCGCTATGTCTTGCCCATCGCCGGCAACGCATACGTCTTACAATCTGTGGGGGCATTTGAAATTTCTTTTGTATGGAACTCCAATACAAGATGTTCAGTCTATGTGCCTGTATTATGGAAGGCAGCGAAACCATAAGCAACACTCCAGGGACGCATCAGCGCGTCAAAGATTCACTGCGACGGTGGGTTGATGCAGGTACCAATGCCCACGGAGGATCTATTAAGAAAGAGTTTCAAGTGGTATACTGGTGCGTACTGTCCGCGTACGTTTCCCATGATTAATGAGTTGGAGAAACTGAGATGTAACATGGAAACAAGGCGTTTTCATACACATGTTCATCTAACATAATTTCTTCGTCGACATGTGAGGAATGTGCTATTTGTGCAGTAGATTTTTGTCACACACTGTAGGTAATGCTCTACTGATGAGCAAAATATGTTTTTCCGTTAGATAACTGGAATGTAGATGGCTCCAAAAGTTCGCCAGTGTATTTGTTAAACAACAGTGGGTAAACATAGTGTTTCTGGCGCGTGTGAGACGTAGAGCGATAACTCCAGGGTTAACTCCTGTTTCCTGAGGTAGAGGTTGCCACAAACCAGAGGTGTCCGCCGTCCGGGCAAGACACGTAGGCCGAGATTTACGTCTCAGTCATATTACTTAGTGGGTGGGTATCAATCAACTCATAATACTACCTCGCGACACAATATGAACTGTGTAGAGGTGTGTTAAGTACAGCTGGACTCTGCGGCAAAAGAATGACATTGTGTTTTCCATTGAGCATTATTGCATAACAGGCGACGACTTCATGCTACGAAATAACTCGATCACACTGATGTGGTTCTGCGAATAAATATTTTCGACATCAAATCTGACTGATAAGCGTCCTGAGGTCTGCATTTACGAATCTCTCAGCAGTGCTGGTAGTCGAAGTCTGTTCCCAGCTAGAGATATACCACTTCATTCTACTGAACTAGTAATGAGGCGGCCCAAAAACAAAATTCATATATCAGTTTAATCCATATCCTACTGAGTTATTGGGATCATTCTTTACAAATAACTTTGGCTTAAGTGTTTTTCTTGTTCCAGTCTTCTTTCACTGTAGCAACTAATTGTCGTTCACCATTACTGTCCATAAAATCTTAATTAAATACAAATTCTTTTAATGGTTGGATATTTCGGATTAAATTGACAATTTTCTGACGGTTAACATTCATCGTTGTTCTATTTGTTTAGAACATCTCCTTAGTTTTCTTCCAGCCATTCGCTAATAAGTCGCGCATGCACCTCATCGCTGTTAAATCCAACATACCGCAGCTATTTTTACAAAGATGTGTGCTCATAAAAGATAGAATACATGTGGAAGACATCGAATATACTTTATTCGCTGTTCCTTTTACACAACTTACACATAAAGTTAGTTAGTTGCGTGTTCCATTGATCAGTCTCACGATACCCGTTATGATGTGGAACGTGTCAAGTGCATAAGAAATGCACACATGAATGAACTTTCCTTAAAAAAGAAATAATGCTTAAAATTTTAGTTATCTACCCCATGCCCTCAAATGGCACAAAATATATATATTAAAGCTATAGTTTTATTTATTCCTATTCAAAAATTCGACTATGATATAGGAGTTGTCAAGGAGATATGATTTCAATTTATTTTTAAAACTGTTACTGCTGTCTGTCAGACATTTTATTTCATCTGGTAATTTTTACAGCAGCGTATTTTACTCCTTTCTGTGCCAAAGATAGATTAAATATAGGATAGTGTAGTTCTTTCTTTCTTCTGGTATTGTAATCACGAATGTAACTGTTGTCCATATTGTTGAGACCAAATTTCACTAATGAGTAAAAGTCACTGTGAGGCCACAGTAAGAATTCCTAATCTTTTAAAGAGATGCCTACAAGATGTGCGACAATGAGCCCCACACATTATTCTAACCACTTTCTTTTGAGCAGTGAATACTTTTTGCCTAAGTGTTGACTTACCTCAAAATATTATTCCGTATGACATCAAAGACTGAAATCATGCAAAGTATGTTAACTTGCTAATTTCTATATCTTCAAAATTAGCAATTATTCTGATAGCAACAGTTGCTGAACCTAGTCGTTTTAGGAGATTCTCATCTATGTGTACACCCAAAAACTTGGTATGCTTTACCCTGGGTACTGACTTCTGTTAATGTGTTATGTTTATTGAAGGAACTGCACTCCTTCCAGTAGAAAATTGGATGAACTGTGTCTTTTCAAAGTTCAGAGAA
Organism: Schistocerca serialis cubense; assembly: GCF_023864345.2. Taxonomy (NCBI): domain Eukaryota; kingdom Metazoa; phylum Arthropoda; class Insecta; order Orthoptera; family Acrididae; genus Schistocerca; species Schistocerca serialis. The sequence goes on from NC_064639.1 coordinate 812,052,747, forward strand.
AGCCAATTCGCAGAAAACCAGTCAGTAATATTTCCAAAGACATTATTTGTATCATTTTCTATTGCAGTTTCTTTCACTGGATTAATATTGATACTTGTATCATTAGCAAACAGTGTCAGTTTAGATTCTTGCTTCAGATAAGAAGGGAGGTCATTCACATATAACAAGAACGGAAGGGGACCCACGATTGAACACTGTGGAACACTTAATATGATTTCACCCCAGTTAGATTAAGTGCAAAAATTCCTTAAATCATTTAAACCACATAAGGCAACTTTTTGCTTCCTGTTCTGTAGATATAACTTAAACCACTCATATACTGTTACATTTATACCACAGAATTGTAATTTCTGTAACATAATATCATGGTTCACACAGTCAAACACTTTGGATAGGTCACAGAAAACTCCTATTTGTGGCATTTTACTATTTAAAGACTCTATCATGTGGGCAGTGAAATTGTATATTGCTATCTCTGTGGAACAGCATTTTTGAAATCCAAACTGTGATTTACTAAGTACCCCATTACTGCTGAGATGGCTAACCACTCTTGAGTACATTACTTTCTCAACAATTTTCGAAAATGCTATTAGCAAAGATACTAGCTAGTAATTGTTGACATCTTTTGTGTCCCCTTTTTGTAGAAAGGCTTGACAATTGTGACTCAGAACATCAGCTGTAACTGCTTCACATTGTTTTAATATCTTGTTAGAGATGTCATCTACTTCATCAGAACATTTATTTTGCAACGACTTTATGATTTTCCTTATTTCTTAAGAGGTTGTTAGATGAAAATTAATCTGACTAGGATTTCTCAAAACTGACTCTTCCATGTACTGCATGGCTTTTTCTTTTGAACTATTCTTACCAATTTTTTTAACCTACACTTAAGAAACGGTAGTTAAAGGGACACACCACTGAACGGGCTGTATTTTTAGCATTATCTTCACTCTCATAACGCAACTGATTTAAAAACGAGAGATAGCTCAAAATTATTACAACAATTAAGGTCATTAGTCAAAGCATTTCCCAAAAAATCATTGAGATATTTACTATATTTTGGTACTGATAACAATATTTCTAATAGCGTAAAAATGTATCACTATTTCACTGCGGTACCATTTTCTTTGGAACCACTGGCTGCACATCCTGGAAAAAGAGTCAGAGTACAGGCAGCATTCACCTAAGTGTTTTATGCCTGCAGTTTCCTTCCCTGATGCTGATATGTGAAAAAGACAAGAAATTTATTTTACTACAACAAAAATGTTTAAAAATGCAGCTTAAATATCACTGACATCATCATCCTGTTACATGTTTTTCAGGAAATAATAGGCAAAGGAGGTAAAGGTGGTTATTCCAAATATCTGTACCACTTTTTGTGAGTTTAACTTCAGTTAGGAGAAAAGTGTACCTGAATGATGAAAATTCAAGATTTCGGTAAATCGTAAAAGAAGATTTACAGATTTATTAACTTACCACTGTGCTCGTTTAGAACATTCCAGCTGCATACTCCAGTTGTCCTCCTGTTTCCTTATCCTCCCCATTCTTGCTCTTTATGCTTTTCTTTACCCTTGACTCCTTGGTAGCAGCTTCTGCAACAGTTTCTTCTTCGGTTACCTACAATTATCGGCCGAGCGGTTCTAGGCGCTGCAGTCTGGAACCGTGCGACCACTACGGTCGTAGGTTCGAATCCTGCCACGGGCATGGATATGTGTGGTGTCCTAAGGTTAGTTAGGTTTAAGTAGTTCTAAGTTCTAGGGGACACATGACCTCAGACGTTAAGTCCCATAGTGCTCAGAGACCTTTGAACCATGTGAACCTACCACTTATCAATAGCAGTTAGAGATGAAGTCATATTCCTTCCCATCTGGATGTTCGATTTCTTCATAACAGTGATCCTTGAAATTGCACCATCATTGAATGTTATTATTGCATCCATTACACCAGTCTTCAGCCTTGGCAGCCCAACAAATACAGTTTTGGGTATTCTCCTCATATACAGCTGTTGAAGCTTTCAGTTGCATTCTGAGAGAGACCATGCATACATTTTCTAAGTAGATTTTTATTTGCCAGATCCCTATATATAGGCGTAATTACCTCAATTACAGAAAGTCGTATGGAACGCTTGTGTGTATATTGTATGTCTATAGCATTGCTCGACCGGTACTTGCACCACAGTTCTTCCCCTTTTGGACACAAACAATGCTGTGGGGTTCCATCTGTTGACACTCTGTGAAATCATGTTGCCCAAACAGCTAGTCTTACGTTCTCCAAATCTCCTACATTTTTCCTTATTGCTAATCAATAATATTCAGTCAATGAAGCAATTTCACTTTTTGTAAGACTGACGTCTTTACATAATTTTCTCACCCGAGCTCCCAATTTTTTTTTGTACATAGCCAACACATTCAAGTTTTTCTATCAGAGTGTCCCCATATGGTCTGTCATTAACAACAGTAGTGTGTCCTTTACAGTCTCCATCCCAAAGATAGACTACATACCTCACACCATTACTGAGCTCTGATCGTATAAAAATGTTTAGAACTCCTTTCATTTCCATGTTTCCACTTGGGCCATCAAAAACACTATCGTAGGTGCCAATATATTTATTTGAACAACCCTGGCAGTGCTTTGTTAGACATTCATAATCTAGTATCTTACCATTTTCAATAAATGTGGCAGTTACAACCCCATTCAGAGGAGTATGACCTCTCTTCTGCCAAGATCCATCAAATACTGCTACAGTGTCTGTATTCTCAGTCAAGGCTACTGCTTCTTCTGCAGCTCTCTTCATTGAATGTTCACTTAACCACACAAAGCATTTTGCATTAACTTACTGTATCTGTTAAACCTCCATGGAGGTGGAGGCAAATCCATCACTGCACAAACGTCTGGGCAGCTCTTCTTCCCCTTCCAATATATCGCGTTCCTTAAGCAAGCTGAATATTTATACTGTAATGTCGGCTATCAGTTACTGGCAAAGTCATAGTATCACTGTGCATCTTACACAAGTTACAAGCAATCACTAACCGACTTGAAAGACCATTCCTTGCTGAAATGTCCGCAGAAACGTCAATACTATCTTCACAATTGCAGTACTTACATTTCACACCACTCTTCAAAAGTCTTGACAGCATGTTTAGGTTCACAATAACATTTCCGTCTTTATTGCTGCTCACAATACAACTAGGCTTGTTCTTATTGCATTCAGAAAGCGGAAGTCTACATCTAGAAGCATTACCTGTAGACACAGTCTATGCAGGCAACTTTTGAAGCAACTGATGTTTATCATTCGGTTGTGTTTGGAACTGGTTGCTGCGAAACTTTCGTTTGGGGCTAAATTTCTTTACTCTTGGTATTTGCAGCAAAATAAACACACACACAGAAACAAAACAATACACGATAACTACAAAACCATATGCGTATGAAATTCAGAAATCATATGTTCTCAGGTCTTTGCTTACATTCGAACCATAGTCTTCTAGACATGCCTGTACTTTGGTTCCAGGAGTCAGTGCCTCCTAGAATACACCTATGTTAACGGTCCGTAACTGACGATGGAAAAACGGTAGAATAAAATAATGCATCATGTATTCTGATGCACTTCAAACTGACAGACGGGCGTGGCCCTGTGCATTACGTTAAACCTCAGTTTTAGAATGAACGGAGAATGATACCGTTAAACTATACATTTTTGAAATCAGAATGAAATGTTGTTTTCTATAGACCAAGAAATTTTTTTTCAAATTTTTGGTCAGTTTCACGAGCATGTCCCCTTAAATAGATTAGCTACTTGTGTACTTTGGTCAAGATGGTCTCATTCTCATTAATAGTAATGATATCTACCACAGTGATTACTTTTCCTGTCTCTCTTATACTAACATTCTTCGCTGACATTATTTTATTACCTGAGTTGTTAATTTCATCTGGAACTTACATATTTTTTGATTTTCTAATAATTTTTCACATTATGTTAGAATAATCTTTATAGTGTAAAATTACTTCTGGACCTTTACTAATTCTTTCTGCCCCTTCCAATATTCTTTTTCATTCTGCAGACTCTTTAATACCTGTAGTGATCCAAGATTTCTTTGAAAACTGTTTGATGTTTCATTGAGTAATTTTTTGGGGCCGCAGTGTTAAAAATGGTTATACATTTTTCAAGAAATATGTTACATTTATCATTGGCATTTCGCTCATTATATACATCTCCCCAATCTACATTTCTTAAGATTTCTCTTACGTGCTCTATAGATACCAGGTTGACTAGCCTTACACTTTTACTTAATGGTTTCTGAACTGTACACCCTGCTAAGCTTTGTAAGTTAATCAGTTGTGTATCATGGTCTAGTAATCCATTTAGCGCAGGGAAAGCATGTGTCAAATTGACATCCTCTTGCTGCAGAAATACTTTATCTATTAGAGTGTTATTGTGCTGAGTTATGCATGTAGCAGAACTGATCACTGATTCTAAGTTATATGACATTAATAATACTTCTAGTTCACTTTCCCTATCAGAATTGCTTAGAAAGTCAACACTGAAATCACCACAGATTAATAACTAGATTGTGAAATTAAGTACTGAATGTTCATATGTTTAAACTCTGCGAAACAAATTAATGCAAATTCTAATTTTATTTTTGAATGAAATTGCAGTTAAAGAGACTTTAATACATCAGAACCACAAACATTTGTAAATTACGTAAAAACGTACATCTATAAAATATAAGCAAACGAAATTTTACCATATGACTGAAAAATTACTATGTGAACCGTCCGATACCGCGCACAGTTATCAGTGAACAGATACCTCACTAAATTCTATATTAAACACTTAGGTACTCCTGATATCATAATAAGCAAACACTTTCTTGATCGACACGTAACTATTACCATGGATCACGTTAGGCTTCGCCTTCTCATCATACGTAAACGACGTGTAAATAGATTTATGACTTCTGCAAGGCGTCGTGCAGTTAAACCAGTACAGTACAGACAGTAATTTTAGAACGGCTGCTACAGTGTGGTGACGCAATGGTGAGGACCATTTCACAAAAAGCTCACATTACTCTGTTCTGTGTAAGGATAGACAAGGAGTGATCATACGATACATTAATGGTAAAATTTCATCGCAACCTCAATATATTCTGTGATGTTTAGGGAACGATCCTGTTTGATTATTCTTCATTAACAATCTGTTTCTAGCCTATAAACTTCGTCAAAGATAGGAAGAAGTTCATAGAGCATACATGAAATCAGCTGCAATTACACTTCAAAGTATACTGACAAGAGAACAGCACAGACTAGTACGTGAGGCACATCACTATGGACATGTCAAGGCAACTACTTGATAAACAGTAAGACAAAAAAATCGAGTCAAAAGTGGCGAGAGTGATGTCGCTAAACTAAATAGGGTTTTCGAAATAAAGCTTCATGTCTGTCCTATGAGGACACATACATGGCAGGTTGTTTGACTGTGAGGCTTGGTCTTTCAGTATGGCAACCAAAGACTGATGGTAGCTGAGCGGACAAAAGAGATATGCATGTCGGAAATTAGTTAGTGAGCTCTGAAAAATTTGGGTCACAGTACGGACTAGTGTAGAAGTCAAAATTATGGCTATGATTGAAATTAAATGGAGTTAGGTGGGATATATGGCTAAGCGAATGGATAGTAGAAAGGCCAGGGTCTTTTTGTCGTTTGTTGTTAATATGTGACGATAAGAAGAAGGCGACGACATAATGCGGGTTTGGCAGTAACGCCAGCAGACATGCAAGTGAAACATGGAGTCATGTAGCTGAAAATGCGTAGAATAGTCCAGAGGAGGCGTCCGCAGCTGTGAAAGCCTAATGTCTCATAAAGACGACTGGAATATAATCAACTTGAAACTAAATTTCTGAACTCCTTTACTAGCTATTTTTGTATGTGCCGGAACACAGTTTTCACATTTACAGAAAAGCACCAACACTGACTTGACAGCACGCAACAGCAATTTATCACAACGACGAAACACACACAAAACCATTAAAACTTGCAAATAGTCACTAGTCAACGTTATAAAAGAAATTTCGATGATCAATTGATATTCAACCAAAACAATAGACAGAGTGTTCAAGGGATTGCAGTTAATTCAAGGGAAAAAAACAACCACACAGAACAGAACTATAACACACTAAGACCTGCACACACAGGAAACTCAGAAATTAGAAGAGTGAGATATATTAGATTTTCCTCCCTCGTATTACAGCACTGTGAAACTTACAATGCATTCCATTTCCCAATCGTCAAGCAATGGTGCTTTGGAGAAGTGGTGAACATACTGATATGAGAGGTGTCGGATTTTAGAATTATTTCATTTATTCAAGAGCTTAACCTTCCTCGCCACGTCAGGGTCTTCACAAAGTCTATACATTTGGCAAGAGACCTTGTAGTATAAAACACAGACAAGTCCACGTTTACAAAACAGTTAAAAGCAAACGCATGAGATTATGCAAATTATGTGCATTAATTATCGGACATATATTGCAGTGTACAATCTGCACCTGTAATATTTTCGTCATCATCATCATTTTCTTAGGGCCTTTGCCCAACTTCAACGTGCAGTCGTCCTTGTTACTATAGATTTGGCGATGTTAGTGTCAGAAGCTGGCCAGATGCCCCTCCTGTCGCCACCCACAATCCCCGGGACGGAATCAGTGTACCCCAGCTGTCCATGTCTAGTGTAAGCCATGAAATCGGGCGAACGTTTTCAAAGGTCTGCGAGTCGTGTAACTGAGGCGGGATGTGGGGCCAGCCCGGTATTTACCAAGTAAGATGTGGAAAAACGCCTAAAATCCACATCCAGGCTTGCCGGCACACCGGCCCTATGTCGTTAATCCGCATGTGGATTCGATCTGGGTCCTGTGCGCCTATCTGAGTCCAGGAAGCAGCGCATCAGCGCTTGCGACTAATCTGGCGAGAGCACCTGTATTATTTTATTTTTTACATACTTCAAAAATGACTAACGTCTGCTGTTGGTTATCATCATATATGTGGAGATAAACGAAATTTGCTATTACAATTTGAGATACAAGTAGAAAGGCAGATCACATAAAAAAATTGCAGTGCTTATCGTACCAACTCCTTGCAGATCGTCTGATGTAATGTAATAGAATGCATTTAGTCACAATTTACATCTACATCTACATCTACATTGATACTCCGCAAGCCACCCAACGGTGTGTGGCGGAGGGCACTTTACGTGCCACTGTCATTACCTCCCTTTCCTGTTCCAGTCGCGTATGCTTCGCGGGAAGAACGACTGTCTGAAAGCCTCCGTGCGCGCTCTAATCTCTCTAATTTTACATTCGTGATCTCCTCGGGAAGTATAAGTAGGGGGAAGCAATATATTCGATACCTCATTAGAGAGTCATATTTCAAAACCATCAACAGCTGCTTATAAAATCATTCATTATTTATTACTGGCTTTGATCATCTAATTACCTGCAGGTATCGTAATTCTTTTTTAAAACACAGCACATGGCAGCTTTATTACCATTGCTTCATTGCATTCGTGGCCAAGTACGCTGCTGTACACAATTAGCTGCTCTTGATGGCTCTCAAGCATAACTTTTTTCATATACCAAGGAGCTATGAGATACCACCTTCCCATACAGGTTCATAAGGCACCAAGTCGTACAGGCTGCAGTAATTTTCAAAACACACTCTATTCTTGTGTGGCTCTCAGAGCCGATAACCGGTGAATGAGTAGTCTGCATACCTTCAGTATATTAACTTCAAAAATCATTATTATCTGGTAGGTGTTACCGGTCGCTGCGCTCGCATATTACTATCTTGTGATGACATGGTGGAGAAGTAAGATAGTGTGGGTGCAGTAACATCAGGTGCCCTCAAGTGTGTGCCAGTTCGCATAAGTACAGCCCGAGACGGGCACCCCGCTCTACAACCGGGCCAAACTGTCACAATGCACGATGCGTCGACGTAACGTGCGCAGTATGCAATAAATAGTGAGGAGTCTGGAATAAATACACTGAAATGGTTGTATGAACATCGTATCAACCAATAAACATTTTCGCTGTTACGCTAAATATCAAAAGTCTGAGAATAATTCGGTCCTTCAAAGAGTAAATATTGTTTCCCTAATTCAGTTAATATTCCTCAAATCAAGAAGTACCTTGTAGTACACACTTTTTGCAGTAAATTCTTCCTCGGGGTTCAAGCTGCCTCCACACCAAATTTCATAGAAATCGGTTCAGCGTGTTAGTCGTGAAAGCGTAACACACAGAATGACCTTGCTACTTGTAATATTACTATAGGTAAAAGTTTCAGTCACGGTATCTTCTCTTTTCCATGACTTAATTTAGATGGAATAAAGCGTACATACTTTTCGAAGCTAAGCTAAAGTTATCTGTGAAGACTCCGTGAAAGAGCTTAACGTGATCAAACAGAATAACAGATTGGACGGTTTTAGATAAAACTTTAACTCACATTTCTTCCGTGGTCTGGTTTTGATAAAATAATGCTTATGCAATGCCCAAGCTGTACTGAAGTTATCTGCAAGAACCCCATAAAAATCCGTGCACTAGTTTTTGTGATTAGCATGTTCAAACAGACAGACAGACAGACAGATGAAACGGTTTTAGAAAAACTTTTAATCGTGGAAACTGTTTTCCGTGATCCGATTTTGATTAACTAAAGCCAGTACGGTGCCCCAAGCTATGCTCAAGATGTCTGTGGAAACCCCTTAAAAATCGCCCAGCAGTTTTGGAGAAGCGTGTTCAAACAGACGTGACAGTCTTACAGATTTGTTATTATTGCAGAATAGTTATAGAATAGATTAACGAATGTTACTGACGCCGTACTGCACCTCTAGTGTATAAAACCACAAAAACAATCGAGAAACTTAAGGGAACAAGCTGAAAACTAGGAATTAAAATTAGTTAAAACAGAGCTGAAATGTACTGTAATCAGCACATCGAAAGAAATACAACTCAGGTTAACGACGAAGTCATAGAATGATTTGATGAATTTTTGTATTTGGGAAAGTAGAATACAGGGATCGTGTGTACAAGTACACAAATAAACAGCAGAATAAAAACTTCCTCGAGTATCTGGTGAACTATACAGAGTTTCAAAAATAAGTTTCCCTACTGACTCAAATTTAGAATTTACGACTAAGTTGAATTAACTGTTTTACTAACAGTTTTCGACTCCAGAGTGTGAGATGAACTTTTAAGACAGGCTTTCTCAGTGAGCAAAGGAGGACTGCGTATTATGAATTACGCAGTGTACACGAGAAGTAAAGGCCTCTTGTTGATATGTAAATGATGCATGCAGCGTCGTCTATTAATTACATATGCAAAGCCACGTAAGTCATTGTTTTGCTGCAGTAGATGTTTCGTTGTGATTGAAAGTAAACAGCACTGGCATGAATATATCAGACAACAAAGACTTGGAAAGTGAATGTTCCCACCAATTGCGAAGTGTGTTCAAAAGTCACAACTGTGTTCTGCGAAACGCTCACAAAACCTTCTTTCATGATTCTTGAACCAAGTGCTAGCTGTGATTAAGTTATGTTCTGTGCACAATTCTACCAGGCGTCTTCCTCTTTCATCCCTTATCCGCATTCCATAGTCACCTACTACTTGTCCTGCTCTTCCTTTTCCTACTATCGAGTTCCAGTCCCCCATGACTAATTTCTTCAATCTCTTCGTCAACTGCGGAGCTAGTTACCATATAAAATTGTACTACTTTGATAGGCGTGGACTTCGTGTTTATCTTCGCTACAAAAATGCCTTCACTATGCTGTTCGTAGTAGCTTACCCGCGCTCATATTTTTTTATTCATTATTAAACCTACCCACAGCGTTAATAATTCATCCAGAAAATGTGATTCTAGATTTAAGGCATAATTTGAGCGTTATCCTGCATGAATGAGGCAAAGAGACTAGATCTTAGCATTGTCAACACCCCGCTGTAATAGTATAATTTAATTTTGTACTTATAACTCTGTATTCACCTGACCAAAAGTTTTGTTCCTTCTGCCACCGAACTTCACAAATTCCAACTATATCTAACTTCAAGCTATCCCCTTCCCTTTTTAAATTTTGTAACCTACCTGCCCGATTTAGGGATCTGAGATTCCACGCTCCGATCCGTAGAATGCCAGTTTTGTTTCTCCTGATAATGACGTCCCCCTGTGTAGTCCCCACCCGGTGGTCTGAATGGGGGATTATTTTACCTCTGAAATATTTTACCCAAGAGAACGCCATCATCATTTAACCATAGACTAAAGCTGCATGCCCTCGGGAAAAATTACGGCTGCAGTTTCCCCTTGCTTTCAGTCGTTCGCAGTAGCAGCACAAGAAGGCCGTTTTGGTTAGTGTTACAGGGCCAGATCAGTCAATCATCCAGACTGTTGCCCTTGCAACTATTGGAAAGGCTGCTGCCCCTCTTCAGGAAGCACACGTTTGTCTGGCCTCTCACAGGTACCCTCAGTTGTGGCTGCACCTACGATACGGAATCTGTATCGCTGAGGCACGGAAGCCTCCTCACCAACGGCTAGGTCCGTGGTCCATGGGGAGGTTGTTCAACTATGAAATGTAGAAACCAAAGATTTACGATCCCAACTGAATGATGGCCGCACAGAAAAATTCCGGAAGCCAATATAAATGTCAGAAGAACCTTAGCATAATTATCTGATATTCTGGAACCAATACATCTGTTCCGAATTTGTCTTTCAATTCCTGAATTGGTGCAGTCATGAAATTGTTTGACATCACTCTCGATACGAGTCCCATATGGTACGATATAACTGATAATTTCTGGCCATAAATCTCAATTTATAGTGGTTTTAATCAGAAGTTAATGCGTTCTTGATGACTGTTGAGCGCAGTGAAACATGAGATTGACACAGTTGTTTTGTACAGAATTATTCAACTCGATGCGAAAAGAACGCAATGCGTTTTATGTGATGACGAGTTCAGACTATGTATTTAAACATACCGGTAAGTGTTGTTTGGTTACTAGTGAAGTAACGGTTTTTAGTAGAGAAATGGCTTTCTCAGTGCTACTGTAACCCGTTCACTCGTCATGAAACTTAATAATCTCTTACAGCTGGGTTGTTGACAATACTAAGATCTAATCTCTTTGCCTCATTCACGCAGAATAACGCTGAAATTATGCTTTAAATCTAGAATCACATTTTCTGGGTGAATTATTAACGCTAGTGTTCACATGATTCTACTTCACTGCGATCACAGGAGTACGTAAATCGCAAGGGTAGCGGTAAAGACTTGAGCGAAGTTGGGTCGTAAAGCAGCAACTTGATGCATAAGAGCCCAAGACCTCTTGGAGCCTTACTTGCTCGTCGCCTCGCTCTACATCGACCACGTTGTTTACATCCGTGACACCTACACACATTATTCCATGCTTAATCAGCAACTATACACAAAGCTACGAACGGCTGTTATTTCCATATGATGCTCCAGACGGTGTCCGTTATGGACAAATATCAGCACATTTAACTTCCTGCACTTGTGTTAATTTAGTGCTACTGTAGGACACCAGAATTGATTTAATTCAACACGCAACTTGCACTTGCGCGTGAAAGGCACAGGCACAGTTCTCTACCTGAAAAATTAATCTTCTTTTAGATCACGCAGTTTAGACTCCATGTCTAGTACAGGGGGTTTTTATTTGCAAGGAGAGTTCGCTACTGACGTCTTCCATCCTCTAAACTGCTCTTTTTCACACCCATAAACACACAGGCAGACATTCTATGTTTGCACAAACATTCTCTTCCGAATTACGAGATCAGTCGTAGCAGTCACTAAGTAATATGGGGCATCATTCTAGCACTGCGAGCGACGCGTAGTTCACTGTCATGTAATTTGACTGTGTTCCAGTTTCAAAGACGCTCTGAATCTGACAGTCTCTCAATTCGAAAACGTCTACAATTACTGTAATTAAAATTTTAAGCCCAGTTCCTCAGTGTCAAAAATTATTGTCTATCTAAGACACCTCACTTTTCGGTACTGATTCTGCTCGCAGCGAAACGGCTTTTTAAGTTCCTTAAATACTAAAAACCTTAATGCTTAGCTTTCGACAAAAGTACTTCCACCTGCAGTCCTCTTCACTAAAGCGTGGCCACGTTAATTCCACGCTAAACTACCTCGAACAGAGATTTACAAGTTGTTGGCTTCATTTGTTTATAGAGAACTTAGTATACTGCATTGTAACGAGACTCTTTTGAGTTAATTTCCGACTTATGAGCTAAATATTGTTAGCAATGGACTTGTTAATAGGATTGTTCGTGGTCTGTGCTCGCACTGTTACACACAACACTATAAGGCATGAAAAATAGGTAAACATCAAAAAGATCTGATTCTTGAGTTCCTCCAGGCGTATTTGATAATCAAAATATCCACAGGTGTACTGCCGGTCTACAGTGTCGAACGGGCACAATATTTCGGCGATCATACATGTCGCCATCATCAAGTGAACTGACGGACTGAGCTCCTGTGAACGTGCCGGCACGGAGATCCCTACGCTATGGCTGCTCAGAGGGAGAAACTCAAGAATCACATCATACACCTTTACGGGGAGGAGATGTACCGCAGCATGAAGAAATTTGAAACGTTGCGCCACCGTATATGTCGTTTGCTAAGTACTCTTGCCTTTCTAAAGAATTGGGTTAATCAAGAGTAAATCGAGCAAACGTATAGTTGTGACGACCACGGCGGACAGAGCCATCACACCGGCGGCATCTCAGACGCCGTCGCAATCTGTTCTACCGCGCGACCGTAGCGCGGGGCGCGGACAGCGGATGGAGAGCGCCGTGGGCGGAGGGTATTTAAATCGGCCGCCGCCGCGACCAAACCCAATTCCCTCTCAGCAACCATAGCGTACGGATCTCCGTGCCGGAACGTTCACAGGAGCTCAGTTCGTCAGTTCACCTGATGATGGCGACATGTATGATCGCCGAAATATTGTGCCCGTTGGACACTGTAGACTGGCAGTACACCCGTGGATATTTCGATTACCAAAAAGATCAGTTTATTACACCACTTTCTCATTAAGCATACAAGCTGTGTACGTATATTCACAACGCCGGTTCACAACATACATTCACACACGGCGCAGCGGTATTCTAGCAAAAGGAACATTGTAACCTAGACAAAAGATGAAACCACATTTATTTACGTATTTAAAAGTCAGCACAAATACATGTCATTCACATGCTTACAAATATGCAGCGGTGAATACATAAAATTTTAGTCAAGGTAAACAACGGCAAGTGCTTAAGTGCAATGTTCTGTCATTAGTAAACATTAATTTCAAACACAAGCTGCCACACGTAACACATGTTAATTCTGATTAACATTTTTGAGCTATCAAGCATGCAAGCATTTTCCTAACAGTTAGTTCTTTAAATAAGCAGATTTCAGGCAGGTGAAGTAATTCATGCGGAACAACAAAGCTACGTTCACTACAGTCATTGTTGTATTACGACGTTAAGCGTGTATGAAGTTATTGACTTTATTTAAAAACAAAACAGTCCAGACCGCATAAGGCTGTTTACTTATTTACTGGTGACCGGTTTTGACTAGTGCTCAGGTCATCATTAGACGCCTACTCTGTGAAGAGAGTAACATGAATATACTTAGTGGAATGTAAACTACAAGCACAAAAAGAGACATAGTACACCAACAAACACGTAAAACAAAGAAAGCTATACGATGGGAGTCTGCTGAATCTAGCGAGGAGCAGGCGCCACTCTAGGAGGCTTATGAACACCGCCCCACGACATCAAATTTACATCGTTTAAATAGTGAAAGCTCCACCCATTGCCTTCAGCATTACGTCATTGTCAGCCAGTAGTCATAAAACACGTTAAATAAAGCCTAAATACAACTATTTGTGTACAATATTTACATCCCGACCATAGGTACTCTATATCGAAAACACTGTTAACGTATAAGAACACGTGTGCTGCCCTCTACAAGGCAAAGCGTGTATCAACCATGAGGCAAAAATGTTTACCGCTAACCATGGTAACGTTCTGACGGTCGATATATTATGATTACACATCAATGATACATCACTACTGGCTTACAATCTGCAGCTCGCCAGTAATCAAGGTGCCATCCTTAAGATCGATATGTTAGTACTATCGTCAGAGAACCAAATAGTTATTATACGTAGAAAATTAATTCTGTCACAATTATATTAAAAAATAACGTGGCCTTTAACGACTTAAAGAAGTTACAAGTAAACAATATTATGATATAAAATATTAGCATCCTTCTATTGGGACTAGTGCAGAGCGCAAATAATTGTATTTAGGCTTTATTTAACGTGATTTATGGCCATTAGCTGACAATGATGTAATGCTAGAGACGGTGGGTGGAGCTTTCGCTGTTTAAGCGATATGAATTACATGTCATGCAGCAGTGGTCATAAGCCTCCTAGAGTGGAGCCTGCACCTCGCTAGCTTCAGCTGACTACCACAGATATATTGATTGGCGACTCCATGTTGTCTTGTGCACTACGACCAGATAACAGGTATACTTGAAAAAAGAGACAGCATTGGTCGTATATTTTTTACTATTGCAAAATCGATTTTCTGTCACTGAGTGACCATCGTCAGTGCTATATTGTATAACTTAAATTGGGATGCACTGTTGTCACTTGGATTGCCGTAAGCTTAGTGACAACAGTGCATCCCAATTTAAGTTATACAATATAGCACTGAAGATGGTCACTCAGTGACAGAAAATCGATTTTGCAATAGTAAAAAATATGCGACCAATGCTGTCTCTTTTTTCAAGTATATCATAGATATAGCTTCCTTTCTTTTACGTGTTTCTTGATGTACTATGATTCTTTTTGTGTTTGTAGTTTACATTCCTCTAAGTACATTCATGTTACTTTCTTCACAGAGTAAGCGATCTGATGACCTGAACATTGGTCAAAACCGGTTACCAGTAAATAAATAAGTATCCTTGTGCGCTCAGGACTGTTGTATTGTAAAAAAAAAGTTATAATTTGTTAAAACTGATGACATTCCAGTAGAATCGAGATAAAAGGTCTAAAAAATTTTAAGCTACTGAGTGTTCAGTTTACAAGCCTAACTGTACCAGACCGGTGACAAGTTACCGTAGCTGTTGTTTAGGTGCCTCCTGCTACGTCAATTAGAGAAATCTCAGTCGCGTCAGTTAGTCGTCCCGATCGTTCGTCAGTACTAATAAGAGCTTCTCCAGATTATCCTCCCGATATTTCTCATAAATTAATGCCCAACACTCACCATCAGTTCCTTTCACACTGAAGGCCCCTGGGGAACATCTCTTGCGCCATCACGCCCAATTCTTGCCTCACACGCAACATACGACAGCCTAATTTCAAACTTCAACAATACCTGATCGAGCACTCACCAAAATTTATGTTGTTTGCAGACATTTTTCTACAAAGGTTTACAGTTTGCTTCCAGACCCTCGTAACGAGCAAATATACATATCAAGAAAAATCTAAATTGATAAAAAATAATAAAAGATCAACGTGTAAATGACCTCTTTTGTTAATTTCAACAACTGAAAATTAAAATTCTAGCAACCATTCTTTCGATGGAAGGTGAACAGCGACCGGTGTAAAATATTAAGGGATCAGGCATCGGAACATAAATTGTGGCATGCTGAATGCGTTACCCGTATAAGGTGCTTAGAAGTGTGAAATTAGCTGTTAGCATGAATTCTAAGTATTTCTAGGTTTTCCCATATAGTAGAAGGGATTGGGAACCATGCAGTGACCAGTAATGCCTCAGACAAACGTCACTGTGAGAGAGGACTCACCCTCAAAAGGTGTAGATCTGGTGGCCCAGTTGCCACAGATGGGAGACGATGTGTGAAACTCAAAGAATGGGGAAAACGGCGTAACTTGAATGAGAGAGGTATGACTGACTGTAAATTGTAAGTATGAAGAGCAGCTAGCTGTGTTTGCTTTTATGTCACAGACTCTTAGATCATAAGTTAGGCACTGGAAAATATAAACTGAATTTTTATATTCATTTTGAATGTACAAGTCCATCATGGTGGTTTAAAATAATGCTAACGGTTGTAACCAACTGTTTGCTGCAGCTGACGTCCTTGTTCTTACAGATCTTACGCCGTCCACCGCCACTAGCAGCCGTCATGTTGCTTGCAGCCAAAAGATGGTGTAAGTTATAGACCGAAACCGGTTGCAACCAAAATAAACATCTGTTGCGATCAAGACTGTTTACTGAATTTTAACCATAGTTCACGAAAACGCAAAATACCAGTACTTTGCAATCTCTACTCCAGAACACACAGTATGTCATTGTCTTCACACAAATATAAAATAACCGCCAAAGTACTTATCTATCAACTCACTTATTCCATCTTTTACATCCCGTCACTGACACACCCTGTTTAGAACATAAGAAATCAGTAAACTAATCCTATCTTAACTCACTGAAATGGCCTTTCTTCAGTAGGTTCTCTATGAAAATCTTACTGCTTCACTGGGTCACAATTATGATGTTGTCTTCTATATCTCACAGTGCAATGACTTCATCAGATCTCCTTAGTGTGTCTGTTCTTTTTCTTTAAGGCTCTAAGTCCACAACGTTCCTCACTCTGTATTCGCTATTACAATTTGGGGGTACAAGACAACATGGATTCGGATTTGGGATATTTGCTACTTCCAAGAGCCCCAAACAACTTTGAAGGAACTTTATTTGTGTCTCTTTCTTAGCTGAAACGTTTTAGAATACCATCATAAATTGTGACAATGTGCAATATTCTCAAAAGAAAAGAATGACATGAAAGAATATATATATATATATATATATATATATATATATATATATATATATATATACATATACACATTCTTTCATGAAACAATGACATTTTGACCACTTCATATTCAGTAAGCTCAGTGGCTTTGTTCTTAGCACTGTTTAATACACTTTTTATGTTCTCTCAGATTGTGGTTCTTGCTAAAATGGTTTTTAACTCAAGCATCCAATTTCACACACATACCTCCTTTTGAGATTGCTGTTGGGATGATAAGGTTGAATGTATGTCAGATTTCCCACATGTGCTGTCATGTGTTCCTTCCATACTTTAGAAATTAACTTTGTACTTTTACCTGGTAATATGCTCATTTTCATGCTTTACAAAATATTCTGTCTCTATTTTTGCAACCTTTTCTTGCCCAGTTGCTTTTCAAAAAGTTTATAACCTCACAAACCTTGAAGTAACTGAAGAAGCACAAACAAATAAGTAAAATTTCCATTAGATTTTGAAAACGGCCCATATACATGTATGCCCACTTATTGTTAAGCCCCTAACATCAGCAGGTTTTACATTGGGTAGGCAGACGATGGTCATATTGCTCTATTTTCGCCCTTTGAAATCTTTCACAAGTCCCCATTCAATATTGTACCCTCACGACCATACCGACAACATGTAAACCAACTTTAAGGTTTTCTACACATTTTACTGCACCTACATGGCCATAGCTTAAGTGAACACAATTAATAATCTTACCTATGAGACTTTTTCCCAAGAGGGGCTCCGAGCATCCATAGTTTCATTAGTTCTTCTGGATAGTATATCCGCCAGTGTCATATTGTCTTTTGGAAGTTTGTTGTCCCCGCCTTCGCAAACTCTCCTTCACCATTTTCCAAATTTCTGTTTTACCGAATTCTATACGCATAGTTCTACAGGTCTTTTCGATTTCTTTCTCTGGTTCTACTCCTCCTATGTATGACAACGGACTCAAACCGGCGGCTGGAGAGTTCCTTTTCGTTACACTCGATGTCACACTCACAGGTTTGGTGGCACATAGCCCGCCTAGCTGATCCCTCGTGCAGTAGCTTATACTTTTATAAGAAATTTAAAGCCCTATGGTCAGCGTAAACCACGGTACGGTGATCCCATACACATTTTCAAAATTTCTTCTTGTTCCTGCGGGTTTCGTACAGCTGTCGCACTATCGAAAATATGAATCGCCTTCGGTTTCTGTCGTCCCAGTTTCTTCTATTTCTCTTTTTCTTCATGACTTCCTTCGCCCCATCTAACCAGGAAACATTCAATCTTCTTCTGTTTATTCCCTGAGTCTTATTCTGTGTCTGTCATCTGTCATTCGCATTTCGTATTCATACAACGCACTGGGCGAAACGGAACGGTGGTTAACTCACTGAACTTGCCTCTACTACGGCAGGACGACATTTCCAACTTCATCCGGCCATCCAGATTTGGCTTTTGGGTGGTTTGCCTGAGCAGCTCCAGCCAAGCGCCGGGGTGATTCCTTCGAAATGGCGTGGCCGGATTTCTTCCTTCTTCTTGAAGCGTTTAGTTTGTGCTCTGTCTCTAATGACCTCGATGTTGACATATAACATTACCGCCTATATTTGTAGTGAAACTGACTTTAAATTGGGAATGTTGTAATGCAAAGCGTTGACTACATGTAAAATCATTTATTTTGTATCTGGCGGTAACGTTATCTATTATTGACTTTAAAACTGAAAAATGTAGCTATGGCCCACAGTCTGCTTGGAAACAATTCGTTTGGTGTTTTGAATGAGCGGGAAAAGAAATGACGTTTCTTTTCGGAAGAACTGTACTCAGAAATTTTGTCGGACTTTGTGAAAAAAACGTCTGCAAGTTCTGATGAATGTAATATGTAAACGATAATTGCGCTCAGACTGACATTTGAAATGATCATGACACAAACGAATAGCTTCCGTATTTAATTATTCACTTTTACTGCAAATAATTAATTTTTATTCTGATCGACAATGAAAAGGTTTTTGAAATGACGTAGTCGTAATGCAAGAAACAGTTTTAGACATTCTTAATGCATATTTCATCACTTGAAAACAAGATTGACATTAAATAATGTAGCTCAGGGACTATAGGCATCGATCAAGCGATACAGAAAAGCATGATTTTACAATGATGACTGCAATATATACTGAATTAATTAGCACTAATATCCTTGTTCTTTACAAACGGTAGTATTAATGGCCTCAAGGTTCACATATCGCTCCGTTTCACAGACGACGAATCACCAGTAAATAAAATATTTTTTTCAATTACACGTACTTGGCGGTGTCATTACATAGGTTTTCATCTGGATAAATGGAGAAAATTTTGTATATGACAGTGGCGCCGCAACCCCTCCCCCCTCCCACTTGAATGCTGAACTCTGAATGCACACTTGCATCTGATATCAAAATTCAGTAACAAAAATCACATCACATTGAACATGGTAGTTAACTGTTGACAACTTTTTGTTCCAAATACATTATAATTTTATGACTACAGTTACTACATACAGATTCTTTCCTTTCGTTACAGTTTAACCATTCTTTGCAGAACTGACATTTGTTTTACTAGTGAGAGCCGCTAGACGGAACCTGTGTTTTAAGCTATGCTTCGCATTATTTTGTTTGTCCGCTATCCAGGCAAAGTCCTCTGGAAAATCAGGGATGGACGGACAACCTCAGTCTTTATTTTACATTCACAATCTCATTTTACATTTACATAACAATATAAGATATTACAGGAACATTAGCACGATTTTATTAGAATTTTGCATGTAATGATTTCGACGTATTTCAAACACTTTAGTTAAATTGTAATATGATCAGTTCTTTCTAGACTTTGTTGCTAGGCTTTTATGGACAATAAGGCTTACAGTTGTTTTATCTTTTTAATTTCGTCTGATATTGATAATTGTACATTATTCCTCTAAATCTTTAGTCAGTCAGTGAGCATCACAAGAGAGACAACCTTCGGTAACTATTAAAAATTTTAGGTTTTAAATTGCAGATAGTGACACAGTTTTATAACATGAGCGTAGCATGATGGTTTGTCGAACTTCTGCTGAGTCGTCGGGGTGAAAAATAAGCAGGACAGGTTGTGAGTCGATGCTAGAATACGGACAGCCACACAGATGGGTAGGCTAGGATGCCGAAAGAGGTCGATTGGACACAAGACGGCCAGGTTGTGATCCTCCCCATAGGTCACGCGTCTCACTGATAATTGGTACATGAAAGAGAATCTTTTGGGTGTCTCAGTACAGATGCTTCTACACGACTGTATAATTCCCGCTTATTTTATTGCTTGTGATGATAGTTTGCCCCTTCTGGTATGAGTTCGCAACATATTTGTCTGCAACCTTTGGAGAAAAGAGAGCCACTTGTATGATTATCCAGAGCTCAGAGGGAAACCCAGTTCGAAGCAAAGAAGGGAAAGCAGAAAGGTGGAAGGGGTATACAGAGGGTCTATACAACGGCGATGTTCTCGAGGACAATATTATGGAAATGGAAGAGGATGTAGATGAAGATGAAGTGGGAGATATGATACTGCGTGAAGAGTTTGACAGAGCACTGAAAGACCTAAGCTGAAACAAGGCCCCCGGGAGTAGGCAACAACTTTAGAATACTGAATGAGAAAAACAGAGATCTCTTCTGCATTTACAGTTACGTCTTATATGTAGTGAATGATTTAATAAGAATAATTGTTTTGCTGGCGTAATGGCTGACCTATGTTGCAAAAGAAATGATGGTCCCCTCAAGATCTCACGCTAAAATAACAGATTTACACAAAATTTTGATTCACTCATATGAGAGGTGCGAGCTGTACAAAAAGTAAATGTTATTACATGAAAATATTATTTATATTCTGAATAGTTTTACATAATTATGTCCAGCGTACTATGGTGCCTATCATCCATACAACAATCGAAGACAAGAGAGTGAGTACCCTGATACAATGTCTTTGGTCTTTTTCGTTGACCAACACAGATCAAATAAAGAAGGTTCGATATCATTATCTTAAGTTCATTAGAACTAATTTCTTTTTCTTCCAGATGTTAATGTTCGTTGTACAAAACATTTCTAACGTCACATGACGGATTATTCTATGTGGCGTTCCATCACATGGGATCCCTAGCGAGGGTGAACCCAAAAACCGTGAGCATTTTTTGGTGGACACACTCACTATTAGTTCCTAAAGTCGTCCAAAAGTTCACTTGTACATCACATTGACAAGTACATTAAGTCAAATTACATTGGAGAATGTTGTAAACGTTTTATAGTTTCATTAACGAATGAACTTTTATTTACTCATTCAGGGGGTAAATTAACTATGTCTATCCCGGTGTCGTTGCATCGGTGAACAACCCGGCATACCCTACAGACCCGGTAACTAATGGCTTACACTCACCCGTTTGGGTTACAGGCGAAAGGGAAAACGGGTTGAAAGCCCCACCCGGAGTATTCCGACTGTTGACAGCCATACGTTATATGGCCATTATTGGTTTTGGAGTCAAAATAAAACAAGAGAGCTAACACACACACACACACACACACACACACATATATATATATATATATATATATATATATTACGAAACTACACTTGTTTGAGGGACAGACACACAGAATACATCGATAAATAATACAGCAATAAAAAGACTTTTTTTCAAAATGAACCTTTTTTCAAAGTCATATATATATATATATACACACACACACATATATATATATATATATATATATATATATATATATATATATATATATATATATATATATTCAAAGTCCTATATATATATATGACTTTGAAAAAAGGTTCATTTTGAAAAAAAGTCTTTTTATTGCTGTATTATTTATCGATGTATTCTGTGTGTCTGTCCCTCAAACAAGTGTAGTTTCGTAATGTCTTGGCATACAATTTACAGAATCAGCAACGTATTTGTTGTTTTTTTTTTAGTTAGTTTGTCGTTATGAGTGTCAACTTTACATAATTTTTTGTGAAAAGAAAGTTTACATTTAACTATGTTTTTCTCGTTTCGTTTGACAAGAGCATGAATTTTCATTTTGTCGAAGAAATCCTCGTCGGCAGCGATGAAATTGTTGATATGCGGGCGGCGAGTCATTGGTACGTGACAGCAGCAGTGTAAGCGCGAGCACGCCGCATGAGGCGACGGTTCGATGACCGGAGCTTGGACGTCAGTGGTGACAGCCGAAGGTCGGTTGTCGCACAGCGCCTGTCAGCTGTGCGGTCAGCTACGCCAGGTTGCCGCTACGCCTCGCGCACGACATGGCAAATGGACGAGCATCAGTTCATTCACATACGAGACAAACACACGTGTAGGAGAGGTTGAAAGGAAACGTAATTAGTCTTCATTCGCTCCACACTCATATGTGTAAACTGTTCATGTCTCCGCTAATAAGGTAGTTGAACGTACGAGATCCAGTCTTTCAAATGAAGTTTCGTCTCTTACAACACTTATTCCACTCTTTCTTATTAACTAATGATTTTATTTGTGTTCACAAACTTTGCACTGTACTATTTCACTTCGGTGACGTCGCCTGTAGCGCCTGTAGCGTTCGACTGTTGGCTCGGAATCCGCTGCTCGCTGTCAGATGAGTATTGCGTCCTAACACAGTCCACATTGTATTATCCTTCCATAGGAAGTCTTTTTTGTTCGTGATTTTAACACTATTTATGGCAGCAATCACTGCATTCTACACTCCTGGAAATTGAAATAAGAACACCGTGAATTCATTGTCCCAGGAAGGGGAAACTTTATTGACACATTCCTGGGGTCAGATACATCACATGATCACACTGACAGACCCACAGGCACATAGACACAGGCAACAGAGCATGCACAATGTCGGCACTAGTACAGTGTATATCCATCTTTCGCAGCAATGCAGGCTGCTATTCTCCCATGGAGACGATCGTAGAGATGCTGGATGTAGTCCTGTGGAACGGCTT
Organism: Schistocerca serialis cubense; assembly: GCF_023864345.2. Classification (NCBI taxonomy): domain Eukaryota; kingdom Metazoa; phylum Arthropoda; class Insecta; order Orthoptera; family Acrididae; genus Schistocerca; species Schistocerca serialis. The sequence goes on from NC_064639.1 coordinate 812,075,564, forward strand.
GCCATGCCATTTCCACCTGGCGCCTCAGTTGGACCAGCGTTCGTGCTGGACGTGCAGACCGCGTGAGACGACGCTTCATCCAGTCCCAAACATGCTCAATGGGGGACAGATCCGGAGATCTTGCTGGCCAGGGTAGTTGACTTACACCTTCTAGAGCACGTTGGGTGGCACGGGATACATGCGGACGTGCATTGTCCTGTTGGAAAAGCAAGTTCCCTTGCCGGTCTAGGAATGGTAGAACGATGGGTTCGATGACGGTTTGGATGTACCGTGCACTATTCAGTGTCCCCTCGACGATCACCAGTGGTGTACGGCCAGTGTAGGAGATCGCTCCCCACACCATGATGCCGGGTATTGGCCCTGTGTGCCTCGGTCGTATGCAGTCCTGATTGTGGCGCTCACCTGCACTCCGCCAAACACGCATACGACCATCATTGGCACCAAGGCAGAAGCGACTCTCATCGCTGAAGACGACACGTCTCCATTCGTCCCTCCATTCACGCCTGTCGCGACACCACTGGGGGCGGGCTGCACGATGTTGGGGCGTGAGCGGAAGACGGCCTAACGGTGTGCGGGACCGTAGCCCAGCTTCATGGAGACGGTTGCGAATGGTCCTCGCCGATACCCCAGGAGCAACAGTGTCCCTAATTTGCTGGGAAGTGGCGGTGCGGTCCCCTACGGCACTGCGTAGGATCCTACGGTCTTGGCGTGCATCCGTGCGTCGCTGCGGTCCGGTCCCAGGTCGACGGGCACGTGCACCTTCCGCTGACCACTGGCGACAACATCGATGTACTGTGGAGACCTCACGCCCCACGTGTTGAGCAATTTGGCGGTACGTCCACCCGGCCTCCCGCATGCCCACTATATGCCCTCGCTGAAAGTCCGTCAACTGCACATACGGTTCACGTCCACGCTGTCGCGGCATGCTACCAGTGTTAAAGACTGCGATGGAGCTCCGTATGCCACGGCAAACTGGCTGACACTGACGGCGGCGGTGCACAAATGCTGCGCAGCTAGCGCCATTCGACGGCCAACACCGTGGTTCCTGGTGTGTCCGCTGTGCCGTGCGTGTGATCATTGCTTGTACAGCCCTCTCGCAGTGTCCGGAGCAAGTATGGTGGGTCTGAGACACCGGTGTCAATGTGTTCTTTTTTCCATTTCCAGGAGTGTACATTATCTGCATTCTCTTATCACAGATCTGTAACAAACAGAAAATCAGTAGACTAGGCAACTATGTTTAGTTAGCTGTAGCAAACTCTAAATCAGGACTAGTGGTGCACAAAAAAAATTATTTACATGATAAGCAGCTCGATATTCGACGACACACTCGGCGCGGAATCGTAGTGGTGCCGCCTGATGGCTTCTCTGTATGAAGTTCTTGTTTTCCCGTGGTTCCACTCCGCATGTGTCATGGACTATCGAGGTTTTCATTGTTAGTCACTGTCTTATTAATCAGCTTTCACTTAATTGTTTTGTCATGCTGAAAAGTTGCCATGTGACGTTTGTTACTTGTAAACTTTTCGTATACAATTGTATGTTATTTACTTTGTCAGGCTAGGAGCTTTCCATTAATACTTTTTACGCGTTTTTTGTTGATTCTAAGTATTGGTTTAACTCCGTATATTACATGACAGATCATGTTTTATTGCCGGACACTCATTTCGCGATGGTAAATAATTTTAATTAGTGAATTCGCGTAACTATTGAAGTTATGCTAGTGGTTACTTACTGCTGACAGCTACAGTGCACTCTAATGTTCTCTGTTATTTATATACATACCGGACGCATACGGGCCATCATCAGCACTTACCGTATTCCTACATATACAGGGTGTTACAAAAAGGTACGGCCAAACTTTCAGGCATCATTCCTCACACACAAATAAAGAAAAGATGTTATGCGGACATGTGTCCGGAAACGCTTAATTTCCATGTTAGAGCTCATTTTAGTTTCGTTAGTATGTACTGTACTTCCTCGATTCACCGCCATGATTTCATACGGGATACTCTACTTGTGCTGCTAGAACATGTGCCTTTACAAGTACGACACAACATGTGGTTCATGCACGATGGAGCTCCTGCACATTTCAGTCGAAGTGTTCGTACGCTTCTCAACAACAGATTCGGTGACCGATGGATTGGTAGAGGCGGACCAATTCCATGGCCTCCACGCTCTCCTGACCTCAACCCTCTTGACTTTCATTTGTGGGGGCATTTGAAAGCTCTTGTCTACGCAACCCCGTTACCAACTGTAGAGACTCTTCGTGCTCGTTTTGTGGACGGCTGTGATACAATACGCCATTCACCAGGGCTGCATCAGCGCATCAGGGATTCCATGCGACGGAGGGTGGATGCACGTATCCTCGCTAACGGAGGACATTTTGAACATTTCCTGTAACAAAGTGTTTGAAGTCACGCTGGTACGTTCTGTTGCTGTGTGTTTCCATTCCATGATTAATGTGATTTGAAGACAAGTAATAAAATGAGCTCTAACATGGAAAGTAAGCGTTTCAGGACACATGTCCACATAACATATTTTCTTTCTTTGTGTGTGAGGAATGTTTCCTGAAAGTTTGGCCGTACCTTTTTGTTACACCCTGTATAGATTTTGACGTTGATACCTGCATCGGAATGTTTTAGGAATGTATGGCTGGTATACATGACTGTTAATCACATACAAAATATTTTTTAAATTTTTCACATGTATCGGTAGGCCTGTAGATTTTGCTGCAGCTAATTGAGCTTGGTTGGTTACACCACTGTTTCTCTACTTGTAAAAGAACTAAAGATGCCAACAGGTGAAACGGGTAATTGTCAACTGTACAGTTTACGTGATCAAGAGGACCGTTGCAAACAAAGTGACATAACATGATCGTGGACTCATTTACGGAATTCAGTCTGTAGCCGATAAAAACAAAAGCATTAAGAATGTTTTGGCTAATGATCAGTGGTTATCTATATTGGCCTATTTTGCTGACATCTGTGACAGGATTCATATTTTGAATATAGATCTACAAGGTAGAGGCCTTCCCCCCGTGAACCATGGACCTCGCCGTTTGAGGCTTGCTTGCCTCAGCGATACAGATAGCTGTACCGTAGGTGCAACCACAACGGGTATCTGTTGAGAGGCAAGACAAACGTGTGATTCGTGAAGAGGGGCAGCAGCCTTTTCAGTAGTTGCGGGGCGACAGTCTGGATGATTGACTGATCTGGCCTTGTAACAATAACCAAAACGGCCTTGCTGTGCTGGTACTGCGAACGGCTGAAATCAAAGGGAAACTATGGCCGTAATTTTTTCCCGAGGGCATGCAGCTTTACTGAATGGATAAATGATGATGGCGTCCTCTTGGGTAAAATATTTCGGAGGTAAAATAGTCCCCATTCGGATCTCCAGGCGGGGACTACTCAGGAGGACCTCGTTATCAGGAGAAAGAAAACTGGCGTTCTACGGATCGGAGCGTGTAATGTCAGATCACTTAATCAGGCAGGTAGGTTAGAAAATTTAAAAAGGTAAGTAGATAGGTTGAAGTTAGATATAGTGGGAATTAGTGAAGTTCGGTGGCAGGAGGAACAAGACTTTTGGTCAGGTGATTACAGGGTTATAAATACAAAATTAAATAGGGGTAATGCAGGAGTAGGTTTAATAATGAATAGGAAAATAGCAATGCGGGTAAGTTACTACAAACAGCACAGTGAACGCATTATTCTGGCCAAGATAGATACGAAGCCCACACCTACCACAATAGTACAAGTTTATATGCCAACTAGCTCCGCAGATGACGAAGAGATTGATGAAATGTATGTTGAGATAAAAGAAAGTATTCAGGTAGTGAAGGAACTCGACAGTAGGAAAAGGAAGAGGAGGAAACGTAGTAGGTGAATATGGAATGGGAGTAAGGAATGAAAGAGGAAACCGCCTGGTAGAATTTTGCACAGAGCGTAACTTAATCATAGCATATACTTGGTTCAAGAATCATAAAAGAAGGTTGTATACATGGAAGAAGCCTGGATATACTGTAAGGTATAAGATAGATCATATAATGGTAAGACAGAGATTCAGGAACCATGTTTTAAATTGTAAGACATTTCCAGGAAAAGATGTGGACTCTGACCACAATCTATTGGTTATGAACTGTAGATTAAACTGAAGAAATTGCAAAAGGTGGGAAATTGAGGAGATGGGACCTGGATAAACTGACTAAACCAGAGGTTGTAGAGAGCTTCAGGGAGAGCATTAGGGAACGATTGACAAGAATGGGGCAATGAAAGACAGTGGAAGAAGAATGGGTGGCTTTGAGAGATGAAATAATAAAGTAGCAGAGTATCAAGTAGGTAAAAAAGACGAGGGCTAATAGAAATCCTTGGGTAACGGAAGCGATATTGAATACAATTGATGAAAGGAGAAAATATAAAAATGCAGTAAATGAAGCAAGCAAAAAGGAATACAAACGTCTCAAAAATGAGATCGACAGGAAGTGCAAAATGGCTAAGCAGGGATGGCTAGCGAACAAATGTAAGGATGTAGAGGCACATATCACTAAGGGTAAGATAAATACTGCCTACAGGAAAATTAAAGAGACCTTTGGAGAAAAGAGGACGAGTTGCATGAATATCAAGAGCACAGACGAAAACCCAGTACTAAGCAAAGAAGGGAAAGCAGAAATGTGGAAGGAGTATATAGAGGGTCTATAAAAGGGCGATGTCCTTGAGGACAATATTATGGAAATGGAAGAGAATGTAGATGAAGATGAAATGGGAAAGATGATACTGCGTGAAGAGTTTGACAGAGCACTGAAAGATCTAAGTCGAAACAAGGCCCTGGGAGTAGACAACATTCCATTAGAACTACTGACAGCCTTGGGAGAGCCAGTCCTGACAAAACTCTACCATCTGGTGAGCAAGATGTATGAGACAGGCGAAATACCATCAGACTTCAAGAAGAATATAATAATTCCAATACCAAATAAAACAGATGTTAAAATTACCGAACTATCAGTTTAATAAGTCACGGCTGCAAAATGCTAACAATAATTCATTACAGACGAGTGCAAAAACTGGTAGAAGCCAACCGCAGGGAAGATCAGTTTGGATTCCGTAGAAATGATGGAGCACGTGAGGCAATACTGACCCTACGACTTATCTTAGAAGATAGATTAAGGAAAGGCAAACCTACGTTTCTAGCATTTGTAGACTTAGAGAAAGCTTTTGACAATGCTGAGTGGAATACTCTCTTTCAAATTCTGAAGGTAGCAGGGGCAAAATACAGGGAGCGAAAGGCTATTTACAATTTGTACAGAAACCAGATGGCAGTTATAAGAGTCGAGGGGCATGAAAGGGAAGCAGTGGCTGGGAAGGGAGTGAGACTAGTTTGTAGCCTATCCGCAATGTTATTCAATCTGTATATTGAGCAAGCAGTTAAGGAAACAAAAGAAAAATATGGAGTAGGAATTAAAATCCATGGAGAAGAAATTAGAACTTTGAAGTTCGCCGATGGCATTGTAATTCTGTCAGAGACAGCAAAGGACCCGGAAGAGCAGTTGAACGGAATGGACAATGTCTTGAAAGGAGAATATAAGATGAACATCAACAAAAGCAAAACGAGGATAATGGAATGTAGTCGAATTAAATCGGGTGATGCTGAAGGAATTAGATTAGGAAATGAGACACTTAAAGTAGTGAAGGTGTTTTGCTATTTGGAGAGCAAAATAACTGATGATGGTCGAAGTAGAGAGGATATAAAATGTAGACTGGCAATAGCAATGAAAGCGCGTCTGAAGAAGAGAAATTTGTTTTCATCGAGTATAGATTTAAAAGTCAGGAAGTCGTTTCTGAAAGTATTTATATGGAGTATAGCCATTTATGGAAGTGAAACGTGGACGATTAATAGTTTGGACAAGAAGAGAATAGAAGCTTTCGAAATGTGGTGCTACAAAAAAAAATGCTGAAGATTAGATGGGTAGATCACATAAATAATGAAGAGGCACTGAGTAGAATTGGAGAGAAGAGAAATTTGTGGCACAACTTGACTAGAAGAAGGGATCGTTTGGTAGGACATATTCTGAGGCATCAAGGGATCGTCAATTTAGTATTGGAGGGCAGCGTGGAGGGTAAAAATCGTAGAGGGATACCAAGGGGTGAGTACACTAAACTGATTCACAAGGATGTAAGCTGCAGTAGGTACTAGGAGATGAAGAAGCTTGCACTGGATAGAGTAGCATGGAGAGCTGCATCAAACTAGTCTCTGGACTGAAGACCACAACAACAACAACAAGGAAGAGGCATAACCGTTTTCTTAGCAGTTAACAAAACTCGCCTTTCAAATGAAAGTTGATTCTTTTTTTTTCACTAGTACCGAACGATACTTTTTTTGCGTTACCTACTTTTATAACTTTTCTAAAGAAAATGAACTAGCTTCCATGGAAGGTTTAGTTAGATGCATTAACATACATTTAGAGGTCCATCAAGAAAGTTTGAAAAGTACTTTTCCAAACAGTATATAAAATAGGAATGAATAAGGCATCCATTTTTAGGAAAAATACCTAAAAACGTAATCGCCAAAGAACCTTGCGTCTGTATGACTAGCAACAGTTCAGTGGAATGTGTTTTCAAAACGAAACACGGGGACAAAAATAGAATACCCTTTTCTTTTCACACAAGCAGTCCGATTTTTGGTGATGTTTCTTACTATTTACAAGTGTGAAAGTGGGTTGTCTGAGTTATTGTACATTTAAAATAAATTCAGAAACAGACGTGGTGTTGAAGAAAACTTCAGAGCTAAGTTGAGCTCAATCGAACCTGACTCTGAAGCTCTGATTAGAGATAAACAGCAACATGCGTCCGTCTGAGACAATTAGATATTGTTTCATCAGAATATGTATTGTAAAACTGTCTAATTACTGATTTTGTAGTCTGATTTAGAGTCGAAGTTTGATTTTATTCTGAATTTATTAGCTTTTTGGACTCTAATTTACTACACACCACTTTTAAGTTTATTACTCTCTTGCATAAGTGCTTTATATTATTTGTGATGTAAAGGGTTAATAAATAGTTTAAATGTTATTCCTCCTTTACTCATTAAATAATTGTATCAGAATTGGCTTAATTTCATTTCATATTATTTACCACAAATCAGTGCCACATATTAACATGAACGCCTCTGTAAAAAAGTGCTTCCACGAAAAATATCAACTGTGTGTGTAACATTTCTACCACACATACTAGTTGACGGAAAGACGTAAAAACCGCGTGTGTGTTGTCAGCAATGAGCAGTATGGCGAAAATTATTCCCCCCGTACCGCAAGTCACCCCTGCGGCAAAAACAGGCTTTAAGGTACACCCAAATTTTTAAAAACCTCATGTGGTAAGCAGTGGCAAACAGTTGGGGAATACCTGTTCTTGGGAGTTACCAGAGTCAAGTCGATCTGTGGAATTTTTAAATACTGTATTTCCCTCTGTTATATATCACTTTACAGACTAACCCAACAGAAGACACATATTCTAGAAAATCACCTTACTTAGTCTCCTTTTATTCCTTTACTTTAAAACACAGCATTTTTGGTTATTTTAGCCCTACAATGACAAAACATTTCAACACAGAACATTTCGCACATTTATTGCCTCGTTTTAGGGACTGTATGGAGCCGACAGCTTAAAGAGGCCTTCGTAAGAATGAGTTAAATCGTTTTTTCAAAGTACGCAACGAAGACATTAAAGTGATGAAGGTATGTTAAAAAAACGATAATTCTAGTTTCACTTTTTCTTCTACGTCTGATGTAGTTAATTGAGAAGATAGATAGAACTGTGTAAATGTTTCCCTAGTTCAAACTCCAGCTGTAAAAAAACATAACTTGCAGTCTATAAGCGCTAAGTACTCGCGATTTATTGAGCGATTCACATCAGCATCAGTAAGCATCACAATGTTTCTACAATACTTTTTCCGTTTCCATTCATTTGCATCAGAATTTTCAGTATATGGAACTTGTGTTTCTATTCTAAATGTTGAAACAGTTTCAAGTTCATCTGCTGATATTCTGTGACGTGAATGTACATCCTGTAGTTGAACAGGACTGCCCCCCCCCCCTCCCAATTGAATCAACTGAATCAATTGAATCAACTACTGACATGAATTCCTCAGTATCTGTCTCTGATGTGTGCAATAGTTTCTCCTTCAAATGTAGTTTCGCCTTAAGAATACGTATCATATCTTTAGTCGATATTGAGCCATCCCAGTAATATTTTTTATTTATATGTGTCTCAGAGTACCTCCACAGTCACCGGTTTACTGTTGTAACATTCTGGGCTCTGTACTGCCTTTCTCAGACGTACCCGAATGAAGGGAGACCAAATTTAACTAGAAAAGCTTTCTCAAACTGTTGTAACAATTGCATCGGTCTGTAACCTCAGATGCCCAGTAGGCTCCATCACTCTGGATATATGATACCACAAGTTGTATTTTCTAGGCGTCTGTCCATAATCTAGAGAGAACACCACGAAAATCTTCGTGAACACAACATGGCGTGGTCCTTTTTTGTCTGGTATAGAGACTTCGAACTGAACAATGCTTTAAAAGGCTTACTTGTGTAAACGTTAATGATATATCATTCGCTGCCTCCATCTCACACAACGAGTAGTTTTCATACGGGCTTATATTATTGCTTGTTCCCAGGAAAATGTTTCAGGTTGCGGCGAAGTATGTTATTCATTGTTGACGACGGCTACAAAATCCTAAGTCTCGCCCCCATTGTTACGTAAAGCACATAGAAAACTCCGAGCTCGTGGACTATCTAAAAATCGTTCAAATGGCTCTAAGCACTATGAGACTTAACATCTGAGGTCATCAGTCTCCTAGACTTAGAACTACTTAATCCTAACTAACCTAAAGACATCACCCACATCCATACCAAAAGCAGGATTCGAACCCGCAACCGTAACAGCAACGCGGTTCCGGGCGGAAGCGCCTAGAACCGCTCTGCCACTACTGCCGGCTCCTGAACTATCTTCCCATTTTGGAAGTTAAGGTGCGAGTACAGACTTAAGCAGACGTAATTCGGACTTAACTCCTTCGTTATCGCGTTTATGATTAGCCACAACATGTGCACATACGTTCTGTACTACGAACCATAGTTAATTTTTCACAGATTAGTTATCCTCTGCATCTTTCTCATGTAACCAGTTAACGAATCCGCTGTTGATCTTGTTACTTTGGGCTGTTAAGCAATCGGTAATCTGAAACTTCCTGGCAGATTAAAACTGTGTGCCCGACCGAGACTCGAAATCGCTACCTTTGCCTTTTGCGGGCAAGTGCTCTACCATCTGAGCTACCGAAGCACGACTCACGCCCGGTGCTCACAGCAAAGGTCCCGAGTTCGAGTCTCGGTCGGGCACACAGTTTTAATCTGCCAGGAAGTTTCATATCAGAGCACACTCCGCTGCAAAGTGAAAATTGCATTCTGGAATCGGTCATCTGTCCATCTTTTCCAAGCGGCCCGCTAAGAAATTTATTAGTGATGTGGCTACTCTGAGAAGTTAACTGTACGGTATTCCGTAATTAAAATTGATTGTCTTTTAATTCCTCCACTTCTTAATAACGTTACCTCTTCCAGTAAACTTTTGCATGCGATTTTTAAGTCGGCTAACTCTGCCGTTACTGTTTTTAAGTTTGCGTTTAATCTAGTGAGTTAAGCAGATTGTTCGTTTAACAAACGCTCAAAGTCCTCAGTCATTCGCCGTTGGCTGCTAGTAATAATTTGCACTGATTCCCCCTTAGTAAAACGTTCAAAATTTTCGTCAATCTTCCCTGTTTGTCCGTTCGAGAGGTGGACACAATTTTAATTCATATGAGTTGTCTCTTACTTCCGGACGTGGACAAAATTTCCATTCGTGTGAACTGTCTGTCCGTTCACGAGATGGACAAAGTTTTATTTTAATAATAAGGCTAAACCTTTATACAGTTCAGCAAATGGATCTGATAATGTACACGGGAACTCGACTTCCTGTTAGAATTCCGCCGGTAATTCCATATTACTAGCGGCGGAACTCGTGCTTTTTATCACATGATCCGGAATTTTGCTACAATTCGACATCGACCTCTCTCATATTTTTGATCATTTTCTCATTCCCCACTTCCATTAATGAGGATTAAATAATTCACATTAAAATCTTCACTTATCTTCCTTACAAAATCTATCACAAACGGAATAGTATTTTACTTTGATAACACAAAAGTGTGTAGCAACCACTTGACGTAATACCTTAACCTGAATATATCTCCGTTATCTTTTGGTGCTTAACACTGAAATGAAATGAAATGATCGTATGGCACTTTTTGGCCGGGATATCCCCTTCGGGGTTCGACCGCCGTATTGCAAGTCATTTTAGTTGACGCCACTTCGGCGACTTGCGGGGCAGTGATGATTGAAAATGATGATGAAAGACATAGAACACCCAGTCCCCTGCCGGGAATCGAACCCGGGTGGTAGGCGGTAATGCTGCGCTACGGGGGCGGACACACTAAGTCACAGTTCTTGACAGTTAAAATTTCACATGCTCTCTTAAAGTACACAAAGAAGAAAGAAAGGCAAAGTTCATCCATTACCTTCCCATAATTCGGAAGCACGCATATTTTTGTCTTGAGCAATGGCATCCTTACATGAAGGATTACTGTCTATAATTGCTCGTATTGTTCTTAATATTATTATTCTGATACTTTCCTTTCTCCTCTTTCCTTAGTCATATTCTTGTTGGCATTTGTTTCATTCGTGGTAGATACATGAAAAAGAAGACGCATAACAACATTATAGAACATTCAATTTTACGATCTATATACAGCATATATTCTCATAAAATATTGTAATTTACTGGCATTCCGCGTCTGAGGTTGCCAGTTGCAAACTCCCCCCATGTAATTTTAGTGAAATTAATTTTAAACTGCGAGTATGGTAATCCGAAGCATAGAATATCACTTAAAATTATTTACTGAAACTCTATCTTTGGCGGTAGCTTTAGAAGAAAACTGGGACCAAAATCCATCTCTGATTTATTCTTAATTGCTTTAGAAAAGAGTGAGTAATTATGCTGTTAATTTCATTTATTTAGAACTGAAAAGTATAGCTACGGCACACAGTTAGCCCAGAAACAATTCGTTTGGAATTTTGAATCACCGTGAAAAGAAATGAAGTTTCATTTCGGAAGAACTGTACTCAAAAATGACTGCAGTTTCTAATGTATAGTTTAAGTGAATCTCATAAGTAACTGATAATTACACACAAAATGATGTTTGAAATGATCTTGAATTAAATAAAAAGCTTCCTTTATTTAATTATTTAACTTTTACTACAAGTAGTTATCTTTTATCCTGATCGGCATTAAAAGGGTCTTTGAAATGACATAGTTGTAATAGAAGAAATTTTTTTAGACTTTTTAACCTGGTGATGTAAGAATGGAAATGGCGCTATAGACTCGGCGCTGTAACTTGCTTTGAAGCCAGATTGGGCAGACCCTGCCGCCATCTTAAGTAGCCCAAAACATTAGGATACTACTGTTTACGATTGCTTCTTAATCATTACTTCTGCCGTGTGCACGCAACAGCTGTTTTAGATACTAAAAGTTACAACTCTTACATGAATGACGTAACTGTCAGGAAAGGCAATTTCGAACGTTTTTCTGTTCTTAAATGCGTATTTGCTCTACTGTTACGACACATTTGGCCTTGTTGAGGTAGCTTTATAACCAAGATGAGAAAGATATGATAAGAAAATGACGCTTTCGTAATCGAATTAATTCTGCTTTTATTGCACATGTACTGACAACAAATGAAGCCTGAACTCCAAAACCAATGCTTTTTTGCTTACTGGTACAGCTTCTTGTTCGTTACATTTTCAGCTTTCACCTGTATGTACAACATTTTTAATGTTCGTGTTTGAAAAAAGCTTACCTGTGTGTTCTTTGTTAGCTTATAAACGCTTGCTTTGAGCAGGGTAGCCGTATCTAACTGGGATCTCGTCGAATCAGTCTTATATGACGATGTAGAAAACAAAAAATTATTTAATAGGATTACGTTTTATTAAGAACACCATTACACGAAAATTTATTGCAGCAAAAGTGGTTGGCACACCACATTTTTCGGAAGATTTCATTTTTTCGAGCAAGTCCTTTCTCACTTTTACGTATTTATAAAAACTACATTCAAGTCAAGCCAGTAGCTAAACTGGCACTGTAAGATTGATTCCGTTGTCCCTGGCAGCAGTTGATTTCTTCCATTAGTCCTGATTGTTGCAGACGTATCGTTGAAACCAGGTACCTTCATTTCATAACAATATTGCCGTGCATCTGTTACGGAATTGCTGAGCAGTTGGACTTCTAATCTCACTTTCATTTTAATACTGAGGAAATGACTTTGGTTGTCTGTAATACTGTTCCCCAAATACAGTTCTTCTTTTATCGGAACCATCTGAAGTACTGTAAGTCAAAGAGATACCACAATATGATATCAACTTGCTCATCCCTCAAATGTTTCTTTTCTCCCAAAGTGTTCCTAACGAGTTTCAACATGTGTGGAGGATCTAACATAAATGCTACTTCATAAATGATACCTTCAACACAAAATGTTATCTTCAAATCGTGAGGGTCAAGACTGCAACTCAAACATTTTGCCATGGACAGATTAGTAGCAGAATCGTCACAGGATAGACACACTACCCCCATGCCAGTGGCACTGATAAGCCTTTTGCGTTGTTGAACTAGTTTAGCTTTCTGCTGCCCAGTTATCCCACAAGTCAAGAAGTACACCACTGGAAGTTTCCAAGAGCCATTAATAGCAAGCAGCATCAGTACAAATGCCTGTTTAGCCACACGGAGCCCATCCATGGCAATGCAGGACCCTATATCAACATAACCATAATAGTGAGTACTGTCAAACTCAATATATTGCTTGAGAACGACATTAATGGATCTCTGATGGAAAGTTTCTGATCTAACTTTCGTAAACATCATGTTTTCCTTTCAGGTCATCACTTACTGCGTTCAGTGATGAAACTTTCTTCTTTAATCGTCGCTTTGACTGTTGAAGAGCTTTAATTCGTTTTTTTGAGTTCTTCGTTTGTTACTAAGAGAACATTATTATCCTTCTTGAGAATATTCACAGCTACTGACTCTTCATTCTGCTTTTCTCCCAAGCACTGAGTGGCGGTATCAGCAAAAGGCGACACCTCACTGTCAGTTCCGGCGGTAGCAGCTACATCGACAGTATTTATAGCACCCTTCTGCTGCTGCTGTGGTAATAGTGGTGGTGGTCTCTTCCTCTCATTCTAAAGAAAATGGCAAAATAGAAATTACTGAAAACAAATGTAATTGAAGGAGTTACATATTATGAAATCTCCAGAAAGTAGATCATATATACCTAAATATCAATTCTGCATTAACGTACATAGCGATAAAAATAATGTGTGATACCATGGCAGAGAGCTTTTATCTTGTGCTTTTATAGGAGCTGAATTCAAAATTGATATTTTACGCTTTACTTACCTTTTATAAGTGGGGAGGAACTGCATGAAAATTCAACGGCACAGCACAAATCCTGAATCCCACTGTCGAAACTGATGTTCGATCTGTGTCAGCTTCCCGAAAATACTGTGAATATATTTCACTAAATCTGATTGGTTCCCAGTCTTTCCTTCTCGCAACGTGTACTCAGAGAGCTTTTGAAGTCGGACTGGCAGGAAATCTAAAGTCAAAATACAGAAATAAAACCATACAATAAAAATAAAGAACGCAACCAAATTCAGGTGTACAAAAGAAAATAAGAAAACACTGCTTGATTTCTTTAGACATTATATGACGGTTTATCGATTAGTACACCTGTACACGAAGTGAGTTGGCATTTTTGATGAAACAGTTGCGTCTCCCCACAATCGAAGCACCAGATGCGAATTTGGGATACGATCTCGAAAATCGACAGATATTCCCAACGGTCAAAACTGGGCATGGATGCGCCGGAGTGACATCACGGGGAAGTACCAGCGCGGTGAATGTTTTGGCCTATGTAAGATGGCGGACATTGGGTTCAAATTTGAAATGTAATGACAACTCCTTTTTTTTCCTCCCTGCTTTTTAATGGTTATTTGACCTACACTCGAAAATAAGACTCACATTAAATAATACAATTCAGTGACATTAGGCATCGGTTAATCGATACAGAAGAAGAAGTGCCTGCTTTTGAACCGATGCGTCGTATATATAATTGATTAATGAACACTAATATCTTTGTTTTTTTACAAACGGTAATGTTATGGTCACACATAAACATGATCTAGCGTAAGGCAAGATTGAAGAAATACCACTGTTCAGCTATCAGAGCCATTTGAACCATTTTTTAAATAGTTGTACTTGAAAACATTCGTTTTCGTACAGATGATGATGATGATGATGATGGTTGGGTTGTGGGGCGCTCAACTGCGTGGTTATCAGCGCCCGTACAAGTATCCAATCTTTGCTCAGTCCAATTTCGCCACTTTCCTGGATGATGATGAAATGATGAGGACAACACAAACACCCAGTCATCTCGAGGCAGGTGAAAATCCCTGACCCCGCCGGGAATCGAACCCGGCACCCCGTGCGCGGGAAGCGAGAACGCTACCGCGAGACCACGAGCGGCGGACGTTTTCGTACAGTCGCAAGCTGGTCTCACGACTAGTTGTTGTACACTACGTTTTATTGTTCTAAGTGGGCTATGTGGAAAGGTATTCTTTGAATGAACACTTGATGGATCTTATCGGGGTTTCTCTTTCTCCAAACAAACAGCACTCGTTTTTGCAGCACCTACTGTCCCAGCAAATTCTGGAGCGAATGACGTGATACTGTAATCATCTCCCTTGTATTAAAAAAAAAGTAACATGTTGTCACATTAAGTAAGGACTATGTCGCACTAGATAAAAAGTCTTTTCTGCATGAATTTCCTCATTGTTTTTGTCGTGAATTAGACCACAGAAGGTTTCGAATTTAAATTCCACCAGCAAAACAACACATCTTTGATAACTGAACGGGTTTACAAGGACTGTTTTCTGCACGAGTGTTCGCTGTTATTTCTATAACTACTGAAATACGTTAGTGTTGTGGCCATACAAAATTCAGAGTGTCACATAAAAATCGTCCGAAATGCTTTGGAAGATCTTTCAACACGTCCAGTTCAGTCATGCATAGACGGAAGCGGAGAATATTGCGAACGTTTTCTAGGAGATTTCGTTATACGCTCTTAAGCTGATTGGCTATATTACGAGCTAACACAGTGAAGACACCGTCCCTGATGAGGGTAAATTTGATACAACATGAATTGCATGTTCGACATTGTAATATAATCTCGAAATTGTACAGATTTACACCTCAGCAACACTAAACGCCAATCTATGATACAAAGTAGTTAAAAAGTGTTGTTATTTCAGGCACAACGTGAGCAATATCGTAGTAATTAGCCATTAGCAACAAATTAAAGCATATAATAAAATCATTGGTCTCATCAAGTGAAATATGTTGGTATTTGCACTAAACAGTATTCTACTTGGAATTACCGCTCCACTTTCTATCTGTCATTCAGTCTGTAGGCTCGGCATCCATCAAGGATATGACGCAGACGGTTCTCCGTCGGTCGCATTGATTTGCGATGGAAAGAAGTCGCACTCTTTTGGGCTATGCAGCGAGCCATCTATTCAAACGACGATAGCCCGGAGGACCACGTATTTTTCTTTGCATGAATGCCTAATGAGAATGTTCGCATTCAGCTGCCTGGACCGGAGTCCATAAATCAAAAGTTGAGCGTAATGAGGGAACTTGCAGCATAAAATAGCGAGCTGGCGCCAACGTTCGCGTAGTGGCTAGATTTGTTTCTCCTTTCTGTTCGGATACCGTCGCTGGTCTTGTGTGCACCAGTGTTGGGTTTTTTACAGTTTGGCTAATGTCGTGAGTGTCCCGCGTTACTCTTCTTCCTGGCAATTCTCGCGCCTCCATCTACTTAATCACCAAATACTTTTCACACGATTACTCTCCACACAATCATTTCTGTAACGTTTTTAACTGTCGTGTAAGAAGACAAGATGATCGTAAAATATTTTCGTACATAATGTACACTATTAAGTGTACTGATTCTAGAACCTGTGACAAATATAAGGTCGACGTACAATTTGTTTAAAAAATTATTCCAATGTGAAGAGATGCAAGTTGGAAATAGAGCTAATGCCTTTATTCTGTGGTACTACTTATTGTTATATTCATGTCAAAACTGTGGACGACGTAAAAGTCTGATATAAACAACGTAAGAGCATTTCAATGAAAATTCCTACTAAAAATAAAGACAAGCAGAGATTTGGATACCAAGATATAAAGATAAATTTCAGTAGTTTATACTAGAGAAATATATAGATAAATTTACGAAATCTCAGAAATACATGTTGGTTTAGCTAT
The DNA here is from genome assembly GCF_023864345.2 of Schistocerca serialis cubense. Taxonomy (NCBI): domain Eukaryota; kingdom Metazoa; phylum Arthropoda; class Insecta; order Orthoptera; family Acrididae; genus Schistocerca; species Schistocerca serialis. The sequence continues at coordinate 812,092,012 of NC_064639.1, forward strand.
ACCGAGTTGTTGACATTTGACAGGATTCTCAACAGATTAGTGGAATGAAGGTTACATTCGATCAAAAGTAGGAGTTGTCCAAGAGCAAGATGTACGGAAAATTGCTTTACATCTACATCTGCATACATGCTCCGCAAGCCACCTTATGCTGCATAGAGAAAAGTCCTTGTACCATTACTAGTCATTTCCTATCCTTTTCCAATCAAAAAGAAACGGAGGGATAGACGGTTGTATTTTTGCCTCAGTGCGAGCCCTAATCTCTCTCATATTTTTCTCGCCGTCCGTAAGTGAAATGTGCTATGGAAGCAGTAGAATAGTTCTGCAAACAGCTTCAAATGTCGGTTCTATAAATTTTCTCAGTATTGTTCGGCGGGAAGAACTTCGTCTTCCTTCGAGGGATTCCCATTTGAATTCACGAAGCCGAATTGCTTCTATGTCTCCCTTTAATCCTACCTCGTGCGGATCCCAAATACTCTAGCAGTACTCATGAATCAGTCGCGCTAGAGTTCTGTATGCGGTCCCCTCTAAAGATGAACCACACTTTCCTACAATTCGCGCAATAAATCGAAGTCGACCGTTCTCTTTCCCGCTTCATATCATTACGCAACGTTACACATCGATATTTGATCAGCTCAACTGTGTCAAGCAGCGAACGACTAATTCTGTATTCTAACATTACGGGATTGTTTTTCTAAGCACCTGCATTAACTTACATTTTTATACATTTAGAGCAGGGTGCCATTGTTCATACACACTAGGTATCTTGTACCCTACAGTCACTCACCGACATCACTTTCCCGTACACAAGAGTACCCACAATAAACAGCTCACTCTGTTCGTCAGATGACTTATGTACGTAAAGAAAGCGAGCTTTCCTATCAGATTCCCTGGGACACTTCTGACGATACCCCTGTCTCTGATGAATACTCACCGTGAGGGTAACGTACTGGGTTCGACTACTTCAGAAGACTTCGAACCACTCAGATACCGTATCTGGGAACATAGCACGTATGCTCGTACCTTCGTTAACAGTCTACAGATGGGCACCGTGTTAAACGTTTTGTTGAAATCTGGGAACATGGAGTCTTATGGTTCGCAGGATACTATGTCAGAAAGGGACAAGATGAGTTTAGCGCGAGCGATGTTTTCAAAATACGTGCAGATTTGTGGAAGAAGCTTTTCCCTTTCGATCTGAGATTGTATTGAATAACTCTGTAGCAAATCGGTGTTATGGATACTGGTCTGTAAGTTTGCGGATCCGTTCTTTTACCCTTCTTATTTGCAAGAATGAGCTGGGCTTTTTCCCAGTCGCCGGGGACTTTGCACTTCTTTTCGCGAAAAATGCAAGCTAAGTAAGGGGACATGCCGTACAGTATTCTTTGTAAAACTGAACTGGAATTCCATCCGAACCGAGCGACTTGTTTGTTAACTTCTTCAGCAGCATCTGTACGGCAGCGATGTCTGTTATTACGTCCTCCATGCGGAAGACTATGCGACTACAAAACGACGGGATGTTTGTACGAACCTCCTGCGTGAACGATTTACTAAACGCTAAATATGAAACTTCATGTTTCCTTTTGCTCTCATCTACTGTCACATCAGACTGGTCAACAAGTGAGTGGACAGAAACTTTCCACCGACTTAACGGTTTTACGTAGGACAAGAATTTTGCGGGTCCTGGGCAAGTTCTTTTGCTAAGCTATAACGTTGTTAGTTCTATGCTTCACGAGTCCGTCTTTTGACAGATGCACAAATTTCTGCTAATATTTCTCTATCGACAGTTGAGTGTTCTTTTTTGAACAAAGTGTGCAACACACTCTCCTTTCCTAGTATCCGAATTTTCTTATTAAATGACGGTAGGTCTTTCCCATCCTTAATTCACTTACTAGGCTGTTGGCTGACCTTACCAAACGGTAAATCCGGAATGAAAAGCAGAGAAAATATAAGGGCCATTCAAATGAATCCGGATCACCTGGGTAAAGTAACAGCAACGATTTTATTAACTCAAAAATGGACTTATACACAGTACACATACTCTGAATTAGTTGCCAGAACCGTTTGTACATTTATCCCATTGCGACACTAACCGGTCGATTCCATCCTTGAAGAAGGTAGTAGGCTGCTGTCGGATCCAGGCCTGGACCCAAGGCCGGCCGGTGTGGCCGTGCGGTTTTAGGCGCTTATCTGGAACCGCGTGACCGCTACGGTCGCAGGTTCTAATCCTGCCTCGGGCATGGATGTGTGTGATGTCCTTAGGTTAGTTAGGTTTAAGTAGTTCTAAGTTCTAGGGGACTGATGACCACAGATCTTAAGTCCCATAGCGCTCAGAGCCATTTGAACCATTTTGAACCTGGACCCAATCACAAACTTCGTTGCGAATCTATATCCGCGAATAGCTTGTTTTAGACGTCCAAACACCTAAGCCGGCCGTTGTGAGCGAGCGGTTCTAGGCGCTTTAGTTTGGAGCCGCGTGGCCGCTACGGTTGCAGGTTCGAATCCTGCCTCGGGCACAGATGTGTGTGATGTCCTTAGATAAGTTAGGTTTACGCAGTTTTAAGTTCTACGGGACTGATGACCTCAGATGTTAAGTCCTATAATGCTCAGAGCCTTTTGAACCAAACACCTATCGATTTCGTCCACGTCGATTCTTCTGTTGTCCAAGAGTAAAGCATTCACTTCCACAACCATTTCCGGTACGATCACACGTTGAGCATCGTCTTCCAGTGACTCCCGCCCCACAAGGAATGGTTTGCGCTATTCCACAACACTTGCACGTCTCAGACTGTGCTCACCGTACACAGCCTTCATCCATCGATACATTTCACAGCCTCCAACTCCATCCGCTGCCAAAAATCTAATCACTTCTCTTTGTTCCTGCTTACTTGCCTGCATGTTCGGTAGTGGACGATAACTTCCGTACCGCCTTCTCTTCGGTCTGTGCAGCATCAAACGGTGCGCACGCGTCAGTCTCTCTACCAATAGATGGCGCCATCATACCTGCAGTTACGTGGTGCCACCTTACGTGTAAGGCAAAGGTAGACGCAGCGACCAGGTTTGATTTGAATGGACATCATATTGAATGAGGCAGAGTTTTGTGGAGAGCGAGGCCCATTAAGCGTGGTAATGCCGAAGAGAAAGCAGAGGTAGAATAAGAAGATGAAGGAGGCTCATTTCCCGAACCACGATTCCAGATTTATGGCATGAAATCATCGTTGAACGCAAAAGGCAACGTGAAGTGTTAGACGCATTGTACTGCGTGTATGAATTAGATAGGTGTCACTATAGTGTAGTACTGTGGTTGTGTTGTTTCTGATGAAGAAAAGCATAAAGCGGCTCGATATTTTTATCGATCCCATCCTACAGACTGCTCACCGTCAACAACGTAACGTCCTTTAATCCATTAGACACTGTGGGCATATGTGGAATTTCATCCAGGACAGTGATGTAAAATGTGGGTTCAGTAGTGCCACCACATCTCATCACTGGTAAATATTAAAGCCGAAAATTTCCTTCTCCGGCAGGATTCCAACAGGCTTACTGTAAATCGAGTGCACATTAGAGTCTTTTCCTCGGCAAAACTCGAGAGTGTCCGTTCGGTGTGGGCGGTGCTACTAAGAATTGCCAGTCTGCTGCTGCTGCTACTACCATGCAACTGAAGCTGAGAGTCCGCTTAGCTCGACTGCGAGGCTACAGATGTGTCGCGCTAAGGACGAGGGCAGAATTCGGAGCCCCCCTGCAGGGGGCGGAGTCGAATGGCCTACCGCAGTGGAGGCCTCCCCTGTAATCTCGTTATCCTGGGCCGCGTCTAGGGACACGAGGCGGTTGGGTCCGCAATGCGACTTGTACCGCATGTTTGCCTAAGGGCGGAGCTCTCCAGTCCTTCCCTAAGGCGGGGGCAGTTCGGAGGCGAAATATAAAACCGTCTCCTCTGACAGTGGGTCCGTATAATATGTTGTGGCTCTTCTGAACGGTATTTGCGTCGTTTATTCGCTGTACTAGATGAAAAACCCAGCATTCCGAGGATATTCGTTTTGTCAAGTTCCTATTAGAAACGAAAAAAAAATGAACTGTATTTCCATGTAGCATTGAAAAAATTTCATTTCCATGTTTTAATGAAAACACTTTTGACATTACTAAAACAGTCGTAGTAAGAAATACGCGCAATGCGCAAACGTATAAGTAAAGTATGCAGGACAGTTCTGTATGCAGGAAGCAGCTGCTTCGCTTATCTAAGATTTTGTAAATGTGTCTATCATAACTTTTCTTAATAGGTCAATAGTTTTAGCCTACAGCCATTTGCGTTTCGCAGTGGAAAGCTGTCAAAAGCGTTGCCAGGTGTCAGGGATTTCCTGAAGTTGACTCTACTGCACATGCGTCCTATTAGTAAAGAATAAATGTATTAAAACTTCCTAATGCGGCATTTCTTCATGCATCTCAGACTTTATGACGTCACATTTCCTGAACCATGTATAGTACAATAATATACAAACAACTTTCTGGGGAGAGCAACCACAGCTCAGAGACATTATGATTAACGAAAAGAACACTCTACACTCATTAGCCGTTCAAATTATGATAAAAAATACAACAATTAGAAATTCAAGAATGATGGGGTGTTTCTAAAAGAAGCATAGCTGTATGAAGGTGCTTTATTCGCAAACACCGGTTTCAAGTCAGTATAGACTCATTTTCAGATTCATAGTACAAATGACTGTGTGAAATTTTTGGTTGGTCGCGGTGGAGGTTCGAGACCTCCATCGGGCATGGGTGTGTCTATTTGTCCCTAGGATAATTTAGGTTGGGTAGCGTGCAAGCTTAGGGACTGATGACCTTAGCAGTCCCATAAGATTTCACACACATTTGAACATTTTTTTGTGAAATTTTTGAAATGGTAGCAATACAGAACTATAGTATTGACATTCAACAAGAAACAATGAGGAGTATACACAGCAGAGATATTTCCATAAAATAGGTGGACAATAACGGAGTCCCAGTTTTTGGGAATTTATCCACGTTAAAAGTCAAACTACAAGAGTTGGTTCTCATAATAAAATTGGGTACGCCCAAAAGATGCTTCTAAAATGTACAATGTATGATTGCTGAATGCGCCAGGTCTAGAAAAAAGTGAGGGAAAAAACTAATAACAACAGGAATATTATTGTGAACAGGGAAAAGTGCCTAAAAATAACTAGCGACTAGGGAACGTACTATAATAGCACCGGAAATATTATCCAAAGAACAATAATGCAGTACGGAACCAAAAATCTGAAACATAGTTTACCTGATAACACCGCGTAGGATATATTGTAAGATCCGGTAGACACTGTGTAAAACCAATGAAGTAAAATTTAAAATCTCGTGTAATGTGCGTAGTGCTGCCCCATTAATAACCGGCCGATGTACGCAGCTCGTGGAGGCTATCAATACACTGGAAAGTGGAAGGTCACAGGTACTAATATGGTAAGGAGTTATCCACACTATGTTCTGTTGAAAATTGAATTTCATCCTGGAGAGAGTTAAGACGATTTACAAACTGGGTACAATCATTGCTTGCACCTCTGTATAGCATAAATACATCATCTACACGTCAGAGCGACAAAATAATCCTATCATTCTGGTCTGCATACTGGTGAATTTATTGATCCTCGAAGAGTGTCATGTAGAAGTAGGTAAGACTATAATACAAAGGGAAACCCATTGCAAGTCCACTCTCTTGGGTGCATGTACAATCTCAAAACTTAAGATCGCTGAATTAGAAAACAATGCCCAACAATTTTTAAACCGATTTTAACTCATCTTCTGGACGTCCACTAAATGCTCGTAAATTCCTAGCTACGATTTCTAAACAAGCTTTGTAGGGATCTTAGAATACATATTCCTGACATCAAGCGACACCATATTGGTGCCTTCCGGTATATTTATCTGTGGAAGATCTATTCTTATTGTGGTCTGAATCAGATGCTTGAACTACTTAGTAACATACCCAGGCGACAGTCTTTCCGACTCGTAACCAACTCCATTACGTCCATTCGCAAATGGACAGATAGGGAAATTATCCTTGTGGACCTTAATGGTAGCCCTTAGTTTAGGTGCAGAAGAGTTAAGGAATGAGAGTACGTTTATTAAAAACGCTGGGAAAAACTTTAGTCGTTTTCAGATGTTTCTTTAGATGTGCCACATACTTTGGTGAAGGACCAAATCTACATCTACATTCTCAGCAAACATTTCTTGTACCTGTAGATGTCTGCTTTAATAATGACAGCTGTTTTACCTTCATCAGTACCCACTACAACAGAATTGTTTTCCGCCACCTTTTTATTACTACCTACATACAGTAATATTGTCATCAAAAGATTTTTTCTGATTACTTATACCGTCAGATGCTGGTGACGCCATACTATTGTGAACCATTTTATTAAGATAAACAGCTATCTCATTCCTATTAGCAGCAGTAAGAGGAGAGATGAATCTATAACTGATACTAAATGTGCTACCAGCGTATCAGCTTGACGTTGTGAGGCATTCTGCTTTGTATTATGTGCTAAATCCTTGTTCAACAGTAGTGTTTCCCTTTCATTAAAACTGATCTCTGTGAGATTCCACATCCATGAGGAAAATTTAAATTCACGTTCGTGGACCCTAGTAGAGAGATCGTGGGAACCGTTAGAAAGTAACCTATTAAATTTACTAAGATGTGTGCGTGTGCACTGTTTCTAAATCGCGTTATGTGTCAGATGTTCATGAACCTTATCCATGATATCAGCTTTAATAACACGAGAAAACTGTAGTTGGGCAAAGTATGTTTATGTGTATACAGATTGCGAATTTGATATCTGTTACAGAACTGCACAATTTTCCGCTTGGAAGACGATAGAGATTAGTCATTATTCAGCATTCTTCTAATGTAACTGGGAAATATCTTTTCCTTTAGACATTCCTTATTGAATCGGATGTTTGTAATTACTTTTGTTAGAGATTTGGAACTATTTAATAGATGATAAAACGCCGTGCAAGGCGTGTTGACACAAACAACTTTCTGTGGAGGGAAACCGCATCTCGTAGAGGTTGTGAAAAACAGTAACAACATTCAACATTCACTAACCGTCCAAATTATCATAAAAATAACAACAATTAAAAAACCCAAATGATGAAATGTTTCCAAAAGAAAGCACCTTCATACAGTTATGCGGCTTTTAGAAACATGTCAGGAATATGTATTCGAACATCCCTACAAAATGTGTTCAGGAAATCATAGCAAGGAACTTACAGGCATTTATTGGACGTGCGGAAGATGAGTTAGAAGAGGTTTAACAGTAGTTAGGCATTGCTTTGAAATTCAGTTATTTTAAGTTTGGGGATTGTACATACACCCAAGAGAGTGGACTTGTAAGGGGTTTTGCTTTGTCTTGTGGTTTGCCAACGTGTACATTATGCACTTCGTCCATCAGTATGTCCACCAGTCCACAGGCCACAATGGATTATTTTGTGGCTGTGATGTATTTAGGCTATCAGAGGTTCAAAGAGTGAATTGGTAAACTTTCTGAACTCTCTTCAGGATGAAATTCAGTTTTCAGTAGATCATAATGTGAATAACCCATTATCGTATTTGGACCTGCGTGTAACTGTTGAGGGTGATACTTTCGCTTTTTATGTTTTTCGGAAGCCTACTAGTACTAGTGCGACTAATCATCACTCATCAAATCATACCATGAAGTAGAAAAAGGCAGTTTACAGGGCACAGTTACATCGGTTACGTAGCATACAGCTCTAAAAGGATGCCTCTCAAAGAGAATACCGTATTATTCAGTATATAGCGGCATCGCATGGTTACAGTAGCAATCAATAAAGAAGTTGTCAACAAGAAAAGGTCGGCTTGTTCTGTCCATTCGGGGAGAACTACTGGTTCAGCCACAACGTTAATTCTATCTCATCAAAATAGTGTCAAGCTAAGTTATCACACAGTGCCGTATTTAGGTAGTATATCGAAATATGTTGGCAGAAAGTTAAAAGAAAAATATCTGTCCCGCATTCTTTAGTCCAAAGAATGTTGGCAGTAGATACAGGGCTAGTCAAAAGGCAGAATACAATAAATATTTATGTGAATGCCTGCAATGACTGCTCCCAGAAATATATAGGTCAGACTGGACGCAATTTTTAATACACGGTTTAAAAATCAGCTGTCTCACCCCATTTAAAAGAAACTGGTCTCTCTTTTTCCTGCACTGAAAAAAATTTGCGTTTATATTTAAGGAAACAAAAGGAAATCTTTTGGAAGAAATATATGACACGAAGGCACTAAAATGAACCCCTGGTTCAACTCTGAATAATCAGATTGAACTGAGATATTACAATATCCTATCGAATTTTGGTTATTTGAATTGTCGCCAGTAGGTATTAGGATGATTTTCATGTTCATTTAGCAACTGTATAATACTCTATTATTACTCTTTTGGTGCCGATGGAAAGCAGATTGTATTTTATTTTTAATTTATACCTATAATCAACTATGAATTTTTGAAATTATATTATGTGCTTCCCAGCCGTCGATTGTTTCCCTACTTATAATTTCCTCCTTGCAGTGGCTCGTGTGTTTACTTTGGTTGGTCTTAGTCAACGTGGCCTTCCACCTTCCAGTGTATTGTTAGCCTGCACGGCTGCGTACACCGCATCGGCCGATTATCAATAGAGAAGAAGTAGCACATTACACGAAAATTTAAGTTTTACTTAATTGGGTCTATGCAGTAAGTGTCTATCGGATCTCATAATATATCGTACGTGGTGTTATCCGGGAAACTATTTTTTAGATATCTTCCGCTCTCGACGTTTTGGTTCCGTACTGGATTATTGTTTTTTGGGTAATATTTCCAGTGCACTTTAATACTTTTCCTAGACGTTAGTTATTTTGAAACGACTTCGTAATTGTTTTTTATTATCTTACTTTTAGTTTTCATTTGTTCTGGTGAAAGACGTACGGAGACATGTGACTTTGCATCTCAGACAATAATAGAATTATGATCAACAAAAAGAGGCGGAAATTAATTACATTTCCTACAAATCATAAGAAAAATCATCTCTCAAGCATCCGATTACGAGTTTTAAATATATTCTCTAACTCTTAACAACTGTTATGCAATGCTTCTGTACGCAACAGACAACTTACCTCGCTTTTCCGCCGCAACTGTGTGATCAGAAACATCCTAAAAATAATTCAAAAGCAAAACTGCGATCCATGCAGAGTACAAGCCATGGTCAAAATATTTGCAAAAAGTAAAGCCTTAATTTTTTATATAGAAATTGAATGATCAGGAAGGGTCTGGTTTGGTCAACAAGCCTTAAACGGAGTAAGAAAAATGAAAGAAAACAACAAAGGCTTTAATTTACTATATTCGCAAAATAGTTTATTTAAACACAGACAAACCTTCCACAGACTTTAATTATTCCACAGTGTCTATACTCAATAAACCAACGACCTTGCCGCAGTGGGAACAACGGTTCCCGTCAGATCACCGGAGTTGGGCGCTGTCGGGCTGGGATAGCACTTGGTTAGATGACCGTCCGGTGTGCCAAGTGTTGTCTGAGCTCTTGTGAGGCAATCTGAGGAGCTACTTGATCGGCAAGTAGCGGCTTCGGTATCTTAAACTGACATACGGCCTGAAGAGTGGTCTGCTGACCACATGCCCCTACATATCCGCATCCAGTGACGCCTGTGGGCTGAGGATTACACGGCGGCCTGTTGGGACTGTTGGACCTTCATGGCCTGTTCGGGCTGGATTTAGCTCAGTTCCGTACTCATTAAAAATCTCTCTGGCCACAACGAAGATACGAACATTTCTCTCTATGTATGAATACACAAATCTGACGCAAGCCAGCAACAACCACGTGCAGCAAAAAGGCAAATTACCAAAAATCCTCAGTTAACACCAAGGTCTCCTCCGGCGCTACTAGTACGATCACGGCAGGCTACGACCTCTCTCACGTCGCGCGGTTTCTCTCCACCGTAGGCTGCGTCCGACCACTTCCGACTCCTCTCACACTACTGTTCGCTCGCTGCTACTCGTGATAATAATAATATCTCACACGCTGAGTTTTGTTATGAGAACACACCATTGTGGTTTGGCATTTAACGTGGATAACTTCCCAAAAGCTGGACTCCGTAATTGTTCACCTACCTTATGGAAATGTAACCATTGTCAGTACTCGTCACTGTTTCTTGTTGAATGTCAGTATTATGGTTCTGAATATCTACCATTTAAAAAGTTCACACAGTGATTTGTATTTTTGACAGATAAACCTGAAGATGCGTTTATTATTTTGGAAATTTGTGGTAAGGTCGTTTGGGACCAAACTGCTGGGATCATCGGTCCCTAAGCTTACACACTACTTAATGTAACTTAAACTAAATGACAATAAGGACAACACACACACAAATGCCCGAGAGAGGATCGAACCTCAGAGGGTGGGGGAGGGGTGGCCGGGAGGGTGGGATGGGGGGGGGGGGGAACCGCACACCTAAGATGCGTCTATACTAACGTGAAACTGGTAGCTGTGAATAAAGCACCTTCATACAGCTATGCGGCTTTTGGAAACACCTCATCATCCTTGACTTATTAATTGTTGTAACTTTTATGATAATTTGAACGGTTACTGACTGTTCAGTGCTGTTATCGTTATTCATTGTACAATAATAAATTTTTATGGATGTAATTATGGCATGTGTTGGTACTGACTGCGATATTTATTGCGATCAGAGTTGCAAGCGCAAACGTAATAAATTTAAACGTGTTGCATGACGTGGCAATTTTTCACACATCTCATTGTTCTTGAGGTCTTATCTTGTGAACTACGACGGGCAGGTTGTTCTTACCCCCAGAATGATTGTCGTCATACAGTGCGGGACGTCTGTACCGAGTGTGGTTGAGATCGGTCCATTGTTCTAGGAGGAGGTGTGGAATATGCACACATGCACATACACATACGTACTTCCAGTTTTATAATATGTGTAGATTTCTTCCTTAGAGGAAATATTCGACCTACTATCTGAAAAATAAAAAGAGTGTTTTGCATCTTACGTACTCAAGTACTCTACGAAACACTATTTGTACCAGTGACATATTACACATTATTTAAATACGCACTTTACAGTCAAAATCCACACATCTAAGAAAGATTTCTCCCCATATTCCGATGATACAGCCATAGTTATAGTCTACTGTAGAATCATTACCATGGTCACCATATCATGGTGTGTGACAAGAACTAATGGATAGTGAATATATTTCTCAAGATTACAACGTAATACATTACCACGTTGACGACAAGAACCTTAACATCAACATTTACGTTGATACTCTTCAAAACACTGTGAAATGCTTGGCAGGGGGCACTTCCCAGTGTAAGAACAACCATTTAGGATGTTATTTCATCAAACAGTCATGCAGTCTCCAGTGGGTGACAACTTAAGATAGCATTATTAGCAGAAGATAACAAACTTGCGACTGCTGGATAAAGTTTTTGTCCTAGCATGGGGAAAACAACAATGTAGAACTGACTTTGAAGTCGGTTTTACCCAAATGAAGATCATTTTTGACGAAAAATACACAAAATTTAGACGTGAGAATAAAATTGTCCAGTTTGGTCCAACTATCAACTTATTGTCATCGACAAGTGCACTATAAACTGTTAGATGGATCAACAGCAGTGCTATGGGTGTTTTACAGTGCTATAAAATTTGTTATGTATATTGAAAAATAATTTTATTTTGGTGATAAATCGATTATTTGTCCGACATCAGAAACCAGTAATTATACTTGTGAATTACGATAGGTAGAGTTTGTCTATTTTATACGTATTTTAACAAACGATTTCATTTTGGTGCAAAGACCGTATTTTCAAAATACGGAGCTTCTTTCTGTGTGTAGAAAATTGTCCGTTATTGCCTCCGATCATGTGTTCTCTGGCTATGTTGTACGTTTACATTCTGTATTTCGTGCGTTAGAAGTACCCCTTATACAATGCGAAAATACGTACTTTATGTGGTAAAACACTTTAAACATTCCAGCAAAACGCATCATTTCAGTTCACTTTAGGGTGTTAAAGTGCCAGAAAACGAGAAGGCGATGGAAAACGTTGCTACTACAGTTATCTCCGGGAACATAGGTAATAAAGAAGCTACACAACCTCGTCAGTAAAATCGATTTTATTTTTCTAATGTAGAACAAGATTCGTTATCTTCATCTCCCCTAAAATCGTTCTTGTTGAAGTAAAGCACTAGTAAAAGAGCTTCTGAAAAGTCAGGAGACCATAGTTCGAGTTTTGTACCATGAGTTACGTAGCTTTAAGTATGCCTAGAATCCTAATTCCAGTAACTTCAAGTATGTTCATAAATATTACAGGAAAGTTAGGCATGAAAACGGCATTGCGGCAGTTACTTTGTGAGTCCACAGTAATGTTTTAGCCAATAGGTGTAGTTTACGCGTTAACTGCACCATTCCAGTGGTGGACAGTTACGTTATAGTAATTCAAACTGACATTTGTTTCTTCGCTCAGCCTGTTTTAATAGCCATATGTGATTTGTAATGTTATAGAAAGCAACCATTATAGAGAGTGGCATGAAATTTACAACTGAGGCAGTACGGTAGTTGATATAATCATTTTTATTAAGTAGAAAACATAGTGGGGGATGAAATTTACTGATGATGAAATACAGTATTTAGTATTTGACATGAGGCTGAATTTAATGTGCTTACATATTTTTGATAAATAATGCAGAGGTGGAAACACGGTAAATTACACCTTTTACGTAATTTCTTATGTTGCTTTTGCACATGTTAGATGAAATTTAGTAATGAAGGAAGAAGATACATTGAAAGGCGGTTAGAGTTTAACGTCCTTTCGACAGCGCAAGCTCGGATGACGAAAGCTTTGGTAAGGAAATCTGCTGTGCCTTCTCAAAGGTGCCAGCCCAGGCATTTGCCTGGAATAATTTAGGGAAATCATGGAAATCCCAACTTCTGGATTAATGGATGAGGTTTTGAGCAGTCTTACTTCCGAAGACGAGTCCAGTGTCCTAACCCCTGCAGCAACTCGTTGTTTTAATGAAGTATAAAACGGAGAGACATAAGCTATGCTGATGATAAGCTCTCTTTCTTTGTTTCGGCCTTTGTCCCGCGCCAGCTTGGGGCAGGCCGTGTTAGGACGGATTTGGCAGTGTTGGTTGCAGATGGTGGTCGGATGCCATTCCTGACGCCACCCCAAACCCCTCAGGATGGAAGTAGTGTACCCTAGCTGTCTGCATCTAGTGTAGGCCATGAAATGGTGCGAATGTCTGCGAGTCGTGTAACTGAGGCGAAACATGGGGACCAGTCCGGATATCACCTAGTGGGATGTGGAAAACCGCCTAAGAACCACATCCAGGCTGGCCGGCTTACCGACCCTCGTCGTTAATCCACTGGAAGGATTCGATCCGGGGCCGGCGCGCCTACCCGGCTGATGATAAGCTCCACCGATGATAAGGTTGAACGTTTTGGTAAATAATACAGAGGTGGATTTTTACGTATGGTGTACGTATGTGTGTGTGTGTGTGTGTGTGTGTGTGTGTGTGTGTGAGAGAGAGAGAGAGAGAGAGAGAGAGAGAGGACACAAGTGCGTGTGCGTGTCTGCATTTTTTGAATTTCACTTAACAGAAAATGCGGATGGCTGATGACGTTATGTCTCGGGTACTGGCCTACGCACATGACGACGCTAATGTAAGCTATGTGTGCTAGGTTCGTCATAGCCATAGTGCTTATTACGGTGCACATTTTCGGAGTTAGTGGGATGGTCATCCACTTCTCTCGTGTTTCTTCTACACAATGTGTACTACATGTAGTATATCACACGTTTTTACTTACAGATTGTACCTAATTTATAAGAATTTCGAACTTTTTGCACTTTCTAATTTGTCGAACGAATTTCATAGTTCGTCAGTTCCTTTGGACCTGTCTTCATTCTTCTTAAGTCTTCATTCCACCGTGAAGAGCCAAGTCAGAACTACCTCTCAGGTGTCTTCACTTTTCTCAAATCTGAACTTACCGATATTTAATAGATCCTCACCTGCCCGGCTAGTCGTGCGGTCTAACGCACTGTTTCCCGAGCGAGAAGCCGAGCCGGTCCTCGGCACGAATCCGCCCGGCGAATTAGTGTCGAGATCCTGTGTGCCGGCCAGCCTGTGGATGGTTTTTAAGGCGGTTTTCCATCTGCCTCGGCTAATGCGGACTGGATCCCCTTATTCCGCCTCAGTTACACTACGATGTGTCGCCGATTGCGGCGCAAACACTGCCTGCACGTAGGTGTACACCATTACTACTCTACCACGCAAGCATTGGGGCTTCACTCGTCTGGAATGAGACGTTCCCGGGATGTCCACTAGGGCCCGAACCGCACAATAACCCTGTTTCGGTGTGGGGCGGCGGTGGGATGAGTGGACTGCTGTAGTCTATTGTGGGGTTGTGTATCACTGAGGGCTACGGAGGGGACGAAGCCTCTCCGTCGTTTCTAGATCCCCATTTGAATACATATATACAATGCATACATACATAATAGATCCTCTTCTGCAAAGTATTCTTGTTAGCGGTTTGGATGCATAGACTGTTAAGCTGATAGTGTAATAATTTTTGCTCTTATCTGCCTTTGCTATCATTGGGATTATGTGGATAATATTTTTCCGCTACTCTGAAGGCATATCTTGAGTCTCGTAGATTCTACCGACAAACTTGAATAGTCGTTTGTTTGTCACTTCAATAACTATAGACATTCCGAAGGAATGTCTACCGAGAGAGGTGGCACAGTGGTTAACACGTTGGTCTCGCATTCGGGAGGACGACGGTTCTAACCCGCGTCCGGCCACCCTGATTAAAGTTTTCGTGATTTCCCTAAATCGCTACAGGCAAATGCCGGGATGGTTCCTTTGAAAGGGCACGGCCGATTTCTTACCTAATCCTGTGGGACCGATGAACTCGCTGGTTGGTCCCCTCCCCAAAATCAACCAACCAAGGAATGTTATATGTGATTCCTGCCTTGTTTGATCGCAAGTCTTACAAAGCATAACACAATCTCTCTCCTCTAATTCCTGCTAGCGGGCCCTTATTCACAGGCAACCCTGTTTTCTTTACTCTGTTACAGCATTCCAGTCACCCCTGTATGTTATATTTTCATCTGTATTACTTACTGATAACAAACTCTCTATCCTTACATGTTTTACCTATATCGTCATACTCAGCTTGTGACGTCGGCGTGCACAGCAGTCTATTGTTGTATTGTTGATTTCCTATCTGGTCTGATGAGAAAAAGCCTATCGTTAAACTGTTCACAGTAAAATCTTCATTGTGTGACCATATTATCCGTAGTTGTTTTAAAATTGTCGACGTTATTTTGGTTCTGTCTTTGAAACTACAAAAATGCGTATTGTTTTTTTCACCATACGCGTTTCGCTTTATTGAGGTAAAGCATCATCAGCGGGCTGTAATGAAATTATTCACATTTTCATATGCTGTAAGAGATAAAATAGTTCGCTAGTAGTATGTTGTTTTGTAGGCTACTTACGGTGATTTTCGCTTGATTTCTCGCTTACATCGGGAAATACCGTCTGCTAGCACATCGTAGATGTTTTCCTCCTTCAGGCACTGATAAAAGTGGTGTGGTGTCACCGCCAGACACCACACTTGCTAGGTGGTAGCTTAAATCGGCCGCGGTTCATTTAGTACATGTCGGACCCGCGTGTCGCCACTGTGTGATCGCAGACCGAGCGCCACCGCAAGGCAGGTCTCGAGATACGAGATAGCACTCGCCCCAGTTGTATGACGACTTTGCTAGCGACTACACTGACGAAGCCTTTCTCTCATTTGCCGAGAGACACTTAGAATAGCCTTCAGCTAAGTCCATGGCTACGACCTAGCAAGGCGCCATTAGCCTTACATAGTTTGATAGTTATCGTATGAAATGTCTCAACAAGAAGAATGCTGTATTCACACCAGAAATAAAAGTTAAGTATTCGAGGAGCTGCATACTTTTCTTATCAGCATTCACTACTTATCCTGTTCCAGAATTCACGCCCGTCTGCGTTATATTTCGGCCTCCTCTATCTACAAGGTGTTGGCACATTTACCAACACATCATTGGCGCCGAGTATTGGTGACGCGCCCACGTTGCAGTCATTTTGATAGTAATTTGCTCTGATTTATTTGTGTCATGGCTTCGCCACAATCTCCAGATGTACTGTCCGAATTTTATCGCTTGCAGAATCAACAGACGCAGGCGTTATTGGATGCCCTTGGACAGCTCGGCCAGGGTCAACGTGCCATTGAAACCAATGCGGCCGCCGCCGCTTCACCGCTACCGCAGCCACAACTCGCAGTTGCACCACCTTTTAGGCCCTACGACCCAGACGTGGAATCATGGACTGAGTGGTCACGCCAGTTTGGATTTCATCTCGCCGCCTACAGAATTCAAGGTAACGAGCGGCAGCCTCATTTATTGTCGTGTGTAGGGGTGCAAACGTACCGTGTGATAGTGAAATTGTTTCCCCGACGCGACGTAGCAACTCTGTCCTACGAAGAAATTTTGCTCGGCATTGGACGCCTATTTCAAAGAAACAGTTAATGTAGTTGCAAAAAGGTATACGTTCTTTCGTACAAAACGTACGGCCAATCAAACTAATTGGGAGTGGGTTGCAACTTTGCAAGGCCTTACTAGGGATTGTGCGTTTGAATGTGACTGTGGCCTTCCTTATTCAGATACAATGGTATGTGATGCAATTGCACAGAACGTTTCTGATGTTCGTATACGGGAGCAAATTTTGAAACTAGTTAATCCCTCCCTTCAGCAAGTGATAGACATATTGGATAGGCAAGACACACTGGACTGTGCTCAGGAATCGTTTGAAACTTCGCCAGCCGTGTGTAACACTAACCGGCCCGCCGGGCGCGCTACGCGGCCCGGTAAACTGCCCTCGCACACGTCTGCGCAGCTGCCGCCACGCTCTAAACCAGGTGTGCCGCGCCAGCATACAAATGCAGTGAAATCATGCCCGCGGTGTGCTACTAGACATTCGCGTGCAAATTGCCCGTCGCGCCAAGCTATTTGCTTTTTCTGTAATAAGAAAGGGCATGTTCAAAGTGTTTGCCAGAAAAAGCTCAGATCAAACAATCACAACCATTCCAGGCCATTTGCTTCGTGCCAGAATCGAACCAAGGACACTCAGGCTCGTGGACCTTCGCCCATGGACATTCATGTAGTTAATTCCACTCCGCCCAGTGCCGCTTTCTCTAACAGTGACTGTGTTCGTCCCACAAATACTGTGCGTCGACGTCGCCGGAAATCACGTCAATTAGCAAGTGATGCTGTGCCTGTATCAGTTCAAATAGCACAAGACAGTCGCTCTTGTCGTCAGCAGGACAATAAACTTTCTGTAGATTTGGCCTTTAATGGCAAGGTCATACCATTCCAGCTCGATACCGGAGCTGCAGTTTCATTGCTCAATCACGACACGTACAAACAACTGGGCAAACCTCCGTTGCGTGCCGCAAATGTTCAGTTAAAAAGTTATTCAGGACAGCAGATCCCTGTGTTAGGACAGTGCACTCTTCTTGCAAAATACAAGGGAAAAACAAAACTTGTGTCATTTTATGTTCTTCGTTCTTCTACTGCAGTGAACTTGGTTTAGATTTATTTCAGTTGTTTAACATGTCTATAGTAAATCAGGTCCTATCAGTGAATCAGACTGTGCCTTCAGACAGTGTTTCTCGTCTGTGTGAAGAATTTGCAGACATTTTTACCCCGGGCCTGGGTTGCGCTAAAAACTATGAAGCACATTTGGAACTGAAAGTAAACGCGCAACCGAAATATTTCCGAGAGAGCAATGTTCCTCACGCATTGCGTGTTGAGGTCGCCAGAACATTACACGATTTAGCATCACAAGGTGTGAGTGAATGTGCGCAATGCCTCTTCCCTTTCAGCTCCGCTTCATCGCTTACGCCGTATAGGTGTTCCGTTTCTCTGGACGACGGTATGCGAACGCGCCTTTCGCCAGTTGAAATCGGCGTATCTTTCTAATACTTGCCTTACGCCATTCGATCCCCAGAAACCCCTTTTGTTGATGGTAGATGCATCGGATTTCGGGATCGGCGCTGTGCTTGCACACAAAGTTGGCTCGCATGATCGCCCTATTGCCTTTGCGTCAAAATTGCTCTCGTCTGCGCAAAGAAATTATTCACAGATAGAGAAAGAAGCTTTGGCTCTCGTCTTTGGTGTTACTAAGTTCCATGATTTCTTGCATGGTCGTCACTTTACCATCATCACAGACCACAAACCTTTGAAGTCGCTTTTTCATCCGAACAAGCCTGTACCTCCACGTACAGCGCAGAAATTCATTCACTGGTCTATTTTCCTCTCGCAGTACCGCTACGATATCTTGTATCGGTCCACTGCTAAGCACGGAAACGCCGATGCGTTGTCCCGTTTGCTTGTTGCTGACGATAAAGGATTCGATTCTTCCGAACTTGCTTGCATGTTCATTGATGCGGAAACCGATGAAGTGGTCAAATCGTTTCCGATTGATTTTCGTCGTGTAGCTACAGCCACGGCTGCTGACCCTGTCCTTGCTACCGTTTTGAGTTTTGTTGCTACGCAATGGCCTTTGTCAAAGTCTCGGATCGAGGATCCGTTGGTTCTCCGATTTTTTGCTCACAAGGAGAGACTTTTTGTTCGACGTGGTGTTTTGTTGTTGCGTTCTGATAATGATCAGTCCAGAGTCGTGGTCCCACGTTCGTTACAGTCCTCTGTCTTACGGCTTCTTCACCAAGGACATTGGGGTATAGTGCGAACGAAACAATTTGATCATCAGCACTGTACTTGGTTCGGAATCGATGCTGCGATTACGAATATGTGTTCTTCTTGCATGGCGTGTGCCGAACAACAATCCGCACCGCCGCGGAAAGTCTTTGCATGGCCAAAAGCCACTTCCCCATGGCAGCGCTTGCACATCGATTTTGCTGGTCCATTTTGGAATGCTCGATGGTTGGTTCTGGTAGATGCCTTCAGTAATTTTCCTTTTGTTGTCCGGATGTCTTCCACGACGTCCTCTGCCACCATCCAAGCGTTGTCTGCTATCTTTTGCATTGAAGGTCTTCCACAGACTATTGTTTCCGACAATGGCCCACAATTCATGTCGGCAGAATTTCAGTCATTCTGCCAGGCCAATGGTATTCAACATCTGACATCCGCGCCGTTTTCGCCTCAGTCAAACGGTGCCGCTGAAGGATTGGTCCGGACTTTCAAGTCACAGATGTTGCAGTTGAAAGAATCGCATTCTCGGGAGGACGCATTGTTGCTCTTTTTGTCTTCGTATTGCTCTCAGCCCCGAGATGGTCGCTCGCCGGCTGAGTTGCTCCACGGTCGTCCTCATCGAACCTTGATGTCTTTGCTGCATCCGCCGCATCAGGTTACTGTGCAGCGGCAGACTCCTGCTTTTGCTCCAGGCGACGTTGTATTCTATCGCAACTATCGAGGTTCACGGCGTTGGCTCGCAGGGCGCATTCTTCGCTGCCTCAGCCGCGCGATGTATTTGGTTTTGGGGGCCTCTGGTGAGGTGCGTCGGCATCTCAATCAGCTGCGCCTCTGTCGTCGCACGGGTTCTGCCGCTCCCCGTCTGCTTTCATCGACGGTGCCGTCCGGTCAGCGCCCTGGGGACCCATGTACTGGCTCGCCTCATCCCCAGGTGTTACCGACGATGCCTTCCATTTTGCCCCATGGCGACGCGCCGCCACAGCCGCCGCCGCCTGTTCTCCCGCCGGCGCCGCCCGCATTCGACGCTTCGCTGCAGCCGCCAAGCGCCTCCCTGGGTCACGCGCCGCCGATCGCTTCCCGTGACCAGCTGTCCTCCGCCATGGAACTCTTGCCCGCTCCGGACCACATGGCGTCTTCACGCGTCGGATACCCCGACGCAATGGAGGTTGACCCTTCGGCCTCTCCTGTCTCTTTACGGGCGCATACACCGCATGTTGACGTGCACCCTGGACTAGGTTTTCAGGCGTTTCCTAGCTCCCCTCGGACCGAATGGCCGGTTGCGGGTGGCACAGCCTCGCCTGTTGTTAGGCTCCCCACCTCCTCGCATACGTCAACATGGGGTCCTCCCCACGGCGGGCGGAAGCCTTATAACACGACCGTTCGCCGATTTGCGGGGGAGGAATGTGGTGTCACCGCCAGACACCACACTTGCTAGGTGGTAGCTTAAATCGGCCGCGGTCCATTTAGTACATGTCGGACCCGCGTGTCGCCACTGTGTGATCGCAGACCGAGCGCCACCACAAGGCAGGTCTCGAGATACGAGATAGCACTCGCCCCAGTTGTACGACGACTTTGCTAGCGACTACACTGACGAAACCTTTCTCTCATTTGCCGAGATACACTTAGAATAGCCTTCAGCTAAGTCCATGGCTACGACCTAGCAAGGCGCCATTAGCCTTACATAGTTTGATAGTTATCGTATGAAATGTCTCAACAAGAAGAATGCTGTATTCACACCAGAAATAAAAGTTAAGTATTCGAGGAGCTGCATACTTTTCTTATTAGCATTCACTACTTATCCTGTTCCAGAATTCACGCCCGTCTGCGTTATATTTCGGCCTCCTCTATCTACAAGGTGTTGACACATTTACCAACACATCAAGTGGTCTACTTTTTAGTTGTTTTGCACTGCTTGGCTTGGCTTGTTTGGGGTAAGAGACCACACAGAAAGGTCATCGGTCTCATCGGATTAGGGAAAGACGGGGAAGGAAGTCGGCCGTGCCCTTTGAAAGGAACCATCCCGACATTTGCCTGGAGCGGGAAATCACGGAAAACCTAAATCAGGATGGCCGGACGCGGAATTGAACCGTCGTCCTCCCGAATGCGAGTTCAGTGTGCTAACCACTGCGCCACCTCGCTCGGTGTTCTGCTCTGCTACACATTTCTTATGTTTTTCACAGCACACCTTTTCGCACACCATTGTTTTCTGTTCGTTTTTATACTTCTAAATATGTGTTGCGGTTTGTGTTTTGTAGTGTTGCCAACATAACTGTGCCCTAGTTTGTGTTTAACCTGCAATTGTTTTTTATTTTTTATTACATGATTGTATGAATGTATTTCTAAGTAATTTACTCTCTGCTCTACTTTCCTCTCTGTAACCAATCCTGCTTTGGTTATTACATTATCACCTGATGTTTGCATTACTCTATATTATCCTCAATTGAAATCTTTTACCGGCTGGCGTGGCCGAGCGGTTCTAGGCGCTACAGTCTGGAACCGCGGGACCGCTACGGTCGCAAGTTCGAATCCTGCCTCGGGCATGGATGTATGTGATGTCCTTAGTTTAGTTAGGTTTAAGTAGTTCTAAGTTTTAGGGGACTGATGACCTCAGAACTTAACTCCCACAGTGCTCAGAGCCATTCGAAATCTTTTTGGTCTTTCTATTTCACTTCAGTGAGCCCCACTATACCTGGATTGAGCCTCTATATCTCTCATTTCATATCTTCTATCTTCGATACCACATTAAAATTTACCCACCCGGGCAGCCGATCGTATTAAAACGCTGCTTGCGCTGCGGGCCGATGAGGCGGGCACAGAGCGAATCCGCTCGGCGAATTAACGACGAGGGCCGGTGTGTCCGTCACCCTGGTTGTGATTTTTAGGCGGTTTCGTATATACCACGAGTTCATTAGTCGTCAAAGTGCGCCCTGCGGGCTGTAATCGGCCCGAAATCAGGTGTTCGTGCTACACGCGGTTCTCAGGCGTATTTTACAATAATATGCTTCTCGCAGCTAACAGCACAATCCAAAAACTTCAGCTAGATTTTACAAGCTTCTCAAAAATGTTTTTCTTCCGCACACTAACAAACAAATATACTTACAGAGGGAGTAACATTTTAAGATGGCTTAATTTTAACTGACGATGGTGATCTCGGCCGTGTGTTAAGTAAAGCTTGATGCTTACCTCAGCTGCAGACAGGTAACAGCGCGCCCATTGCACCGTTAATAGTGATGAGAGAGGGAATATTTTATTGTTTGTGTTCCAATGCTGACAACTGAGCGACGGTGAACAACTGGTACCGATCAGCTGCTGTGGTGTAAATGTAAAACGGGAGTATCGTGGATTCGTCAATGTGAGTTATACAGACGGTCATCTTGAAATGTGCAACGTGTTTATAGCAAGTAACGCGAAATTAAATTAACACTGTAGTGTTCTCGCTTCCCGAGCACGGGGTCCCGGGTTCGATTCCCGGCGGGGTCAGGAATTTTTCCTCCCTCGAGATGACTGGGTGTCATTGTGTCGTCTTCATCATCATCATTCATCCCCATTACGGTCGGAGGAAGGCAATGGCAAACCACCTCCACTAGGACCTTGCCTAGTAAGGCGGCGCGGTTCTCCCGCGTCGCTCCCTTACGCTCTGTAAAGAAGTATGGGACTTATCATCATCATCATCATCAGAATGTAATGAGTAAAACAAAAATGACATTCAAAACATGAAGTCAACGTTCGTGATCGTGTCTCATACTGCAATTACTGTTGTTAATTAACAGAACATTCTAGTTTATGTAAGTTACCAATTAACAGTTAGATCATTATGGGAAAATGTGGTACAGTTGCCAGGTCGGGAAGAGTGGCCATTGCATATTTTTGTCCTGAACGGCGCTGCTGCCTGCCGAGATGTAATCAGACAAGTTCTAATACACATCGCCACTATTGTCAGTAAGATTGACAGAGGAAGCTCTTTCAGTTATTTTTTAGTAAAAACTTCTTTGTTTTTGTCGCCTGATGTAAGGTAAATCATTTGGTCCGCATAAGCGATGGGAGAAGCAAGGGGAGGCGGTGGAGGAAGGGGGTTAAAAGGTGGTCACTCAAAGGGAAATTGCATTTTCACCAAACCACAGTTGTTGACAGAAGCTTAGCACTAGCACGTTTCTTATCTTACTTGTATGGACAGTAAAATTATTACAATAACAGTGTTTAGACAACGTCTTTTAGCCTAGTTCCTCGTTTTCATTACAATTTCATAGTCTCTTTTGTGGATCACTAATGACGATATCGTGTTCGATGAAAGAAAGTGGTCCTCTCCTCTTCGGGAAAAGTATCCAAGGTTCCCCCCCCCCCCCTCCCCAGTAAGATTTAGTTAGTTCCAAAAAACTTACTTCTAAGCACTGTACAATACAATCAACCACCATTCCACCCCTTGCCTGTAACAATTCTGAATTAACTATATTACCTAAAAATTTGTCCGCTTTGTTATATTTGGGCTAATACTAGTCAGATTGAAAAGGGTGTACTGCAATCACTTGCTATTCTGTCAGATACTAGAGTGTGAAGTTGCCTAGAAAATATGCGCTGGTATCAGGAAAACAGACAGGCAACCTTGTTGCGATAGCACTGGCCACATTATCCGCTTAGAAAAGAATTGGTCACTGCGTAATCCTTAAAAAAATGAAAGTAATTCCGTAATATTATTTTCATATGGTTCAAATGGCTCTAAGCCCTATGAGTGCTTAACATCTGGGGTC
This sequence comes from Schistocerca serialis cubense, assembly GCF_023864345.2. Taxonomy (NCBI): domain Eukaryota; kingdom Metazoa; phylum Arthropoda; class Insecta; order Orthoptera; family Acrididae; genus Schistocerca; species Schistocerca serialis. The sequence continues at coordinate 812,115,576 of NC_064639.1, forward strand.
ATCAATCACCTAGACGTAAAACTACGTAAACCTAACTAACCTAAGGACATCACAAGGCAGGACTCGAACCTGTGACCGTAGCAGCAGCGCGGTTCCAGACTGAAGCGCCTACAACCGGTAGACCACAGCGGCCGGCTAACATTATTTTATTTTTCTAGCAATATGAAGTGTAGTACTACATAAAGTAGGGATTAAAAATGCGTAGCTGGTAAGTTTCTATTAACAGCCATGGTTTGAGAAAAATGCAGTTTCTCCTTAATCGACCACTTTAATCCTACTCCTCCACAGACCTTACCCTTCCCAATGCCTCCCCGCTCCACCCAATGCTTATGCGGTCTAAGGTGTCGCCCTACAGGGCCAATATTCGCTCTCGAACAAAAAAGTTTGACGATCAGTGCACTATGTGAGTTCAAATGGTTCAAATGGTTCAAATGGCTCTAAGCACTATGGGACTTAACATCTGAGGTCATCAGTCTCCTAGACTACTTAAATCTTGCTTAACCTAAGGACATCACACCCATCCATGCCCAAGGCAGGATTCGAACCTGCGACCGTAGCAGTAGCGCGGTTCCGGACTGAAACGCCTAGAACCGCTCGGCCACTGCGGCCGGCCGCTATGTGAGTTCTGGGCTGCTAGATACCAAAGTCCGGTCTCAGTTACACCATTCGCAAACATTTAGAATACTTTCGGTCACATCCACATAAATAATACTGCACACTGACATTTTAGGTATACATATTCCGCCACAGGGGAGTGGGGCGTCGACAGGAAGTGTACTCAGTCACTCCTTCAATTAACCACGCCAGATCCGTTAATCACGACGGTGCTGCGTTGACGCGCGACTATGGCACGAGAAGAAAATGAAGATACGACGTCCAGGCGTCTGACATTCCACGCTCACGTTGTTTGTATGTTACTCTTTCGTCTGTTTTTCAGTGTTCTCAAGATTACCTCTCATGAGGAATGGACTCTAATTCATGATATTTCTCTAAGCGAGATATTTTTAAAATACCAGCTAGTTATCTTGTGGATCTGCATTACGTACCCTTAATGGACTGATTCCCATTGCATTGTGCACCCTTGTGACGTTTATCATTGCTTATTCTTTTTCCGCATCTCCGCCTTCTTTACCTTGACCGTTGACAGATCGAAGCGATTCTTTTCAGCGGATGCCCTTCGTCAGTATTCTGTGCAGGGTGTGCTGTGAACACGACCTCTTGCGCATCAGGTGCTCCCTGGGTATGCGGATTAGACTGATTCTGTCACCCCAGATCGTATAAAATGGTAGATTACGCTCATGAAGCTAACAGGCTACTAGGAAAAGCAGCTGCGGCTCACATCAAAAAACGTAAGGGGAACTCGTCAAGGGGTCTCGCTTATTACTTATGGTTGGAGGACCTGGGCGTTTCAGTTGGATAATTTACTTTAATAATTGCTGAAAGAGTCAGATCTGGTAAAATAATATTCAAACAACGTGTAGAGTTACTCCGGACACGTAAATGTCGAGGTTACAAAACAATTTAAGAATGAATCTGCATAGTTAAAATGGGATAGTGATAATAAAATGAATGGTTTTTAGGATCGCCACCAGCGTGGTGCTGGACAGTTATAGTTGAGATGGTGCCCAGACAAATAAAGGATATCAATTATGTGTTTAAAAGTGATAGCAAAACTATATAATTAGACAAAGAAGGGGCATGAATTCGAACGGAAGCCAATAAAGTACGAATCGGAACGAATCCTCAATAAGTGGGTGAGCTCCAATGAATTGTCACGAAATACGAAACAAAACATGAGTTGCTATGGAAAAGATCCCCTTTGAAGCAAGAATTATATTCCAGAAAAACACGAATACTAGCACGTGAGACGCATGGGTCAAGTTATGAAAATTAAAAACAGAACCCGGGAATGGACTCCTCTGCCTCACTTTACGACAAAGTCTGAAGTGCAGATTTCAAAGGTGGTACTGCCATGACTGCCATCGAGGTCGCTGCCGACAAGTCGCTGTGGGCCGAACTGCAGCCACTGATAACTGTTGTAGGGCTGAGTTGAAGTGATTGCGAATCGCGGATCTTATCATCTTCCTGATTACTCGTCCCGGATGCACGTCAAAATGAATCTGTAAAGACTTGGTAGAAGGACGAATTCGATGAAAAACACGAATGAGTGCAGAGTTCAGAGTAGAATTACCAAGTAGAAGTTGTCTTGGTAGCTGCTTAATCAACGCTGCGGATTGTTAAGCGAACGGGCTCGGGTTTGATTCTTGCCTCTGCTCGGAGGCTGGGTGTTGTGTTGTTCTTACATTTGCATCGTCGTAACTGACATCACTGCAGAGATGATTGAGTGGGCATGACGTGAAAGTCGGTTGCCTCTCTGGATTTTGACAGCCTTTCATCAGACCTTGAAAAGGTACCTGGCACAATCATTCCAGCCAATCCCAGATAGGGCCGAAGTATTCTACCAGTGCGGGGTCTGGAACTCCGTTCACTAGCTCCCACTATAAAATTGAGGATGTACCCGCTAATGAAATATACGTATATGGAAAGGTACAAAGAATGTCGCCCTGTTCCCACATCGAGTCTTGTTTGTCTCCGGAAATTTTGTTTCGTTTTGCACCGCATTCCCATGGTAGAGGCAATGTTTGGAAATATGCAGACACGCCAGTGGTTACATATTTTCCTTGAGGAAACTCGTCTGGAGACCACACCCAGCAGGATAATGGCAAGTGAACTGCTGAGGTCTCAATTTAAAGTTTACTTACAAACAGAGCTGCAGTCCATGCGGTCCATTAGAATACGTCCTGACTTCTGAGTGACCAACAGTTCTTCCAGGGCGTGAGAAAGTTCATTCCGTTTTTGCCTCAATGAAAAACGAGAAAAGGAAAAGAACTACTAAAAGAATTAAATGTAAGGTTGGGTACAGAGAAGTGGATAACCCATGTTGCTGTAGACTGCCTGCCCACTACGTAATCAGTGCGCAATACATGTGAAAAGTCGACAAATAAAAACCGAACTGGAAAGTAAATGAAGCAAGAGAGTTTGGTATGCGGATTCAGTTTGCAAATAGGATAAAATGTGAGGAGAAGTGCCTGAAACGGGCCACCACCTCACATTACCTCGTACTCCGACTCGAAATTTAAAAACACAATAATAAAATGGAAAGAAGAAGAGGGAGTGTCTGTTGTGCTCCTCGAAATTTCCCATTCATCCAAATTACAAGATTTCCTTACACAGTAATTCTGAAGTCTTATATGAATATGAGCCAAACACATCGTAACAGTTGCTTCAGATTACCGTACATTCATCCCAGTGATTGTGAACTAACTCAGAGATGTGAGTATTTAACATAAAAAAAACATTTCTCAAATGAAAGACGCCACGCAGAACAATAATTAAATATGCAAATATATACAAAATTCTTGTAGCATATCGACACTGGTACTGTATGATAAAGTGGTTAGAACTACATCTGTACGTTGTGTACAACAAAATCAGAGCACTCTGAATATATGGTGCTCCCAAACGTTGGAGCGCAAGTTAAAACTAAATGAACTTGCAGAACGTGACAAGACTTAAATAACGTACAAAAATCGTGACACATACCAATATCAGCACATTCGCAATTAGCAAGCGTGAGCACTTATTGTTACTTTAAAATGTCAGATAAGTGTGACGATAATATAACACAACAATAAACGACAGCAAAACACGGATCATAACCAATGTGAATATGATGAAAGAAAATATAATGTGCAGCAACTTACTGACAATAGATATAGTACATGATTGTTTTGACAGCAGCTCGTGGACCAGCACAAAAGCAATTAAAAAGTAATAGTAACCTGTCTTGTCTCGAAGTGTGGTCCACGTTCTCGTACAGAATGCTTTGAAGAACAGATCGTAGAACAGCATGAAAACAACTAGAAAGAACAAAAACCTGTAAAGCCTCGCAGTGAGGTTCGAAACATAGCACTTAATTGCTTTGAATAACATCGTGGAACACATGTAAGCAATTAAAAAGAACAAAAAAATAGTAAAACCCCACAGTGAGGACCAAAATATTGCACATGATTACTTTGATAAAACATCGTGGAACAGCCCGAAAAACAAATTACAAAAAAAAAAAAAAGGCTTGTAATGTCTCACTCCAAGGTTCAGTATTGATTTTTAAAACCTACGTAGATGTGTTTGATGATAAGCGCACGATTTATTGATTTAATTAGCACTCCACACACAAACATTCACTCATTTCGACGATTTGTTGAAATATACTACTGCCCAGAGATTGTGGTACGAAGCGAGAGGTTGAGAGGACATCTGATGGGAAGCGTTTGGCAACGTCAACTGAAACGTCCAAATACCCCATCTTCTTTAGTAGAACTGAATTGGCAGTTGTATTGTATGGTGACAGTGTAACACGGGGCAGAAATAGCAGGTTTGATATCATGCTTTCTACTATCAATCAAGCGCGTGATTGTGCACCACAATGCGTGACTACTACTGCCAGATGTCACTGGGAGAAGATAACCTAGAGTGACCTATTGGTTGCGCCTTTGGTAAACCAGAGGTTCTCTTGCGAGAATAAACAATCTAAGTTTATTGGGTGCTTCACCATTTTGTATGAAGAGGAACATGGAATGTGTTTCTCAACCTGTGAGAAAAAGTTTCTTATATGTCGTAGCATACCAGTCGCAGGTGACACTGACGTTGAAGATTGAGGCCTGTTGAGGAAACGTCAGGAATACTGAGCGGCTGCAGTTGAAGTCTTCTGCCGACAACTTAACGAGTCCATTACGCATGTTCATTCACCACTGTTGCCTGTGTGCGCCACCGGCGAATGGCTCATTTTCATTGTGATGGCATGAGATGCTCATTGTGAATGCACGCGTCGCTGAGCCTGTTACCGGGGCAGGGAGAGTTCACTGTCAGCCGATAATTACAGCCCACACTCAACATCCGTGAGTAGCTGCACAATACGAGTAATTACAACCACCCGGTATGAATGTGTGATTGTTTTGTGGTTTCCTTTATAAATATATTGTGATGTAAAATCACGTGGCACATAGAAGTGAAGTTACGTGAAACATGAGGTTTTGAACTCTGCTTTCACATAACTTGCGAATTCTACGAAATTAATTGCCGCTCCTTTGATGGTTGCTTTCGAACTGACATGTGCTCCACCATGAATCTCGTTCATGAGAGAATTAAATTGTCTTGTTACACGTCACAAAGAAAGTGAATCACCTGCCTTCAGCAGAGCGATTTATTTGTTTTTCACCGCGCGACTGCTACGGTCGTAGGTTCGAATCCTGCCTAGGGCATGGCTGTGTGTGATGTCCTTAGGTTAGTTAGGTTTAAATAGTTCTAAGTTCTAGGGGACTGATGACCACAGATGTTAAGTCCCATAGTGCTCAGAGCCATTTGAACCATTGGATTTGTTTTTCAATACAATTTTCTTGACAAGGTAAGCGTGTGTAACTGTGGAACTTCAAGGCATGTGTATGCGGTACGAAGAATTCTGTGTTTACTTACCACATGAACTCCATTTATTGGGTGTTGTAAGACACAGAGCTCACATATATTGACCTTCCCTTTTTTGAGTCATTAGTCTTCTGACTGGTTTGATGCGGCCCACAATCAATTATTCTTCTGCGCCGATCTTTTCATCTCAGAGCAGCAATTGTAATCTACATCCTCAGTTACTTGCTGAATGCACTCCAGTCTCTGTCTTCCTTTACAGTTCTTACTCTGTGCAGGTCCATCTAGTACCACAGAAGTTATTTCCTGAAGTCTTAACAGGTGCGCTATCATCCTTTCCCTTCTTTTTGTCAGTGTTCTAGTACCTCCCGCCGCGGAAGTCGAACACGCGCCAGAACAAATGGACGTGGCCATTCCATAGAGGGCTCCGCGCCCGCGGCGGTTCTTCAGCACAGCGAGGGCGCCACCGCAACGCCACGTGCAGACCGCGGCCAACAGCCGCTCCCTCCGGTTTCGTATATAGGGACCCGCTCTGCCCTAGTCCAGCCATTCGAGGGTTGGATTCCCTCACTTCCTCATCGAGGACTCGCACTGCCTGGGCTACTCTCAGGGTGTATCTTCGACGTGGAGGAGCCCCAGCCGTGCCTGTCTTGTTGTTGCCCGTCTGCCCGCCGCCGCCGCCGCCGCCGCCGCCTGGTCGCCGTCTCTCGGTGTTCGCTGCTGCCTGCAGTCATGGACACCCCCAACTGCCACCATCATCTACACCTCCCCTTCACCTGCCCCCACTGTAACGTCATGGAGTGCTTCCTCTGGGATTAACCTGTCTCATCCACCTCCTATACTCACAGTCTCCTCCCCATCTATCTCCTCTCCATCACCGTATCCCTACCTGTATGTCACTCCTGCTCCTACCCCTGCTACTGCACCTGCACCTGCTGCTGCTCCTGCTCCTGCCTCTACCCCTACCCCTCCTCCCACCCCCCCTCCCGCTCCTGTCGCCGCCGAGACGACTTTCCCCTTCTCCCCCCACCCCACCTCCCTCCTCTCCAGCCCCCCCCCCCCGTACACCTTTGTCCCAGCCAACCCTGATCCGAAATTCCTGGATGCCCGCACCCTCACCCTTGAAATCCGAAAGTACATCCCAGTGCACCCATCACCCAACTTATCCCTCGCAGAGACTCTGTTCTCATAAAGTCTCCTTCTCCATCCTTCCATACTGATCTCCTCCAGCGCCTTCCCTGCATCCCCTTTGGGCCCCATGCATCCCTCACCCCATTCCTTACATCCTCCTCTCCTTGTCAGCCCCAACCACCTCATCATCTGCCGACCCTCAGAACCGTCATCACAAAACCCAGCCCCGTGGTCATGGAGGCTGAGGTGTTGGCGGAACTGATTGCCCACCCCACCCTGGAAGTCCACTCTGCCCGCTGTATTTGCAACTCCTCTGGCCCTACTTTCCTCATGCGTATATTTACAGAGTCCGCTTCCTCCATCGACCACCTCCTCACGCAGGGAGCCCTGATTTTCAACTGCCGCCACCCGGTTGACCCGTCCCGTTCCCCTCCTCAATCCTACCGCTGCCAGTGCTGTCTCCTGTACAATGACCACCTCACCCAAAACTCCAAGAACCCACCCTCCTGCCCTATTGTAAAGCCTCCCACTTCCTTAAACAGTGTCCCAACCTCGCGTCCCCCCCTTCCTGCAACACCTGCAATGAACCTCACCCCACCTATTCCTCCAAATGCAAAGCCAAGCGCCCTCCCACCAACCCTGAACTCACTGTCCCCATTCGCCCCATTGACCCACCCATCCACTCAAACAAGACATCATCCAGTTCCTCACCATCGTCCTGCAGAACATCCACCCATCCCAGCGCCCCCACATACCAGCAGATTACCCTTGCCACCCGCTCTGTTCTCCACTTAAACACCTACGCCACCTACTCTCACAACCAGGCCCACTTTACCGTCACCCACCTCTCTCCCCTTCCTGCACACGTCCCACCTCAGACCTCCTGGCAATTCAAGAGTATCGTCTCCTCTACCTCAACACTTCCTCCCTCTCTGCAAACAAATACCTCTTCATGCATACCCTCTCCCAGCACTATATTGACTCCTTCATCCTTAATGAAACCTTCCTCCAACCCCACCATGTTGTCCGAACCTCTCACTATCTCCTTCACTGCACTGACAATCCCCTTCCCCTAGCCCGAGGCGGGAACGCTATAGGCCACCTCAGGCATCTCCCTGTCTGGCCACAACCCCTCCTCAACAACACACTTTCTCATCAGCCTATTTTATCCGTCCCTCACTATCACCTGTGCCACTACCTATATCTGCCCTGCAGCTCCTCTCCCCTTTGACTTCATTTCCCATGTTGACTGTACCTTCTCCACCTATGTGATTGTCGCTGACCTCAACATCCACAGCAGTGACCCTGCCACCCTTCGGCGGTGGCGTCAGTTCCTTGCCACCCTCCATGGTGACCTTGTTCCTCTCTCACAGCACACGCACGCTGATAGTAACTCCACCCCGATGTTCTCCTCACTTCCCCCAACCTCCTTGGTCGCATCGCCATTGATGTCCTTGATCCCGTCGGTAGTGACCATCTCCCTGTCCTTCTCATCATCTCCTCCACCCGTCTCGTCACTGCAGCCACCTGCCCAGCTGCCCTTCCAAAGTCTGTTCTCGACTACCACCGTGCCAATTGGGATCCCTACCGGGAATCCATTGCCTTACAGGTCGAAAGCCACCCCCACACCTTTCACCACCCTGATGACATCACCCATGGCTCTTCCTTCCTTCAGAAGACCATCACTGATGCTGTGGAGACTCTTGTCCTACCAAACTCATCCACCTTCACCACCCTACACTTCCTCCACAGGCCGTCCTTCCTTTGCGTGAATCCCGCAGGCTCTACCACTCCTTCCTCCGGACTCGTGACCAGGATACTCTCACCCACCACCAGCAATTACAGCAACATATCTGGAACCACCTTACAGCAAAGAAACGCTGGGACTGGCGCCAGACATGCACATGCCTCAACTCCACCCTCCCTATCAACTCCTTCAAGTACTGGTCAGCCTTCCACTGCCTTACTGATAGCCATCCCACTCTGCATTACCCCATCCTCCATGACAATCGACCCTTTGCTGGCAACCTCAGTAAGGCTAACCATTTTGCTTCCCACCTATCTGAGGTCTTCTCCAATCCCGACGATCCCCATTTTGATTACTCCCTCTTCCCCACTGTCCTTGACCGCACTGGCACCTCTATCCCCCCTCTCGCCCGTAGCTTCCAGTACTTGGTTCGGTTTCCCCCCTCAGACATCAACACTCCCATCACCACACAAGACATCGTACTCGTCCTCCGCTCCAAACGCAACACCACCCCTGGTCCTGATGGCGTCACCTACCGTCACCTCAAAGAATCTCCTCCATCCTTCCTGTCTGTCCTTGCTACCCTGTACAATGTCCTCCACTCCACTGGATTTTACCCCAACCTGTGGAAGACTTCCTGTGTCCTGCTGTTTCCTAAACCTAGCAAACCTACCTCCAATACCTCTTCCTATCGTCCAATCTACCTCACCTCCATGTTCAGTAAGGTCTTCAAGGCCATCCTCTCTCGCCGTATTCACCACCACCTTAACCAGCACCGCCTCCTTCCTCTTACCCAATGTGGCTTCCGGCCTTCCTTCTCCGCCAACGACCGGCTCCTTAACCTTACCAATCTTCTTTCCCTCCAACTTAACTCCCGTCACTCTACTATCTTTGTTTCCCTTGATCTCCACAACACCTATGACCGTGTCATGCATCCTGGGCTTCTCTTCAAACTCCAGACCTATGCTCTCTCCATCAACTTCATCCATCTCGTTGCTTCCTTCCTCTCCCATAGTCCCTCCTATGTGACTATCCACAATTCCAATTCCTGTACCTTCTATCCCTCTGCCAGCGTGCCCCAAGGTTCTGTTCTTTCCCCTCTCCTCTATCTTCTGTAGACTGCTGATATGCCCAAACTTCCCCCTCCTGTTTATCTTCTCCAGTTCGCTGATGACGCCGCCTTCCTAGCCCTTTATCCTACCCTTCAACGGTCCCAACATACCCTCCAAACCCACCTTGACCAATTCACCGCTTGGTGCAACCAGTGGTTCCTCCGTGAAAATCCCTCCAAGACCCAGGCGATCATCATAGGCCGCACCAGCTGCTCCTTCCGCCTCCATGATTTCTACCTCACCATTTATGGCCGTCCTATCCACCTCACTCCTACCCTCGAATACCTTGGCCTCACACTCGACCGCCACCTCACCTGGACTCCCCATCTCCTTTCCATTCAAAACAAAGCTCACAACCGCCTCCGCCTCCTGAAACTCCTGTCCAGCTGGACTTTGGGTCTGCATCCTTCCACCACCCTTCACACCTACAAATCCTTGATCTGCCCCATCCTCTGTTATGCCAGCGTAGCTTGGATTCCCGCCCCTCCCCGGTTCTATAAAGCCCTCCAAATCCTCGAACGCCATGTGCTCTGCCTTGCCTTCCACATCCGCCTTCCATCCCCCACACGCATCCTCTAGGACTTCATCCCCTTCCCCCACCTCCTTTTCCTTGAACGCATCCGCACACTATATACTGTCCTCCGCTTTGATCCCCGTCACCCCCTGGTGTCTCCCTTCCTCTCCACCCCCAACCCAGTTGCCGTGCCTTTACTGCTGTGTCCCACCCTCTCTCCATCTCCACACCCTCCATCTCCTTTCCCAACGCAACTTCCACGGTCTACCCCTCCCAGATGATGAGCTTCGCCCTGACATGTACCCTTCCTACCAACTCTAACCCCATCTTCCCTCCTCCTCCTCAGGGCTCCCTCTCCCCCCTTCCATGCGGCTTCCCCCTCCTACTCCCCCTCCATCTCTTGTGTCTCCTTTCAGTGTCTCTGCACTCCCTCCCGCCCTGTCTTCCCTGCCCCACGTGTCTCCTGCCTCTTCGTGTACCCACTGATGCCCCTCCTCTCTTCATCCCGCCGTTTCCCAAGCTGCCCCGTACTCTCCCCTCCTTTTCCATCCTCTCTGACCTTTCTCTCGGCAGGTCCCACCTGGCAGTTTTATTCTTCGTCGTGTGTGCTCCAAGTGGGTTTTAAGTGTGTTGTTCCGGAGTGTTTTACTACTGTGGCCGACTTTTAACGTGTGCATGTCCATTCAGTGTCTTCTCTGAGTGTTGAAGAATCGCCATCTGTGTTTTTTAACTTTCTGGTGACTTTTTTTTAACTGTCCTCCATTAACGTCTCCGTATTAGTCTATATTTTTTACCTACATTTTCTCCCATTATTCTGTTTTAAGTTCCCCTTTATGTAAAATGTACCATTTTATTCCCCCATATGGGGCAGGGGAATGAAATCACAATAAAGAAAATAAAACCTAGTCCAGTCAGTCTGGTACTCGCTCTGGATTGCGTTTCTATCTCAGCGGTACTGAGTTCTGGTCGTTGCTCGTTGTTGACATTTGCCTGGCTCTGGTTCCGAGTGGATTTACTGTTGGTGTCTGGTGTTGTGGTTTCTACAAGCCTGCGTTGTTTATCTTTTCCTTGTTGTGTCGGTCATTGTCGGTTGTCGTTGGTCTGTCGTCCGACTCGTCCTTGTGTTTACCCGGTGGTGCGTGTTCCACTGCCGGCGGCTTCCCCGCCTGGCGGCTTCGATCAGCAGCCCAAGGCGTTCCTGCGGTTGGTTATGGTTACTACAAGTGTAGCTACGAGTACAAGGCAAAATTCGGTACACAGATAGTTAGATGAGATTTTTTGAAATGGTCACGGTTGCAGGTTACCTTGATTTAGCTTACGCTAAACCATTATTTCATTATTTTGTTGCGCTACGAAAATCCATGACACTGCAGCATATAAGGTAAAAAGTAGTCAGATTTGTATTTTGTTTTACTTTTTGTTTTAGTTTTCATTTAAATATAAACGTTTCATGCCATCAAAATCCCTGTCATAGTATCTTGTGAGTTCACAGGTTGAAGTTTGAAAGTGATGACCCATATTAATTATAAGAACTTATTTTCTAAAAATTATAAGAGAAGGTCACAAAAATAAGTATTTAAAAATTTTTATCTAAGATCCTTTTATGAATCAGCGTTGATACTTTCAACCTTGTCTCTTTTTATTGTGATGCAGCGGTAAGCAGTCGATTTCTTTTCTTGGTTCAAAAACAGATTTTTGGATGATCTGGTTTCCTTGATGAGAACACGAATCTATGTTTCTTGTTTATTTTCTAGGAATAACGCTCTAGCCATCAGAGAAAGTACATATTCTCGAATCTTAAAAGGCATTTATTCGCGGCTTAGAGCTGCTTATTTCGTACTTTAATGTGAGCACCTTCCAGGGATGCACCTGCGTTCCCCTGTTCTTTAGAAAGAGGATTACGTAAAGTGACACAAAGAGAACACCTAGGGGAAATACGTGTAGGAATTCGTACTCGTATAAAGAAGTTGGCTTGAAAGATTCGCTGTACAACATTTCGAAATTACTTATCTACATATTACGTAACTTAATACCCTCAGACCTTTTATATGGACTCTATTCCCATAACGATGTTGTAATAATTGAAATTTTAAAGCAGTTCCTTCGAATAAGCAACATCCATTATTTTTCTCCGGCATTACACAGCTTGTAGCTATTTACGATTGCTCGACATCATCATCACGCAACAGTGCGGTAAAGTAAGTACTCGCAGAATGTCGCCGAAAAGAAAATCATCATTAAAGAATTTTATGAATAAATCAGCAACGTTGCATTATCTCTACACAAGCCAAGAGAGGTCCTAATTACGTGGATTACCTACATGCGTGACATGTTATTACCGCGTATAAGTTCAAAATGGGCGTCAAACATATTCTATAGGCCAAGCGTAGACAGTGATTGCAGATAATGTCTTCGAGGAGCAAGCACTAAAATGCTCCTATTGCAGTAACTAAATTTGATGAGTAAGGGATATTAGAATGAATGCCAGAGCGAACACCTGAGGGGAAGTAATACACTACGAATAGAGTGGTATGGAGAAAATCGATGACGTACGAACCACAAATAAAGCTTAGAGTGCTAAGTTCACTTATTTACTCCAAAATGAAAGAAACAGAGTACCCGTCACACGTTCTACATTGACATCAGGGCTAAATGTGTATACATACGGTAATTAGGGCTAAATGTGTGTATATACGGTAATTTCTGCGATACCGTGAGAAATTTAACGCTACGAAAACCTCCCAGCCGGTGTTGTCACAACGATTTCCAGTACACTTTCATTATCAGTTAGGTGTAATGTGCATCGTGATATTACGAGCAGGTTCACAAATGGTTCAAATGGCTCTGAGCACTATGGGACTTAACAGCTGTGGTCATCAGTCCCCTAGAACTTGAAACTACTTAAACCTAACTAACCTAAGGACAGCAGATACAACCATGCCCGAGGCAGGATTCGAACCTGCGACCGTAGCAGTCGCACGGTTCCGGACTGCGCGCCTAGAACCACGAGACCACCGCGGCCGGCAGCAAGTTCACATTTTGGTTATGGGATCCTGGTACCAAATATAATGTCTACGTGGAGTATATTGAAGAAACTGCTATTAAAAATGCATGAGTCAAGTATAAGCATGTTTGAAATCGAAGTCCACAACACGCGGTTTAAGAAGTGATTTTTCGATATCCCATCCCTAAGGGGGTGAACTAGGGGATGAAATGTTTCTTGAAGGCATGTCACTGTTAAAGCAATTTCAGAGGTAGACGCACGTAAATAGGTATTTGATTCTTGGTCAGAAATAATGAAACACTTTTTTCTGCATTTCCGGAAATTTAACTTCTATGAGGGTGAAAAGGTGAGTGGATGATTTTTGGAAAAAAATCGTTATTAAAAAACAAATAAGATATTTTTGAAGTACATCTATGAAAATTATCATCTGACTTCTCGGTTACAAATAAAGAAGTCGTGTTTCAATGTTTTTTTGTTTTTTAGATTAAACCCCCTAAGCAGGTGAACCAGGGCTGAACTGTTTTATCAAAATATTTTATATTGAAAGTATTTTTAATGATCAATACACGAAAATTTGAAGTAGGCGTCTCGGTTAGGAATAGAAAATTAGATGTCTTCAGAAGTTCAACCTCTAACGGGTTGAAGAGGGCCTTACTGATTCACGAATCATCATCGCCGGGTTCAGCCCGCTAAGAATAGAAACTTGACATTTGACGAAAATGTCTATATCACACTGTAGGCATCGTTTAGTAAGCGATTTTAGGAAATTCCATCCTCAAGGGTGTGAAGTAGGGAATGAAAGGTTTTTGATAGTATGTCGCTATTAAGGAAATTTTGATGGTAGATCTACGAAAATTGGTGTTTGATTTCTCGATCAGAAATAAAGAAACATGTGTTGTGGCATATTTGGAAATTTAACCCCTAAGGGAGTATATTCGCGAGTGAAAGTTCTTTTTTTGAAAATAATTCATTATTAAAGTACTACTAAAACATTTTTAAGGCTAGCGCTATGAAAACAGGAATTTGGCTCATCGGGTGGAAATAAAGAAAACCTGTTTCAAGTTTTTGGAAATTCGACCACAGCAGGATCAGACAATGGATGAAAATTTCTGATGAAATATGTCATTATGACAGCATTTTTAAAGTTAAACCTAATAAAATTTGTATTTGGATTCTCTGTTAGAAATAAAAAATAGGTGTTTCACTCTTTTTGGAAATCCAACCCCCATGGGGTTGAAATGGGTGATGAAAGTTTTTATGGAAATATTTCAGTATGCAAGCATTTGTAAAGGAAAAACTACGAAAATTTGTATTTGGCTTCTCTGTCAGAAATTACAAAAATTTGTTTCACTGTTAGATAAGAAGAAATACATGTTAGTTCATGAAAGCTTATACGGAAATATCATAACAAGAAAGCAAAGGCACGATCAACAAAAACCTTTTACTTCAGCTACCAGATTCGTATTTTAGTCAGAAGTATGTTAGGAAAAACCATGTTTCTGCGGCCTTAATTACCGAAAAAAATGTAGAAGGTGGTACAAGTTGTGTATAAAAGAATTCGATACAAGGAAAACAAGAGGAAAAAGTATTTGCAGACCATAGAATCTACGCGAGCAAAGCAGCGGGCGCTAAGCCAGTTACTTTGTATCGGCTGAAGTCCCTGACAAAGTCTCTGACTTGATATCGTAAGTTATTAAGAAAAAGGCTGAAAATTTACTCGCTGAATGATTAATTTGTCATTTCAGAGCATAGTTTCAACTGTCTGAAGCACTCACGTGTTAGGCCGGAGGCCTTTTGCCACTGGACGAGTACTGTCTACTGGGCACCAGCAAAAGGACCTATGGTCGTGCGACATGTGATCAGTATGCCACCCACGCCTCTAAGCCACTGTCGCCAGTGGATTAATTCTGGTGATGCCGCTGCTTCTTTATTCAAGCAACTCCGCACGAGGGCTGAGTGAAGCCCGTACCAGACCTCCTTCCATCAGAAAAAAACACAGGGAGATACCGGGAATCAGGCCCGTTCCTGCTGCTGCACACAAGAAAGCGAAGCACAGCATTCTGCTAGTGTGAAATACACTGAAGAGCGAAAGAAACTGGTACAACTGCCTAAATCTTTTAGGGTCCCCGCGAGAGCGCAGAAGTGCCACAACACGAAGTGTCAAGGATTCGACTAATGCTTGAAGTAGTGCTGAAGGGAACTGACACCATGAATCCTGCAGGGCTGTCCATAAATCCATAAGAGTATGAGAGAGTGGAGATCTCTTCAGAACAGTACGTTCTAATGCATGCCACATATGCTCAATAATTTTCATGACTGTGGAGCTTGGTGGCCAGTGGAAGTGTTCAAACTCAGTAGAGTTTTGCTGGAGCCACCGTGTTGCAATTCTGGACGAGTGAGGTGTCGCATTGTCCTACTGGAATTGCCCGAGACCGTCGGAAAGCCCAATGGACATGAATGGATGCAGGCGATCAGACAGGATGCTTACGTATGTGTCACCTGTCAGACTCGTATCTAGACGTGTCAGGCGTCCCATATCACTCCAACTGGACATGACTCACACCATTACAGAGCCTCCACCTGCTTGAACAGTCCCCTGCTGACACGCCGTGTCCATGGATTCATGAGATTGTCTCCATACCCGTAGACGTCCATCCGGCCGATACAACTTGAAACGAAACTCGTCCGACCAGGCAACAGCTTTGTGTCGCGCAGCCATCAAGGGTATACGAGTGGGTTCAAAATGGTTCAAATGGCTCTGAGCACTATGGGACTTAACATCTATGGTCGTCAGTCCCCTAGAACTTAGAACTACTTAAACCGAACTAACCTAAGGACATCACACACATCCATGCCCGAGGCAGGATTCGAACCTGCGACCGTAGAAGTCGCGCGGCTCCGGACTGCGCGCCTAGAACCGCTAGACCACCACGGCCGGCTATTTCCATTCAAAAGCCCATATCGATGATGTTCCATTGATTGGTTCGCACGCTGACACTAATTGATGGTTCAGTATTGAAATCTGCAGCAGTTTGTGGAAGAGTAGCACTTTCGTCACGTCCAACGTTTCTCTTCAGTCGTCGTTGGCCCCGTTCTTGCAGGATCTTTTGCGGGCCGCCG
Organism: Schistocerca serialis cubense; assembly: GCF_023864345.2. Classification (NCBI taxonomy): domain Eukaryota; kingdom Metazoa; phylum Arthropoda; class Insecta; order Orthoptera; family Acrididae; genus Schistocerca; species Schistocerca serialis. Next base: position 812,131,682 of record NC_064639.1, read on the forward strand.
CGATGTCGGAGATTTGATGTTTTACCGGATTCCTGATATTCACGGTACACTCGTGAAATGGTCGTATGAGAAAATCCACACTTCACCACTTCCTCGCCGATGCTGTGTCCGTCGCCAGTGCGCCAACTACAACACCACGTTCAAACTCACTTAAATCTTGATAACCTGTCATTGTAGCAGCAGCAACCGATTTTACAACTGTGCAGACACCTGTTGTCTTATATAGGCGTTGCCGACAGCAGTGCCGTGTTACACATCTCTGTATTTGAATACGCGCGCCTATACCAGTTTCGTTGGTGCTTGTATGTATCTAACAAAGACGAAAAAAAGGTGCTGTATTAAGTCAAATTAGAAAATTTAGTAACTCCCTGAAAGATTTGTTGTAGATAGTTAGAAAGTACGCTATAATAAGAACAGAGGTCTCGTTCTCGTAAATGTGTATAACACTTTCGATTATTAGCTGATTTTCTCCCTTTCCAGTCAAATCTGTCTAGGAAGTCGTTTGTCATGGATTGGAGTTTTACCTACATCGCTCTCTTCTTCCATTCAAGGCTTCCATGAACAGGTAGAAAAATGGCTCTGAGCACTATGGGACTCAACTGCTGAGGTCATTAGTCCCCTAGAACTTAGAACTAGTTAAACCTAACTAACCTAAGGACATCACAAACATCCATGCCCGAGGCAGGATTCGAACCTGCGACCGTAGCGGTCTTGCGGTTCCAGACTGCAGCGCCTTTAACCGCACGGCCACTTCGGCCGGCATGAACAGGTAGATTTCCCAACAACTGAAAAAAAATAGAAACAGACTGAGTGGGTGAGATAATTTTACAGTTTTTTTGCGCTTTTGTCGCAGTCTCGATGAGCCACACTTCTTTGTAACTATTCGCAACTATATTTCTGTGGACCTACCTGTGAGAGAATCTCACGGTAAAGGTCACTTGGATCTAATTTAAATAATCTAGTTTTTGCGTGTCATATTTACTGAAGATAAAGAAAGAGCATCAGATTCCAGTAGGAAATGCTTCAAAGCCCATACGGTTTAGTTTGACACGCGCTGTAACAGATATCAGCCAAAGATGTCTAGCTGTGGCCGAAAAGGTGCCAGGTAGCAGGAACGGTCTACAGAGAGTAGCGCGCTATCCACAGTAAGTGGTTTGTGGGGTCTGCGGGAGCTTCTAATGTAGGTACTGGCTGTTGGCGTTTTGAACTAAGGCAAGGGAAGCTAAGCCATTTAGAGGCACTCGCTCTGGGAAGCTGGACAGTCTAGTTTGTCACTATGTACAAAAAGCCAGAGATGGTTTGCTGACATCGCTCCATTGCAACACAGCTCACGCCGTATAGGTGTACGAGGTCTGGTTCCTGCTTTGTGCAGAATCAAAGATTAACTTTCGTGGAGCCGGACGAGGTGGCCAAGCGGTTCTAGGCGCTACAGTCTGGAACCGAGCGACCGCTACGGTCGCAGGTTCGAATCCTGCCTCGGGAATGGATGTTTGTACTGTCCTTAGGTTAGTTAGGTTTCAGTAGTTCTAACTTCTAGGGGACTGATGACCTCAGAAGTTAAGTCATAGTGGTCAGAGCCATTTGAATAACTTTCGTGGCAGGTTACTCGAGGGAGCTGTGGAGGATAAAAACTGTACGGGCAAGCCGTGATTGATACATACCCAGTAACTAATTGAGGACATTGTCTATCTGTGTGTCAGTGCAATTCAAAAATGAAGCGGTTGGCGCAGGAGAGTGAGTTCTGGCGGGCGACCTCAAACCGGAAGACAGAAGGAGAAGGATAGAAAGATAAGCTGCGGAAGCACATATTATCAACATGGAGAACTACTTTACATCTCTTAAGAATAAGAAACATCCTGGTAGAAAGACCAAAGTGACACATTTTTCTTATATTCCTAGAGAAGTGAAAAACGTTTTTCACAGTATAATGTCTCAGATTTCTCTATTCATGTGTTTATGCCTTTAGTAATTTGTCGTTTTCCATACTTTCGTTAGGAAATGTGTAAAATACATCCACATCCATACTCTACAGATCACTGTAAAGTACATGCCGGAGTGCACTTCTCTTGGTATCTGTTGCCAGAGCTTCTTCTCTTTCCATTCATGTATTCATCGTGGTAAGAGTGAATGCTTAAACGCCTCTCTACACGCCGTAATTTGTTTGATTTAGTCTCCACGATCCCTATTGGAATGATATTTGGGAGTTGTTGTACATGCCTACATTCATCACTTACAGTTGACTCTTTAAATTTTGTATGTAGTTTCTCACGAGGTAGTTTCCGTCTATCTCAAAGCATCTGACTGTTCTTTTCTCTACCTATTTAACGCTCTCTCATGGATCAAACCACCCTCTAGCCATTCGTGCTGTCGTTCTTTGTAAGCAGTCAGTACCGTTAGTGCTATTTGCTATACGTCCCATAGGTTCGAGCAATGTTCTAGGCTCGGGCGTACGAGTTTTTGTTAACTGATAGAATTTCACTAGCGCTCTATCAATGATTCGAAATATGAAATTTGTCTTTCCTAAGCCTGAGCGTATGTGATTATAATTATTAAAATTATTAAAAATTATTATTAAAAACTAGTTACAAATTAAAAAATCTTGAAACAGAAGCTACTGGAAAATCACAAATTTCCATTTTAGAGACAGGGAAAATAGTTTTGGAATTAAATACCCTTCATTTGCAAATATTGCGTGTTCCATGATGAAGAGACCTTCCGCTTCAATGTACACGATGGCGCATGACTGACAATGTATGGCTTAACCCCCCAGTAGCTTTAAAATTGTACAGAACCTTACTCACCATAAAGCTCTGTAACCGAAGAGTTAACAGTATTCTTAAAATAGCTAAAATACATTATACAGCACTTAAACATGTAGAACCCTTAATATTTACAAACGCTGCAGTAAACATAACCTCGTGTTTCACGTCAATAAACGGTACAAAAACTATTTCTGTCTGTTTGTAGTGTGGGGCCGCGAGGAGTGGCCGCGGGGCTAGAGGCGCCATGTCACTGATTGCGCGGTCCCTCCCGCCAGAGGTTCGAGTCCTTTCTCGGGAATGGGTATGTGTGTGTTGTTCTTAGGACAAGTTAGTATAAGTTAGTTTACGTCGTGTGTAAGTCTAGTTTGGTCCCTTAGAAATAGACACACATCTGAACATCTAGTGTGGGTTTCTTAATGCGATTCTAAAATCTATCACTAGATTAAAACAGCGACCAAGAAACATTATTGTTCCTAGGTACACTATCCTGCAGGTACAACACTGTGCCATACTGAAAGGGTAATACATTTTTTCGTTTTGTGACGTGCAAAATTCTACATTTTGAATTTTACAGATTTAGTATATCTTTTTGGAAGTACGCTGTAAATACTGCGTCCATCTGACTGCATTGATACATGGATTTCAAGATGTCATGCGAGAAAAGCTCACGTTGAGTTACACGTGATCGATGTTTCCGGTATCCACGCCGGATGGTGCGGAGGTGAACTTAGAACGTCCGCCTCGATAGCTGCAGGGTCAGTGAGGCAGATTTAGAGTTTCTTCTATGATTCTGCAAGAAATGGATGTCACGGATATTAAACGGTACTCAAGTATTCTATCCTTCCTGTGGGCGAGGGGATCTCGTGCCGTCTTGTCCCATGTTCCGACCACTGACTACATTTTCTTGACGTCCTAGTATTCAGGGTGTTAGGGGTATAAGTGCAGATATTGTGATCATTAGTACCTTAATGTGTAACAAATTCAGTGTGTTACTTGTTTTTTCTCTGCGCCTAACAAACTTCGAACAATCACCTTACGTAATTTACTGACTTATGTTTCCTGCACGCTCGTAGCTGCATCACTAAGTGGAGTACGCCCGTCAGTACAGAATACCGTTTTGCGTCCACGCATTCACACTTCAGCGTCTGACCTACTCAATAAGCATTGATGTCTTGCTCTTTCCACATGCATTAACGAACTCAGAAAGGTACTACCCGTAGTAGCTATAATTACTAGTCTACAAATGAAATAAATATCGATGTGATGGTGTCTAATATTCTTCCGCATTTCAGCGTCGATCTTCCACGATACTTGGACAGCGTGACTTGTTATCTTGATCAGGTACTTACCTCAGACTGCTCGTCTAGTCGAACGGGTAGACCTATGCTCTTCCCACTCCATCGTCGGTTTCAGGTGCTCCCTCTGTGGTTCACTCTCTCTAAAAGCGCCATCAGACGTTCTCTTTTCTGTCCGGAGCACCTGTCTGTGGGATGGCGTTACGTTTTCGGCCTCTCTGTGGTCCGTTCCCACTTGAAGTTCCCAGGCAATTTCCGGCTTCGGTACGGTGCGCCTGGTGCTGTATCTGGGGTTCGTTTCCCGTGTCGACACCTCAGTTCTTCATTCTGTGTAGTTCTGCTTCTAACTCTATTGTTACGTCTCAGTGCAGGATACCACGCTCTAGAGTTGGACCTGTTCCACTGGAAGAGCAGTCTCAGGTAGCGCAACCTGATGAAGGTAACGAGTCGCCTTGTCGAAACATCGTGCAAGGTCGACAATGAAATCCGGGAGTATACCCAACACCTCAATATCTCGACATATCGCCGGGAAGTCTGAAGAATTACTGATATGATGTCGTTCTCTACACTGTGTAAGTAGGCTGTTTAGGTTTTTATATTGGTAACGCCACGTAGCGCTCTGTACGAAAAGCACTGGCTGTGCTGTGTGCAGTCTGTGGCTGGGTGGCATTGTTGTAATATTCGCTATTGTAGTGTTGGGCTGTTGGCTGTTAACAGCGCGTAGCGTTGCGCGGTTGTAGGTGAGCCGCCAGCAGTGGTGGATGTGGGGAAGTGAGATGGCGGATTTTTGAGAGCGGATGATCTGGACGTGTGTCCATCAGAATCAGTACTTTTGTAAGAATGGATGTCATGAACTGCTATATATAATGACTTTTGAACACTATTAAGGTAAATACATTGTTTGTTCTCTATCAAAATCTTTCATTTGCTAACCATGCCTATCAGTAGTTAGTGCCTTCAGTAGTTTGAATCTTTTATTTAGCTGGCAGTAGTGGAGCTCGCAGTATTGCAGTAGTTCGAGTAACGAAGTTTTTTGTGAGGTAAGTGATTTGTGAAAGGTATAGGTTAATGTTAGTCAGGGGCATTCTTTTGTAGGGATTATTGAAAGTCAGATTACGGTTCGCTAAAAATATTGTGTGTCAGTTTAGTGTTGATCAGAATAGGTAATGAGCGAAATGTCTGAGTACATTCAGTTTTGCTCAGCTGTTTGAAAATCAAATAATGTAAGAGGCTTATCAGCACAGTAATTCAATAATTTTTCCAAGGGGACATTTCATATGTCGACCCTTAGCCGAGGATACCTCACTGGAATCTTCTGTTTTTTTTTTCTTGTAGTTTGTGTAATTGGTATTGCTATTGTGATGTAATTTCTTAGACTTTCCCAGCGATTTGATGACATCTCGTGGAAATCGGGTTTTCTGCTGGATATCAGCGTCTTCCAAACACGATATTTCGATGTCATTACTTGACGTCCAGCTGCTTGCTGGACCGGGTCGCATATTTACGCCTGCCCGGTGCCTGGTGTTCTGTTTGCCGTTCCCTAGTCGGTCCGCGTCCGCGAGTCACGCTATCCTGCCGCTCTAGGTGTTCCCTTTTCCATCCGCGCCAGGCACCGGGCAGGCATAAATATGCGACCCAGTCCAGAAAACAGCCAGTCTCAGGGGACACCTGATGAAGACGTCAAGTAATGACGTCGAAATATCGTGTTTGGTAGACGCTGATATCCGGCAGAAAACCCGATTTCCACGAGATGTCATCAAATCGCTGGGAAAGTCTAAGAAATTACATCACAAGACTGTACGGGGAGGAAATGTGCTGCCATATGAAGAAACTGGACAAGCTGCGTTAACGCAAAGAGAGGATGGTGGGCTCACTCAACTTCCTCCTCAGGTGCCGAGATGGAGATGTGGTGCCTGTATTTGCCAAAAAACAAACATCATATTACATCTAGCGCGGCCAACAGGATCAAGCACCGAGCCAGCATCGCTCTGGTGAGAGAAAGAGTCTTGACATCCGCCATAAACTTGATGTCACGTCCAGGGAGCTGTTAAATCTACATCTGTACATGGCTCCCAAACTAGTGCAAGAGGATTGGGACAGAATTGATGGAGTGTGTTGGTCACTAGCAGCATGCATTAAGAACGATGCTACAGGCCGACAATTGGCAAAATTTGAACGCCTAAACAGCAGAGTGCAACAAAATCATGACACTCGCAAGGTTGTAAATTTGAGTGACAGAACACTGGATGAAGCTACCCTGAAGGTTCTTGGCAGGGGCCTAAATTTCACTGTCACTCCTAGAGATCTACCGGTAGCCAATTTCATCAGCTCTGTGGAACAAGTTGTCAACACACTACCCTCAAGTACGGCTGAAGAGATTTGGAGAGAGACGTGCAGAGCCCTTATCAGAGCCAGGCCGCCTAAGTCTAACATCTCAAGAGACGAGAGGATGGCCCTCAGTAGATTACGAGAAGATGACGACATAGTGGTATTACCAGCAGACAAAGGGAACTCCACAGTCATACTGCAGAAAGGTGACTATGACCTGAAGATCCGGCGACTTCTGGACGACCCAGCTTACAAACCACAAGAGCAGGATCCAACTGACAGGGTGGACAGAAAAACCAAGTCTCTGCTGAAGGAAACTGGCTGGCCTGAGAAAGTTATCAAACAACTGAAATCCATGGAATCAGTACCACCCAGACACTATGGACTACCTAAAGTCCACAAAGAGGGTGTACCACTACGACCCATTGTGAGCAATATTGGGGCAGCCATCTACCCAGCTGCAACATATCTCAAGAAAATGTTGGCACCATATGTGGGGAAGTGTGAACACCACATCTGCGACTCACAGGACTTTGTGGAACGTCTTAAAAACCTACGTTCCTCAGATGCATATTTAATGGTCAGTTTTGACGTGGTGTTCTTGTTCACCAGAGTTCCCCTTAAGGACACGTTTGACTTAATCAGTGAGAAGTTTGATGGAGCTGTGCTGGACCTGTTTAAGCATATTCTAACATCGACTTACTTCCTATATGGAGGTCAATTCTATGAACAGACTGAAGGGGTGGCGATGGGTAGCCCCTTGTCACCAGTTGTGGCCAACCTGTTTATGGAGAAGTTCAAGGACGAGGCTCTTACAACTTCCACTTACCAGCCAACATGCTTCCTGAGATACGTTGATGACACATTTGTCATTTGGCCCCACGGTCGCGAAACACTGGAAGACTTCCTGGACCACCTGAACTCAAGCCATCCGAATATTAAATTCACCATGGAGCTAGAAAAGGACGGTCAGCTTCAATTTCTGGATGTCCTGGTGAAGAAGAAGGCGGATGGCACCTTCAGCCACAGTGTGTACCGAAAGCCAACACACACACAGACTTATACCTACATGCCAACAGCTGCCCCCACCCAGCACAGAAGACCGGGGTGCTTAGAACACTCGTACACCGAGCCAAGACACTGTCTGACTCTGATAGCCTAGCAGGGGAACTTGAACATCTTCAAAAAGTGTTTTTGCTAACAACGGATTCTCATCCAGGGACATCCGCAGAGCTCTACATCCTGCCAGACGTCAGGATACAGTGGAGAACGAGCATGAAGAAGAAATAAAGAAGCTGGCATTTTTACCGTATGCTGGGCCTGTTTCTGCGAAGATCAGCAGAATACTAATGAAACATAACATCATGAGTGTCTTCTGCCCACTTAGCAAAATCAGGGCTTTACTTGGAACAGTTAAAGATGACCTCGGCTTAAGGAAGCCTGGCATTTACAATATTCCTTGTGAATGTGGTATGTCCTACATTGGCCAAACGACTAGAACGGTGGAAATCAGATGTAAGGGACACCTACGACATACCATGCTAAGGCAGGCCACAAAATCAGCAATAGCAGAACACTGCCTAGAGTTGGAACATTCCATGGATTATGAGAACACCAAGGTCATGGTCCAGACCCCCAGGTTCTGGGATAGTGCCATCACTTAATCTATAGAGATAAAGATGGCACAAAACCTGATTAACCGGGAAGCAGGATACCTGCTAAGCACTGCATGGATCCCGGCATTTGAACTGCTAAGCAATACCGGAGAAAATATGTTTCCAACACCAGCAACGAGCCTCAGACATCCGCACACTGTGGGCACGAACCAAGAAGGGAACACCAGGAAGCCTCAGCCGCAGTCGGAGGCGGCGAGGGCGGGCGCGGACGAATTAGGGAACGTCCTGTCACTGTCACTGTCACTTATCCGTACGAGTCTGCCCTGACTCGTGTTCGAAGCAGGCAAAGTATATACTGCTTTTCCTGCATAATCCTATATCTGTGGAGTGGCTTCCTCACGTTCCGAATTGGTCTGAGGTGTTTTCTGGGGTGGAGTTGTACTCTCTCTGTCGCGAGATATTATTCTCGTAACAGGTTAGGCCAACGGGTGGTTGACCTGTGGTGAATAGGAAGGCCCAAGTCCCTAATGAGCCTATTGTCGGACTGTACATTCCGCTCATAGAAGACCCGCGCCGATTGTTTAAATCTGTCGCGGAGGAAGGGGATGCCCATTTGCCGGTGTAGCCGAGGGGTCAAATAGAGCCTCGGTAGGTGCAGAGCGAGCTTGAGCGCCCTGTTCTGCACCCTCTGCAGCTTGTTGATGTGTGTGTTGGCTGCTTTGCCCCACACCACAGCCGCATATTCCAGCACTGGGCGAACCAGTGCCAGGTACAGCATGATGCCGTGGTGGGGAGGCAAGGCAGACGACGGGTTGAGCAGTGGGTACAGAACGTGTAGGCGCCCTATTGCTCTTCCCCTGACGTCCTTGATGTGGGCTTTCCACGTTAGCTTCTGATCGAGAATGACTCCCAGGTAGCGGCCAGTCCTGCTCCATGGGACGGAGCTTCTCATGACGGTGACTGGCGGAAGATCTGGTCGCAGTGGTCTTCGTGTGAACACCACTGCCTGGCTCTTCGCCACATTCTGCTTCAGGCGCCACTTTGTTGACCACGCACCAAGGGCCTCACATCCACGCTGGAGCAGGTGGCGCATCTCAACTGCCTTCATACTCCGCATGAATAGCGCTGTGTCGTCGGCGTAGAGTGCCAACTTCACGGGCACCACCCGTGGAGCGTCGGCAGTGAATAAGGAGTAGAGCAGGGGGCCGAGAACGGACCCCTGCGGCACTCCAGCATGGATGGGTCGGTGCGTGGACGTCCCCTCGTCCAGGCGGACGTGGAAAGTCCTGTCGGCCAGATACAATCGGAGTAGGACCCCGTGCGACGTCGGGACCCCGTGCACAAAAAGTTTGTACACAAGGCCATCGTGCCACACGCAGCCGAATGCCCTGGAGACGTCAAGGAACACCGCTCCAAGGTATTCCCGCGTCTACAGGGCGCGCATGGCCTCTTCTACCAGCCGCATCAGCTGATGGACCGAACTTCTCGTCCGGTATCACTCCTTCTGCTGTCATGTGGCGAAACAGGCACCTGGCGTAGAGGCGCTCGAACTCTTTGGAGAGGGAAGGTAGCAGACTGATGGGTCTGTAATTGGCGGCGTCACGTGGGTCCTTATTTGCTTTGGGGATGGCCACCACCTCTGCATGTTTCCACACAGAGGGGTAGGCACCCGAGCGAAGGACCTGGTTGAAGATACCCGCCAGCAGTGGATGAGCCTCTGCTGGAAGGTTCCTCACCAGGTGGCTGGTGACCCCATTAGCGCCTCCAACCTTCCTAGTATTGAGCGCCTTCAGCTGTGCGGCCACCTCCGCCTCGGAGATGGCTTCGATTATGTCCCCATCATCCCTTGCCTCCAGGAACACCGGGAGTTGCTCGGCTACCCACTGGATGTGGTCTTCATCCAGATTGTCGTCCACCAGGGTGAATGACGATTCGAATTGGTCCGCCAGGACACCTGCTTTTCCGTCTGGGCTGCAGACAATGTCTTGCCCAACCAGTACTGGTGGTATGCGCTGTCGTCTGCGCAGGAACGACTTCACCATGCGCCAGGTGCTGCCGTCCTCTGGGTTGAGGGAGGCGACGAAGGCTGACCACACGCTTTTCCTGTGCGCCTCAGCAGCTGCTTCGATATCTCTCCGCATGCGGTTGATGCGTCGCTTCTTCGCAGGTTGGCGGATGAGCTGCCACTCCCGGAACAGCCTGTTCTTCTCCCTAATTGCTTCCTGTATCGGAGGCGGTAGGTTGCAGGAGAAGTCACTGGGCCCCTGTGGCTGGGGGAGGGGGGTGGCTGCATTGGTTGCGTGCAGTAGCTGGCGGGAGATTACACGCAGAGCGGCATCTGCGCCCCCTGCGTCTGGATCGGATGTGTCCACAATCTATTCCAGGACTATCTCCTGGAAGCGCTCGCAGTCCATGTGCCGCTACATCTGTCACCATGGTGGCAGCGTGGCTCCAGCGACATCTATGGCGAAGACTACCAGCAGGTGGTCTGACGACAGTGCACACTGTGTGGAGGCAGTCGTGTGGTGCCCAATGCCTTTTATGACTGCAACATCCAGCCGTCCCCTGGCTGGGTAAATTGTGGGCTCCTGTGGGCCCAGGATCAGGGCGCCGATCCTAGTGGCAGCGCGGGAAAGTCGGTGGCCACTGACATTCGTGAGGCAGGAGTTCCATTCCGGGTGCTTCGCATTGAAGTCACGTGCAATGAACACCCTCCCCCCAACTCTCAGCAGCACATCGCCGTCCGCCTCCTGGAGGTGTCCGCGTGGTGGCCTGTATACTACCACGAACGTGATCTGCCCGGCTGTCGTGGTGACTGTCACTCCAGTGGCTGCCAGGGTTGCCAGATCCAGGAGTTGCACCTGGTGGTGTCTGAGTGATGCACGTACATAGATGGCAGTGCCACCACCGGCTGTTGGCCTGTCATTGCGGTAGCTAACATAGTTTGCTACTTGGACCCCTGGTTTAAGGTGAGTTTCGCCGACCAGGCAGAGGTCAATGGCCTCATCCTGCATGAACTGGTGAAACTCACTGTGTTGGGTGAACAGGCTGTTTGCATTGATGCTGCAGACGGTCAATCCATGGATGAGTGGATTATCCATGGTGCGCCTTCATGGTGACGGTAGCAGCCTGGAGGGCCTCCGTGACTGCCGTGACTAGCACAGGCAGTTGTTGGAGCAGGGCAGAGAGGGAGCCCAGAAGGGCTCCCAGGTCTGCGGCTCCTGGTCCTCTTGATGATGCGGGTGCAGCCGCAGCAGTGGGCGCAGGGGCGGCTGGGCTGGGCGTCGCCGTCGAGTCCATCCGCTAGACCGCGCGCCCAGCAGCCTGCGGAGCGGGAGTGTTGAGTGGAAGGGCAGTGCGTCGTCCGTCCTTGTGGTGGTCTGCCTGGGAGTCAGCCTGTTGGGCTGACGAGCCAGGCGCGTTGGATGGTGCGGTCTCGTTTGAGTCCCGTTGCGGAAGTGGCGGGAGGGCCACTTGTCGTCTCGTAGTGGCGTCAGCGGACTCCCCTTTGGTGGTGGAGGCATAGCTGGTGCCAGGTTGCACCTTCCTGGCAGGTGCTGATCGTCCGTTCTGCCGTGGGCGGCGTCGGAATGCAGCGCAGCCTCTGTAGCTCGCCACATGTGGCTCGCTACATGCTACAGATGCAGCACTTTGGCGCCTCCTCTCTCTTCTTCATGCAGTCCCGATTCTGGTGGGAGTTGCCGCACTTGACACAGCGGGCCGGCATGGAGCAGTAGCGTGCCACGTGATCAAGGCCCTGGCAGGAGAAGCACTGGGCGCGCCTGCCCTTGCCTTGAGCGGCTCCATTTCCACCATCTGCAGCTGGAAGATTTTTCGGTTTTCGAAGTTGTCCATGAGGACAACTAGGAAAAGAGGCATGTCTCGCTTCGTCCTGGGCGATGTCATGATGGTCACGGAGCTGGCCATGTAGCCCAGCTCCGCCAGTTCGTCTTTGAGGTGCGAGGGCTCCATTTTCAGCGGGAGGCGGCGGAAAACCACCTTCAGCTGCTTCACGGGCTCCACATTATGCATAAAGCAGTGTATCTTGTCGCTCTCAATGGCTGCTTGGTAGTCATCCACGGTGGCGGACGAAACCCGGTATAGGTCTCGCCTGACACATTTGACCTTGGCAGTGGACGCAACTGTCTCAAATTTATCAAGGAAGGACTTGTAAGTGTCTGTCCATGAGACAGTTATTGGTGGTGGGGTGGGTGCCCGCCTCTTGGGTGGCTCAGTGGCCTCCATGGCCTCTGGCTCGTCAACGTCGATCAATGAGTTTGTCGTCGGGAGCGGCTGCACTGTTTGGAGCCGTTTGGCCCAAACAGTGTGCCGCCGCTTCGAGATGGTGAACCCATAGTCTGGTGCCTGGTCAGCCTCAGTGGGGGCAGGGTCGTCTGCCATCTTCTGCTTCTGGCTTCTCCTGCAAACAGACTGAGAGAATGTGGAGGAGTCGTCCTCCTCTGTTGCTGCCGGCCTCTTCCTGGAGGGCTGCGGTGTTGCCATGGCTTCTGCCTCAAGCAGGTCACCAAGGTTGACCTCTATGGTAGCGTCGTCACGTGGCAGGACGGTGACGTCTTCTCTCGTGATGCCTGGCGGTACAGTTACCGGTATATCTGTGGCCTCTTCACTGGAAGAGACCAGAGTGGCAGCCCGCAGTGCACCAGTTTCTTCTGTAACTGGGACTGGTGGCGCGACACTCATCGGGGCCGCCGCTGGCAGAACAGTGTACGCGAAAGAACTTGCCCCCCTTCTAACAACCGTGTACCGCAAGTCTCTAGAGGAACAGAAGGTTCCAAATGATTGGAAAAGAGCACAGGTAGTACAAGTCTTCAAGAAGGGTCGTCGAGAAGACGTGCAAAACTATAGACCTATATCTCTGACGTCGATCTGTTGTAGAGTTTTGCAATACGTTTTTTGCTCGAGTATCATGTCGTTTTTGGAAACCCAGAATCTACTATGTAGGAATCAACATTGAAAGGTCTCTGTTGGATTCCTTTCATGTTTGATTTCTTAAATCTGTTGTCATTTATGGAATAAATTCCTCTTCTAAATTTACTGTGGCGTTTCTGACTATCTGGGAGGAGACTGAGTAGTGGAACGTGTTACTTTTACACGTAAACAAGAACGATCTGTCACACTACTACACTTTAAAACACAGTTTATATGTAATTCATGTCACACAGTCTCATACGGAAACTACATCCGCTTTCTGTTATATACTGTATATGATAAGATACTGTCATCCCCCTTCCCTTCTGTGTGAGAGTATGAATGAGCAAATGTATTTGTAGTTGCATGCTTGAGGGTAGCAGACAAGCCTGTCTGCTAGAGAACAGTAGGACCAACGTCGGAACAGGTAGCTACGCTTCCTAAAAGCAAAGAGGTTTCTATCCTTAGTATGGTCCTGTCCGTCCGTTGTCATGTTGGTATAGGAAGCTGCCCCTCTGGCCACTTCCGTTTGTCTTTGTGAGCCACTCTCAGGAAGCACGCTGGGCAGTAGGCAGTGGCAGTCTGGCGGTGGCGAGCGTCTGAAGTGGTAAGATCTCCGGCTAAGCGCGTGTCTGCTAAGTCCATAGGACAATGGATTTGTTAAGTTCAGCCTAACTGAAAATTTAATCATCTTTATCTCGGGTTTAGCTCTAAAATATCTAATGTTATCTTAAATTGCAGCGTAGTGTAATTCTCGTGTGAAGTTCAGATTATTTTGGGGTAGTTGGTTTGTCATTACTTTGCGAGTAAAGTGGAACCACGTGTTGATCAGTAACTTTAACTAAGTTCATCAATCTTAAATGTGAATGCTTGTGTGATTATAACGTCTCGTCTGGACAATATTTTACAATATAGCAACTTTTCTTTATGCTTTTCTTTATGTTCAACCCACGTGGAGTGTACTTTGCGAGACCAGTACCACGTGCTTATATAACTGTTTGACCCATCAGGTTAATAGTAAGACGTTAGTAACCAGTTCAAGGTTTTGCTTTTGTCAATTGCTTTTCGATCTAATGTATTTTAATTATCAAAATTATTGTGGAGTTGTACGCTTTGTGTAAACCAAGTTGACCACGTGGAGCATGTGGTGTAATCATCAAAGTAGCCCTCAGCTATTCTTTTTGCGAAGACTTCACAAAGAGTTAATATGAATTTAGTATACCAGTGTGTGGTAATTACATGACGGACAGGATTGTGGTATGAACGTAATTTCTTTGGGTATAAAAACTGAATCTGTTGGTTGTGGTTAATTTCTTCTTGCTTATGTTTCAATGTTCTTCGTGAGTTATTTTATGAATGCAGTGTCGTATGCAGTCTCCCAATCTTGGCTCCATATTTTATGTGTTCCGTAAGATTTCAATCTCACATTTTTCAATCGTAAATAAGGCACCAGCTCAGTTATAACTCACGTATAATATGCTGAAATTTCAATGAACAATCTTAAAATAAATTTCCAAATATAAACTGATTTCTTTCTTTTTGTTTAAATTTTCTTTATATATATATATATATGACCGGTTTTGTATGACTATTAAAAGATTATCATTAATGTTAGTCTGCTTGGCAAACCTAGACTAAATATCTGATGAAACAGTTGCCCAGTAATCCACGGTTAACGTCCCCAGACAGATCACGGCTTTTAACCCACTTTCATTGTCAATTAGCACCGATATCAGCATAGCAAAATTAGTGTAGCAATATTACAACATGGATTCCGGAAACAGCGATCGTGTGAGACCCAACTCGCTTTATTTGTTCATGAGACCCAGAAAATATTGGATACAGGCTCCCAGGTAGATGCTATTTTTCTTGACTTCCGGAAGGCGTTCGATACAGTTCCGCACTGTCGCCTGATAAACAAAGTAAGAGCCTACGGAATATCAGACCAGCTGTGTGGCTGGATTGAAGAGTTTTTAGCAAACAGAACACAGCATGTTGTTATCAATGGAGAGACGTCTACAGACGTTAAAGTAACCTCTGGCGTGCCACAGGGGAGTGTTATGGGACCATTGCTTTTCACAATATATATAAATGACCTAGTAGATAGTGTCGGAAGTCCCATGCGGCTTTTCGCGGATGATGCTGTAGTATACAAAGAAGTTGCAGCATTAGAAAATTGTAGCGAAATGCAGGAAGATCTGCAGCGGATAGGCACTTGGTGCAGGGAGTTGCAACTGACACTTAACATAGACAAATTTAATGTATTGCGAATACATGGAAAGAAGGATCCTTTATTGTATTATTATATGATAGTGGAACAAACACTGGTAGCAGTTACTTCTGTAAAATATCTGGGAGTATGCGTGCAGAACGATTTGAAGTGGAATGATCATATAAAATTAATTGTTGGTAAGGCAGGTACCAGGTTGAGATTCATTGGGAGAGTCCTTAGAAAATGTAGTCCATCAACAAAGGAGGTGGCTTACAAAACGGTCGTTCGACCTATACTTGAGTATTGCTCGTCAGTGTGGGATCCGTACCAGATCGGGTTGACGGAGGAGATAGAGAAGATCCAAAGAAGAGCGTCGCGTTTCGTCACAGGGTTATTTGGTAACCGTGATAGCGTTACGGAGATGTTTAACAAACTCAAGTGGCAGACTCTGCAAGAGAGGCGCTCTGCATCGCGGTGTAGCTTGCTCGCCAGGTTTCGAGAGGGTGCGTTTCTGGATGAGGTATCGAATATATTGCTTCCCCCTACTTAAACCTCCCGAGGAGATCACGAATGTAAAATTAGAGAGATTAGAGCGCGCACGGAGGCTTTCAGACAGTCGTTCTTTCCGCAAACCATACGCGACTGGAACAGGAAAGGGTGTTAATGACAGTGGCACGTAAAGTGCCCTCCGCCACACACCGTTGGGTGCATTGCGGAGTATAAATGTGGATGTAGATGTATTCAACACGCCTGTCAGGGCTCCCGAAGGTACTCTCTCCTCTTCATTGACCGCGCAACCAAGTGACTTTAGGTACTGGTGGAACAAGTGGAGAGCTCGTTCGTCGGCAGCACGTTCCCGGTAATCAGTATCCCGTGACATTCGGTGCAGGATGAGGTACAATTGCACCGCCGTAAGCGGGCCTGTTTCCCTAGAATATGCCGTCTCATAGCCCATTGTCGTTTGCTGCGTCGTCGTACGTGGGCGGCCGGATGGGGCCGCACATGGGGCGGACTCGGTCGCCCGATCCCGTCCCGCCTGGCGGCGATCCGGCACACCCTTCGCTTGAGTAGCGTGGTCCTGCTTGCACTGCATCGCTCACTCGAGTGGGGAACGTCCATTTTTTTTTTTTTTGTGTCACGTGGTGTTCTGCAGTTCCTTCGGCTTTGCCGAATCTACGTGTCTTGTGTGTGGTTTGTGTTGGTTATTCTCTGTGATTAATTTTATTTATAAAAACAAACAAATCGTTGGCTTTTGAGGGCATGGTCGGTAACAATAAGGCCTTGCGGCCCCCGACCATCCTCGATTTATGAGGCGTTGGTTTTGAGGATGTTTGGTTCTGTGCAGTGGGTGCAGCGGGTGCTGCTTCCCACTGCTTTCCTTTGTAGCGTTGTGCCAGTCGGTCGCTCGGTGAGATGTGGTCGTCGTTCCGTGGCGGCCGCTGTGCTCGTTGTTTCCCGCAGCTTGCCGCGGGTTACGGGCGTCATACATTCGTTGGTCTGCGTCTCACTTTTTTTCTGCAAAAACATCTATTCTAGTGTGGTTTAGTCTAACATACTCTATGTATCTAGGGGTGGTCGCGCAGCCGGCAGAGAGTGTGTGTGTGGGGGCGGGGAGGGGGTGGATTTAGTCACTTCATCTTGGTTTAATTTGGGTTCTATGCTAAGTTACTTGAGTACAAATACGGTAGCCCAGGGGTATATCAATTATACATTTATCTAAAACTATTGGGTTTTGACAAGGGAGCACAATCAGCTAGACAACCTAAGTACTAATCAAGGCAAAACAGGGTGTGCTACTGGACTACTCTAGAACTAAATTTTATTAAACTATTGGGCTTTCACTATTGCTTATTAATCTATGGGGTCTTGTATGATTTGGCGTGGCACTCTCTGCATGTGCCACGTTCGGGGTGTCACAGTGCCTGTGTCCCTGAGTTGTCTACAGGTTTCTCTAATTTCTTCCAGTTTTTCGAACAGTGTTGTTACTAGTCTTTTTACTGTGTCTTTTATCGTCTCGATTTCCACTGTTTCGCGGAGTTCGCGTACGGGTGTCCATGGTGGGGCGTCCAGAATCCACCTTAGTACCTTGTTTTGCACTCTTTGCAACTTTTTGTGATTGGTCTGGCACGTGATTCCCCACGCAGAACACCCGTACGTTAGTGCTGGGAGGACTGTTGTTTTGTACAGTGTTCTTTTTGTTTCGGTCCACATCTCCCTGCTGAGGAAAAAGGGCAGAAGGGCCTTTGCAAGGTTTATACCTCTCTTCGGCTTTTCCCCGATGTGAAGGTGAAACAACATTTTTTTATCTAGTGTTACACCCAGGTATTTCACAGAGTCTCTCCATGGTAATTCCTGGGCGTTTAGAGACAGCTGGTTTCTGATCACCGGCCGCTTTCTTGTGAAATAGACAGCTGTAGTTTTGTCTGCGTTAAGTGTCATTTTGTTTCCCCTACACCAGTCTTCCACCATGTCTAGCTGCCTTTGGAGGCGTGCTATGTTTGAGTGGTGCTGCCTGCCACTTGTGTAGAAGGCTGTGTCATCCGCGAATTGGGCTATCCTGGCATGCGGTGACAGGGGGATGTCGTTTGCGTATATGTTGAACAGTGTAGGTGATAGTACCGACCCCTGGGGTATGCCAGCCCTCAGGGTCTTCTTTGAGGAGCGTTTTCCGTCTACCTCTACAAGAAACGTCCGGTCTGTCAGAAAGCTGTCTATTAGTTTTGTGTACACATCGGGGATCGTCGTATTGTGGTGTATCTTGAAGGTCAGGTTGTCGTGCCACACCTTGTCGTATGCCTTTTCCCAGTCGAGGAATACTGCTGCCGTTGAGTTTGTGTAGTTGAAATTGTGTGTAATATGTTCTGTTAGTCGAAGGACTTGTAGCTCTGCAGAGACCTTTTTCTGGAATCCGAATTGTTCCGGTCTGATGGTTTCATCGTCTATGAGACATTTGCTGATCCTGTCCAATACTACTCTTTCAAGCGTTTTCCCCATTGTGGAGAGTAAGCTGATAGGGCGATGGTTCGCCGGTAGTTTTGGGTCTTTCCCTGCCTTTGGGATTGTAATAACTTTTGCTGCCTTCCAGGCCGCAGGGAATTTTTGTAGCAGCATGCAGCTATTTATTATGCGTGTTAACAGGACTAGTGGTTTCCTAGAGAGGTTCTTTAGATGTATGTTTGAAATTTTGTCTAGTCCTGGTGCGGATCTGCCCTTTCTGCAGGCTATTATTTTTCTTATTTGTGTCGGTGTTGTGAGTTCCGGTGCTGTTTGTGTCGGTGTGTCCCGGAGGTTTTGAACTGTTTGTGTGACATTTTCTTCCTCAAGCTGTTCAGCAGCTGTGAGGTCGATCTGTGGTGTTGTGTTTTGCTCCTCGTACGTGTCCGCAAACAGTTCGGCTTTCGACAAGGCATCAAACACTGTTCCCTGGGGTCCTAGCATAGCCCTTTTAACTGGTCGCTGCTGTCGAATGTGTTTGACCAGTTGCCACTCGTCCTGGGTTTGGAGGCAGAGTGTCTCCATCCTGTCTTCCCAGATTTCAGCGCGCCATTCTTTCAGCCGCTTTTCGAGTTCACGAGACAGTCTATTCATTTCTCTCCGCTCCCGCGGGTCCCTGCTTCTTTGCCACAGTTTTCTGTGTCTGTTTTTCTGGCATCGAAGCTCCCGCAGTAGCGGAGGGAGTTCTGTCTTGTGTCTAACCGGTAGTGTTGTGGTTATCTTGGTCTGTTTTATGGCTTTTTGTATTTTGGATGTCAGGTGTTCGACAGCATCGTCCAGCTTTTCCTCTGACGACAGGTCCAGTGTTGGGTCTACTGTGTCTGTGAGGACCCTGCGATACTGTTCCCAGTTCATGTTTATCTCCCTTCTTGGGATGTCCGGGATCGAGTTTAGCCTACGGAGTTTCACTAGTACCGGATTGTGGTCAGACGTTAGGTCCTGGATCGTATCTAGCATGACGTCGTCTCCAATGTTTTTCGTCAGCAGTACGTCCAGGACGTCCGGTCTTTGTCCGGCTATGAGTGGGACGTGTGTCGCGTCGTCTGGGCCGCGGACGATGTAGTGGTACGCGTCCTCCAGTTGCAGGAGTTTTGTTCCTTTTGGGTTCGTTGTGCGGGAATTCCACGCTGGATTTTTAGCGTTTAGGTCCCCGCCCAACGCCACCCTTTGGTGCCTGTCGAAGATCACTCTGAGGTCTTCTTCCAGTAACTGGCGGTTTGGGGCTAGATATGCTGCCCCCACCGTCAATTTCCCTCTTTCCGTATTTATTGTGACAAGAGTGACCTCGATGTCCTGCACTGGCGGCGCGTCCACCACATCGTGCGGGATTTTCCGTTTTAGGAACACGGCCGTACCGCCTCCTCGTTGATTTTGTCTGTCTGTGCGGTAGCCCGTCATGTTCCGCAGTTTAAAAGTATCGCAGGGCCGGAGGTGTGTTTCGGAGACTAGCAGGACGTCCACATTGTGTTCCGAAATGAAAGTCTGTAGCTCCGTCTTTTTGTTTTTGATACCATTTGCATTCCATATGCAAAGTGTTGTGTCAGTGTTTTGTCTGCCTCGTTTCGCCATCTTTACATGAACGCACTAAGCAGACCCTGTAGTATTATTTGTGTCTTCTCCGTCCTGTCCGATGCTTGATGGAGCGCGTTTGCCGTGTGTAGTATTGTTGTGACAATGTTTGTGTCCTGCTCGAGGGATCGGATCGTGTTTATGATCACCCATAGGGCGTCCACGAGCAGTCCTTTCTCATTTGTGTGTGGTGTGTCAGTGGTTTCCTGTTTGTTTTGTGTTGTCTCTTTTTGCGTCTGCGTTGGTTTTCTCGTGTCTGTGTCGATGTGATTTGGTGTAGTGTCGGTCGTTGGTGATGTTAGTGCCTCTCTGAAGGAGCGGCGGCGAGGTGTTGGCGTGTTCTTGTCTGTGCCTGCCGCCTCCGCGTGTGCGGCTGCGGCAATGTCCGGATGGACCTGTCGTCGCGCAGGGAGAGGTGGAAACTGTGGTCTTGTTTGTTGTGAGCGTGGGGGGCGTGGGGAGCGTGCGCCCTCTGTTTGGTGTGTGTCTGGTCTGTCTGCTCTGTGTGTCGCTTTTTCTGCTTCGTCATTTTTCGCCTGTTGTATTGTTTCCCCTGGAGTGGGGACTCTTTCTGGGAGGGTTTCTCTGTTTGTTTGGTCGTGTTTCGTCTGTGGTGTGTTTCTTAACTCCTGGTTGGGGTCTGTCCTTGTTTGTCTTCCGCCCTTTCTTTTGTTTTGTCGGGGTTGTCTGTTTTTCGAGGGCGCACGCTGTTTCTGCTGTCCCTCTGTCGGCTGTCTGGGGCGGTGAATATACTTTTGGTGTTCCGGGCAGCCTTTCCAAGATGCTGGGTGGTCTCCAGAGCACAGTACACATTCTGGCGGTTCGCTCTCTGGTTTCCGGCAGTCTTTTGTGGCGTGAAGGCCCGCCCACTTTACGCACCTCGCCGGCATGTTACAATAGTTCGCCGTGTGCGTAAGGCGCTGGCAGCGGTGACACTGCGCGCGACCTTCCTTGGGACGGTAGGTTTCTACCGTCACCTTTGTGTGGAGAATATGTGACCTGGTCCGGCAAGCAGCCAGTCTCAGGGAACACCTGATGAAGACGTCAAGTAATGACGTCGAAATATCGTGTTTGGAAGACGCTGATATCCGGCAGAAAACCCGATTTCCACGAGATGTGAGTGTAGCTATTGTTTATTGCTAGCGCATAATCACAGAGAGAATTTCCTTCGTAGTTGTAGTTTTTCATTGTTGTACAGTAAAACAGTTGTGGCATGCATGTAGATATGCACCAAGTATTTCGCAGCTGCGCTTGCAATTAACTAGATATTATTTTCAGTGCTATGTTAATGTGTTTTCTTATTTTGCTCTCCAAATTGTGCTTTTCTGTGTTGTCGTGTGAAATATTGTGACAATAATGGCGTGTGAAAAACGAAATACTAGACTCCAAAGTAAACTGAGAAATGACGGTGAAGACGAAAGCAGTGTGTTAGCGCCGCCGAGTAATGCATTAACTAATGTTCAAAGTAGTAATCTGGTAATTGTGCATATGGAAATGGAGTGGGCGGCAAATAATGGCGTAGACAGTGAAACAATCAGTAAACAGGGAAGCATTATCGATCGATCGGTCAGCAACAGCTCGCCTCCGGAATCCGAAATGACAGGACACAATCTCGCAAATACTGTAGATTCAGGTTTTGGGTCCTCACGGTTTTCTCAAATAAGTCAAGACACATTTTCTGCTTGTCAAAATGTGAATGTTGCCGGAGCAAATTCACTGCCGGAAACCATTGAGGAACATGTTTTAGACACCAGTGCATTGTTACTACAATTAATACAACAAATGGGACAAACACAGCAAAAGTTTCAAAAGCTAGACACAGTGGAACAACATCTTCAAAAGTTAGTCACAATGGAACAAAATCTTCGAGAGTTAGACACAATGGAACAAAATCTTCGAATGTTAGACACAATGGAACAAAATCTGCAAAAGTTAGACACCACACTTGGACAAACACGTGAAGATGTAACTACTGAGTTACATAGAATAGAATCGAAATGTCAAAAAGTCTGTAATGACGTAAAAACACAAATTTGTAAGCATTTCCAACCTATTTTTTCGCGGCATGAAAATACATTACAGAATCACGAAGCAGCCATAAAAGAACTGCAAACTATTGTTCATGAAAATCATGAGACCTTGCAAGCTAAGACTCAGTTGCATCCACCGATTCGGTTACGCAACTTACAAAAACTCAGGAAAACTTAAAGGACACAGTAGATACGATTTCAACACAAATGGACACTCTGAAACTTGGTTCAGAAAAACACACTGAGGAAATAAGTTCACTATCGGAGAAAGTAGCCGAACTTTCGGATCAGTTCACTAACTTATCTACAAAGGTTGTTGATGATCTGAATGACACAAGACCTGTAGCCTTCACTGACACAGAAGAGTACGAACTAATTAGGAAATTCAAACAAAATCAGAATCAAATTAACACGCAACATCAACGAGAAATCCGGGAAGTACAAGATCAATTGACACAGTTAATACAAGTGTTACATATTTCAGAGGACACTCGCGCTCCAATGCGGGAAGAGGGACATAGAAATACGGAACAGCCACAAAATAATAACACAGGGCACTTCGGAAATTGTGAAAGAAATTGGCAAGGTACACCGAATTTTGAGATGGAACAGCCGAAACGACGTAACAATGACCGACATGCGACTCGCCAATGTGATGATTTTGACTATAAGCTGTTTATTACTGCACGTAAATTCAAAACATTTAAGAATTCCGGCAACGACATTCATCCACAAGCGTGCCTTCATCATTTCTCTCATTGTTTTCCTCCCAACTGGTCATTAGAGCACAGATTAAAATTTATGTGTGGCTACTTAGAGAATGAACCAGCTGTAAGAATGCGATCGGTCATTCACGATTGCCACAGTGAAGGAGAGTTTTACCATGCCTTCCTCTCAGCATATTGGTCTCAAGCCGCACAAGACCGAGTAAAACATAACATCATAATGTTGAAACATTTCCAACAATCTGAATTTCCAGTCTTGTGAAATATTTTGAAGACATGTTGCACAAGAATCAGTACCTGTCAAACCCATACAGCCCCTCAGAACTCATCCGCATTTGCTTAATCAAATTGCCTGAACGTTTACGGCATATTATTTTGGCAGGACGTTGCAAAGACGACATTGAAGCTTTTCAGGGACTCTTACAAGAATTAGAAATTGACACTGACAATCGCAGAACGCGAAAACAGAACACAACAATTACAGATCACATCCGTCACAATTCCACGATGAAAGAAGTAATAACTGGACACGACAAGGCTATTCTTACAATGTAAATCGTGACCAAAACAGGCACCACCCGTATGACAACCATTGGCACAGTAGTAAGAGTTACAGAGAAAGTTCGCATTTACGTAGTAATGAATATAACAGAGACAATCATAGAAGCAGACGATATGGCAACCAGAACTATTATTATCACGGGAGACAGAATAACTTCAGACACAACGGTCCACCGAGCAGTGATAATTCAGGGAGAAATTCTCGACCACTTAACCGACAAGAAAGAAACTACAGGAACTACCGACATGACGACAGACGATATAATCGTAGCGACAGACTTGAATTGCATCAGAACTTGCGAGATTCAAACAGAGCAGGGCACTCTCGACAAGGTGAATTTGTAGAAGTTAGGTCTCCTAATCCTAATAACGACGCGCGCCGACAAAGATACAGACAATGACTCGCACAGCAGGCAGCCACGTTCGCCGGCTGGCTCAGAGAAAAATAACATAGATGCTAACCTTGAGAAATATTTTACCATTCCTTACCGATGTATACAACATGATAATTGCTTTGAAGTTCTCTCTGAGCACTAGGAAGAGTAAACGCTTGCACCACATTTCACATGTAAAACCGTTTATTGAAAGATAATCTGTTTTTTAACTTAAGTCTTTCCAATAAAATTTTTCACTTCACGCTACTAGTACAATTTGTCACACTTAGAAACTGGTAACATGCAACAATGTTTTGAAGTTAACTATCCAGTCTAGAACCTAGGGAACATATTTAGACAGTATTTACAAATGCATTGTTATGGTGAAAAGACGACACAGTGTTATTGTGTGTGTACATTCTTGCTTGTTAATTGCACGATTACGTAACGACTATGAGGCTTACACACTTAGAACATACACTGCTAATGAGATTTTAATGCAACATTTTGGTTTAGTTGAAAACACATTCTTTATTTGAAGTACTTTCTATGAGATTAAAGATGACTTGGTATTTGGTTTCTTTGACAGATACACAATAATATCACGATGCTACTAATGTGTGACACAATTTACATGGTTGCTTTCGTGCTGTATCTGCTTTATATCTACACAGTTTTTCTGAATTCTTCTGGAAAGTAAAACGTGTTTTAGTAGTAACTTTTGTGGTATAGCTGCAATGAGGCAGCCTTTTCCGCAACACAACAATATGTTACAGTACAGTACTTTCTTCATCACGACAATAAGCTTAATAACTACGATATCTATACGCAAAGCATTTCACTTTTGTTTATCATGAGGTGAGTACATTGACTTCAGCAGAACTTTGCTTACAGAGGACGATAACTACGACAGTTCCACAGAATTATCTTACAGCAAGACGCACATTTAGCGCTACAGGACATGCATTTGAGTGATTAATTTTGTACTTAAAACATTTATTTTTAAAGATTTTTGAATTACAAAGAAAGTTTTCCGTGATACATTTCACTAGATTGCTGTAATCTCTAATACCTGAGGGTATAATTACATTAATCCTCAGGGGCTACACGCCTAGATTGTGTACTATGTGTCTGGCAAACACAAGGAGCCCTAGCTAATATGGTATTTGCTTATACAACTTTATACATCGGTACCATATTTCTCTAACACATAAATTACACAGCTATCTGATCATTTAACTGAGAGACAAACATTTTTTTTTACTACATCAGTGACACATGTTTATGCAGTTACACAGTTGGATAACTTCACACTTATGAAATTGTATTTTGTCTGTACTTTGTGAACTGTTCATATTTTTTCGGAACCATTGTGATACTATGAGAGCTTTGAATTATATATTTGGTATGGGATCATGATTTTTAAAGTACGTTTGAGGTAGATGACATTATTGAAGGTCTTGAAATTATTGAAAGAAGCTGCGACGATTTTGAGATGTGATTGATCTGTTATGATATTATTATTACGACGACGATGTGTATTATGCTGTTGAGGTATGTTTATGATCAATAAGTAGATGCTATATAAGGAATTTCATTATGCTACATATTTATAATGATGAAATATTGAAGAATGTCGACGAATATGTATATGTGTAATAAGGTAAGGAATAATGAGTAGTGGTTAGGGACGCTGATTTGTAGAAAGGATGTTGGAAAACAAGAATCGCACTTTAAGAGTTATGAATTGTGTGATAATGAGTGAATGTATTACAATGCCGATGAAAATTTTTTGGTCACCGCTATATTTATAGGATTTTGTTTCTACACATTTGTAACGCAAATTCTCAGCCAGTGAAATTTTTTGTATGAGACTGTCACTGCTGTCGTAAATATTTCGGTAAGAAAGTTAAGTGACCTTCACGTAATGTGTCTTGGGCCCTCAGCTGTGCCACCTGCTTGGAGAAAAAGCCATTAGGTGGAGAGAAAAAGAGGCCATTAACCTCGCTATTGGCATTCCTTTGTAGAAAGCATCGCAAATAAGACACACTATTACTTGGAAACATATGATTATGCTGTGGAGCGTATACTTTGTACTACTTACTGAAATGCTTATGAATTGATGGGAAATATTCTTACATCCGCACACCTGATTATGACAAGTGTCTTTCTACGAGAGTTGAGAGAATTTCTACTAACTTACGAAGTGCCACATGACTGTTGAATGATATATTTATGCTTCGCTTTAGATAGTTGCTTATTTCATTTGATATCTGGTCTCCAGCTGTGTTGCAGCATTGGTTTTATAAAATAAAATTAAATGCATTTGCTAATGTGAACACTTTCTGTCAACAGATCTATTAAATAATAATTTTATGATCCACATTCTTCGAAAAAGGAGCACTTGGAAAGGAAAGAACAATAAGAAGGGACTAATAACAGTAAGTGCATACACAATTTTCTTTTCAAGTACTTGGTAATTTTTTGTAGAATAAGTTTATGGCGTGCACCACTTTATTTACATAGACATTAAGATGTGAATAGACATTTTCCTTATATGCCTTGTTGTCTGTAGTGTACTATTTTTTCTCCTTCAGCTTTGTCATATTTGGGTATAAGTTATTGCATTTGCTGCTGCTGTTTGCCAGGCATAGTGCTACTGAATTTCACTTTGTATTACTCTGTTAAGCCGGTTTTACTACTGATTTTGTTATATCCTATCCAGTAATGCCACCCGAGCCCGCTGCCAAAAGGTTGGCAGCATCAAAGTCCGGACGCCGTCCGCATAAGCAGCGCCAGCGAGACAGGAAATCGCCGCAAGTCTCCGCGCGCCACCGCTGGCTTCTGGCTTCTTAAGCGCTGGAGTCGCGAGCGCTAGGACAGTTCTGTATTCGCCGCTCAGTTGTATACTCGCCCCCGAATTGTGTACCTGCTAGTCAGTTGTGTGTTCATCGCAGCAGAGTTGTTGTTTGTCGTCAGCCGACGCTGACCTAGCCGCTCCAACTCGAACTAGACAGATTTCTGTAGACACGGAGTTCACTACGGTGTTTCTGTATCTTCGTTAATAAAGATAAGTACCGACTTTTATTTAATCTGAGTGTTTGGGTTTTCATCTTTCTGTTCACTGTTCCAGCGGACCGGTCGGCCCGCTATTAAAAGTGTGGCGGTGACTTCATAAGCCGTTTCTACAGCGAATTGCTTGTCGCTACGAACGCCGCCACAAAACTGGCGACGAGGACTTCCGAACTCGTGTGCAGGGCTGGTTCAACTTGTTTCTGGTTATACTAATTATAGCGATAAAATTTTGGGGGCTGGTTTAATTTGTGTTCACTATGTCTGCCGACTTACAACAGTTGATCTTGTTGCAGAGTCAGCAAATACAAAGTCTGGTGGAAGCAATCGCCAAACAAGCGGCTAATCCTCCAACACAAAAGGAACAAGCACAGGCAGCACCACCTTTCTGTGCTTTTGATGCATCACGAGAAGAATGGCGAGAATATTTCGCGCAGTTGCAGGCGCACACGACAGTCTACAAAATCACAGGTACTGAGCGGCAGCTTTATTTAATTTCCACTGCAGGCGTGGAAGTCTATCGACTACTTTGTAAGTTGTTCCCGGACTCCAAGCCAGAAGCTTTAGACTATGACGTTGTTGTTAACAAGCTTGCTGAGTATTTCGAGTCGCGAGTTCATGTGGCAGCAGCCAGATTCAAGTTCTTCAGATTGAAGAAACTGCCACATCAATCTAATAAACAGTGGTTAACAGATTTACGGGGCCTCACCGTCAGTGCCGATTTAATTGTGTGTGTGGAGCTTCCTACAGTGATGTCATGTTACGAGACGCTATTACTCAAAACATTGCAGATTCTCGTATTCGTGCTGCTATCTTAAAGTTGCCTGACCCGTCATTAGAGACTGTGATGAACATCATTGAAGCCCAAGATACTTTTGACTATGCTGAGTGTGAGTTAGATCAGCCATGTATTTCTCAAATTGCCTGTGCTAAGCAAGTTATGTCACGCCCGCGGCCCCACCGGCAGAGTCAGACTGTAAACACTAGCCGGCCGCGTCATGTTAAACACATTCGTCAGCCGCGTGTGCAAAATGATAGAGTTAAGTCTTGCCCTAAGTGTGTTCTTGCTCATCCTCGTGAACGTTGCCCGTTAAGAAACGCGGTTTGTCACTTTTGTCAAAGGAAAGGACACATCCAGACTGTTTGTTTGCGTAAACGCAAGAACAATTCTAGTGCTGCCCAGCCCATGGATATTCATGTTCTTCAAAGTCAGCCCGCCCAGAAGGTCGCGTTTAAAGACTCTTCCACGGTTCGTGTGGGTAATAAACTTGATCGCAATAAGCCACCCACCCAGCCCTCTGCTATGCGACCCAGGCGTAATTCAAACGCTGTAAAAAGTAATGTACAGACTGCAAGTGAAGCGGGAGTTGTTGTTCCACCCGCCCAACCCACGAGTTGTCGTAAGCAGCGAACACGCGCTAAACGCGCTGATTTTGTGTCTTCCGCCTCCACTGCACCGATCCAGAGACAGTGTAATAAACTATTTGTGAAGCTACGCATCCAGGATAAGACCTTCAATTTTCAATTAGACACTGGTGCGTCTGTGACTCTCATAAATAGTGCTACGCATGCGGCTATCGGCCGCCCTAAACTTTCAGCGGCAAAACATTCTTTGGCTACTTATAGTGGAGAACAAATTCCTGTGTTAGGTGTATGTAGCGTGCCAGCCACATTCCGTGGCAATACAAAAACAGTTTCATTCACAGTGCTCCGCGCTACAGACAGTGTAAACATTTTCGGATTAGACTGTTTTGACTTGTTTGGCCTGTCTATCCAAGACAATGTGTTGCAAATTAATTCTGTTGTTGTTCCTCAAAACAGCATAACCGATTTGTGTAAACGATACAGTGACATATTTAAAGACGAACTTGTTTGTGCTGCGAACTTTGCCGCTCATATTACGTTAAAAGATAATGCTCAGCCTCGATTTTTTCGTGCTCGTCCAGTGCCTCACGCCCTCCGAGCACCTGTAGAAGATGAACTTCGTCGTTGGCAAAACAACGGTGTTATTCAACCCGTTTCAGCGAGCCAGTGGGCTTCTCCCTTAGTTATTATAAAGAAACCGTCTGGCAAGTTACGTTTGTGTGCTGATTTTAAGTCGACAGTTAATCCTCAGACTGTCATTGATTCTTTTCCTTTGCCTAGACCGGACGAGCTGATGGATAAGTTAGGGGAAGCTCGTTTCTTTTCCAAAATTGATCTCCGTGAAGCATATTTGCAATTGCCCCTCGACGAGCAATCACAACAGTATTTTGTCATAAACACGTCGTTGGGGTTGTTCCGTTTTCTGCGTTTGCCTTTTGGTTGTGCGTCAGCTCCAGCTGTTTTTCAGCGTTTTTTGTCACAACTTCTGGCTAATGTGCCATCGTGTTGCAACTATTTAGACGATATAGTTGTGTCCGGTCGGACGCCTGCTGAACATTTCCGTAATTTGGAGTGTTTGTTTAAAGTGTTGTCTCAGGCAGGCCTACGTTGCAACATCGATAAATGTTCATTTTTCCTTACGGAGATGGAGTATCTGGGACATGTTATTAATGCTCAAGGCATTCATCCCTCCCAGTCACATTTAGCAGCTATTCGTGATTTGCCCGCACCTCGCAATCTGCAGGAATTGCAAGCAGTTCTTGGCAAATTGACATATTATATTAGGTTTATACCTAATGCATCACAGATTGCTGCACCGTTGCATCGTCTCCGCCGTAAGAATGTTCCATTTGTGTGGTCAGATGATTGCCAATCAGCCTTTCAGCAGCTTAAAGAGGCTTTATTGAATGATCGTTGTCTGGTCCATTACGACCCTAACAAGCCTCTGGTGTTAGCTTGTGATGCCTCTTCTTTCGGCCTCGGTGCTGTGTTGTCTCACCGAGTCGGTAACACCAAACGTCCTATTGCGTTCGCATCTAAATTGCTAAACAAAGCTCAGTGTAATTATAGCCAATTGGACAAGGAAGCGTTGCCTATTGTGTTCGGTGTCACAAAATTCCATCACTACCTCTATGGTCGACCATTCTATTTAGTAACAGATCACAAGCTCCTGACGTCACTGTTTCATCCGTCTAAACCAGTTCCTCAGCGGACAGCTCAGAGACTACAACGTTGGGCTCTTTTGTTATCACAATACCAGTATGAGATACTGTATCGCCCTACAGCTCAGCATGCAAACGCTGAAGCGCTTTCTAGATTGCCGATTGCTGCGGATGATGCCTTCGATTCCTCTGACGACTCTTGCCATCAGATTGACGCCGATGAGCATCAATCCCTCCGGGATTTTCCGATTGATTATCGTCAGGTGGCACGTGAGACAGCTACGGATCCTCATCTGAGTTTACTATTACGTTTTGTTCAACGTGGTTGGCTGTCCAAGGCAAAGGACATATCGGATCCTGTGGTTCGTCGCTATTATCCGCAACGTCATCTGTTGCCTGTTTCGCACGGAGTTTTGCTGTTACGCACCGAGAATGACCAGCTTCGTGTAGTGGTTCCCCAAGTGCTCCAATCCAAGGTCCTCGACTTGTTGCATCAAGGTCTTTGGGGAGTGGTCCGCACCAAGCAGCTTGCCCGCCGTCATTGTACATGGATCGGCATTAATAAGCAGATTACGCAGATGTCTACAGATTGTTCGACGTGTGCCAAACACCAAGCTGCTCCGCCTCAACGCTATTTTGAGTGGGCACGCCCTGCCGGTCCCTGGCAGCGAGTACATATTGATTTCGCTGGTCCATATTGGAATTCTCGTTGGCTCATCGTGATAGATGCATTTAGTAATTTTCCGTTTGTTGTGCCCATGCAGTCTACAACTTCTGCACAAACTATACAGGCGTTGACTTCAATTTTTTGTATTGAGGGTCTTCCAGAAGTTTTAGTGTCTGACAATGGTCCACAATTTACCTCTGCTGACTTTGAAAGTTTTTGTTCTGCCAATGGCATTAGCCATGTTCTTACTCCGCCGTTCCACCCTCAATCGAATGGTGCAGCGGAACGTTTTGTACGCACATTCAAGGATCATATGGACCGCCTTTGTGCTACGCACTCTCGTCAGCAGGCACTCATCACGTTCCTGTCGTCGTACCGGACCACGCCACGCGACGGCCCTTCGCCTGCGGAGCTTCTCCACGGCCGCCGTCATCGCACCCTACTACGGTTGTTGCACCCCCCGGATCGACCCGCCGCTTCTGAGCATCGCACGCGTTTTCAGCGCAACGACGCCGTTTTTTTTTTTCAGAGTTTATCACGGTCGCCGTCGTTGGGAACGTGGTACCGTGATAAGTGTCCAGGGTCGCGGTTTTTATACTGTTCAAGGTGCTACTGGGGTGCACAGGAGGCATCAGAACCAGTTGCGCCGCGCTGGCCGCCCGGATTCTGCCGCTCGATCTTTGTCCACAGATTTGGTCCGCGGCGGGTTCCAGCCGCGCCTTCCGACTTCGCTGCCGCCCCCAGGGCAGCAGCAGCAGCCGTCGCCGCTACCACGCCGACAGCCCGTCCCGTTGATGCCTCCCGCGCAGCTTCATCCGGGAGCGCCCCAGGTGGTCGCTCTGGCGCCTGCGGTCCCTCTTCAGTCGCCACCGCCTTCGGAGCTGATGGACGTCGACCCCTCAGGCGCCGCCTTCCCAAGCGGTGGCTGTGCAGCCTGTCCTGCAGCCGCTTTCCTTGGGCACCCACAAGGAGTCTGACACCGCAGCGCCTTGTCCGGCGCCCACTCAGCAGCCGTCGACGCAGCGTCAGGAGACGCTGCCTCTCTTCGTGGGTCCCGACGCCCCGTCGCGTCCAGTACCAGAAGCTGCGCCCGTGGTCACAGGCGTGCACCCTGACCTCGGTTTTCAGTCGGTGTTTCCCGAGGCCCCGCGCAGCCAATGCTGGGGTGCGGACCGGGGACTGCCACCGACAACAGTCTCCGCCCCAGTCTCTTCTGCTACGCCTGCGGCCAGACCCCTCCCCCGCCGTCGACGCTCGCCACGTCATTACTCAACGACGGTGCGGTGATTTGGGGGGGAGGAGTGTTATATCCTAGCCAGTAATGCCACCCGAGCCCGCTGCCAAAAGGTTGGCAGCATCAAAGTCCGGACGCCGTCCGCATAAGCAGCGCCAGCGAGACAGGAAATCGCCGCAAGTCTGCGCGCGCCACCGCTGGCTTCTGGCTTCTTAAGCGCTGGAGTCGCGAGCGCTAGGACAGTTCTGTATTCGCCGCTCAGTTGTATACTCGCCCCCGAATTGTGTACCTGCTAGTCAGTTGTGTGTTCATCGCAGCAGAGTTGGTGTTTGTCGTCAGCCGACGCTGACCTAGCCGCTCCAACTCGAACTAGACAGATTTCTGTAGACACGGAGTTCACTACGGTGTTTCTGTATCTTCGTTAATAAAGATAAGTACCGACTTTTATTTAATCTGAGTGTTTGGGTTTTCATCTTTCTGTTCACTGTTCCAGCGGACCGGTCGGCCCGCTATTAAAAGTGTGGCGGTGACTTCATAAGCCGTTTCTACAGCGAATTGCTTGTCGCTACGAACGCCGCCACAAAACTGGCGACGAGGACTTCCGAACTCGTGTGCAGGGCTGGTTCAACTTGTTTCTGGTTATACTAATTATAGCGATAAAATTTTGGGGGCTGGTTTAATTTGTGTTCACTATGTCTGCCGACTTACAACAGTTGATCTTGTTGCAGAGTCAGCAAATACAAAGTCTGGTGGAAGCAATCGCCAAACAAGCGGCTAATCCTCCAACACAAAAGGAACAAGCACAGGCAGCACCACCTTTCTGTGCTTTTGATGCATCACGAGAAGAATGGCGAGAATATTTCGCGCAGTTGCAGGCGCACATGACAGTCTACAAAATCACAGGTACTGAGCGGCAGCTTTATTTAATTTCCACTGCAGGCGTGGAAGTCTATCGACTACTTTGTAAGTTGTTCCCGGAATCCAAGCCAGAAGCTTTAGACTATGACGTTGTTGTTAACAAGCTTGCTGAGTATTTCGAGTCGCGAGTTCATGTGGCAGCAGCCAGATTCAAGTTCTTCAGATTGAAGAAACTGCCACATCAATCTAATAAACAGTGGTTAACAGATTTACGGGGCCTCACCGTCAGTGCCGATTTAATTGTGTGTGTGGAGCTTCCTACAGTGATGTCATGTTACGAGACGCTATTACTCAAAACATTGCAGATTCTCGTATTCGTGCTGCTATCTTAAAGTTGCCTGACCCGTCATTAGAGACTGTGATGAACATCATTGAAGCCCAAGATACTTTTGACTATGCTGAGTGTGAGTTAGATCAGCCATGTATTTCTCAAATTGCCTGTGCTAAGCAAGTTATGTCACGCCCGCGGCCCCACCGGCAGAGTCAGACTGTAAACACTAGCCGGCCGCGTCATGTTAAACACATTCGTCAGCCGCGTGTGCAAAATGATAGAGTTAAGTCTTGCCCTAAGTGTGTTCTTGCTCATCCTCGTGAACGTTGCCCGTTAAGAAACGCGGTTTGTCACTTTTGTCAAAGGAAAGGACACATCCAGACTGTTTGTTTGCGTAAACGCAAGAACAATTCTAGTGCTGCCCAGCCCATGGATATTCATGTTCTTCAAAGTCAGCCCGCCCAGAAGGTCGCGTTTAAAGACTCTTCCACGGTTCGTGTGGGTAATAAACTTGATCGCAATAAGCCACCCACCCAGCCCTCTGCTATGCGACCCAGGCGTAATTCAAACGCTGTAAAAAGTAATGTACAGACTGCAAGTGAAGCGGGAGTTGTTGTTCCACCCGCCCAACCCACGAGTTGTCGTAAGCAGCGAACACGCGCTAAACGCGCTGATTTTGTGTCTTCCGCCTCCAATGCACCGATCCAGAGACAGTGTAATAAACTATTTGTGAAGCTACGCATCCAGGATAAGACCTTCAATTTTCAATTAGACACTGGTGCGTCTGTGACTCTCATAAATAGTGCTACGTATGCGGCTATCGGCCGCCCTAAACCTTCAGCGGCAAAACATTCTTTGGCTACTTATAGTGGAGAACAAATTCCTGTGTTAGGTGTATGTAGCGAGCCAGCCACATTCCGTGGCAATACAAAAACAGTTTCATTCACAGTGCTCCGCGCTACAGACAGTGTAAACATTTTCGGATTAGACTGTTTTGACTTGTTTGGCCTGTCTATCCAAGACAATGTGTTGCAAATTAATTCTGTTGTTGTTCCTCAAAACAGCATAACCGATTTGTGTAAACGATACAGTGACATATTTAAAGACGAACTTGGTTGTGCTGCGAACTTTGCCGCTCATATTACGTTAAAAGATAATGCTCAGCCTCGATTTTTTCGTGCTCGTCCAGTGCCTCACGCCCTCCGAGCACCTGTAGAAGATGAACTTCGTCGTTGGCAAAACAACGGTGTTATTCAACCCGTTTCAGCGAGCCAGTGGGCTTCTCCCTTAGTTATTATAAAGAAACCGTCTGGCAAGTTACGTTTGTGTGCTGATTTTAAGTCGACAGTTAATCCTCAGACTGTCATTGATTCTTTTCCTTTGCCTAGACCGGACGAGCTGATGGATAAGTTAGGGGAAGCTCGTTTCTTTTCCAAAATTGATCTCCGTGAAGCATATTTGCAATTGCCCCTCGACGAGCAATCACAACAGTATTTTGTCATAAACACGTCGTTGGGGTTGTTCCGTTTTCTGCGTTTGCCTTTTGGTTGTGCGTCAGCTCCAGCTGTTTTTCAGCGTTTTTTGTCACAACTTCTGGCTAATGTGCCATCGTGTTGCAACTATTTAGACGATATAGTTGTGTCCGGTCGGACGCCTGCTGAACATTTCCGTAATTTGGAGTGTTTGTTTAAAGTGTTGTCTCAGGCAGGCCTACGTTGCAACATCGATAAATGTTCATTTTTCCTTACGGAGATGGAGTATCTGGGACATGTTATTAATGCTCAAGGCATTCATCCCTCCCAGTCACATTTAGCAGCTATTCGTGATTTGCCCGCACCTCGCAATCTGCAGGAATTGCAAGCAGTTCTTGGCAAATTGACATATTATATTAGGTTTATACCTAATGCATCACAGATTGCTGCACCGTTGCATCGTCTCCGCCGTAAGAATGTTCCATTTGTGTGGTCAGATGATTGCCAATCAGCCTTTCAGCAGCTTAAA
Organism: Schistocerca serialis cubense; assembly: GCF_023864345.2. Lineage (NCBI taxonomy): Eukaryota > Metazoa > Arthropoda > Insecta > Orthoptera > Acrididae > Schistocerca > Schistocerca serialis. The sequence goes on from NC_064639.1 coordinate 812,166,266, forward strand.
GAGGCTTTATTGAATGATCGTTGTCTGGTCCATTACGACCCTAACAAGCCTCTGGTGTTAGCTTGTGATGCCTCTTCTTTCGGCCTCGGTGCTGTGTTGTCTCACCGAGTCGGTAACACCAAACGTCCTATTGCGTTCGCATCTAAATTGCTAAACAAAGCTCAGTGTAATTATAGCCAATTGGACAAGGAAGCGTTGCCTATTGTGTTCGGTGTCACAAAATTCCATCACTACCTCTATGGTCGACCATTCTATTTAGTAACAGATCACAAGCCCCTGACGTCACTGTTTCATCCGTCTAAACCAGTTCCTCAGCGGACAGCTCAGAGACTACAACGTTGGGCTCTTTTGTTATCACAATACCAGTATGAGATACTGTATCGCCCTACAGCTCAGCATGCAAACGCTGAAGCGCTTTCTAGATTGCCGATTGCTGCGGATGATGCCTTCGATTCCTCTGACGACTCTTGCCATCAGATTGACGCCGATGAGCATCAATCCCTCCGGGATTTTCCGATTGATTATCGTCAGGTGGCACGTGAGACAGCTACGGATCCTCATCTGAGTTTACTATTACGTTTTGTTCAACGTGGTTGGCCGTCCAAGGCAAAGGACATATCGGATCCTGTGGTTCATCGCTATTATCCGCAACGTCATCTGTTGCCTGTTTCGCACGGAGTTTTGCTGTTACGCACCGAGAATGACCAGCTTCGTGTAGTGGTTCCCCAAGTGCTCCAATCCAAGGTCCTCGACTTGTTGCATCAAGGTCTTTGGGGAGTGGTCCGCACCAAGCAGCTTGCCCGCCGTCATTGTACATGGATCGGCATTAATAAGCAGATTACGCAGATGTCTACAGATTGTTCGACGTGTGCCGAATACCAAGCTGCTCCGCCTCAACGCTATTTTGAGTGGGCACGCCCTGCCGGTCCCTGGCAGCGAGTACATATTGATTTCGCTGGTCCATATTGGAATTCTCGTTGGCTCATCGTGATAGATGCATTTAGTAATTTTCCGTTTGTTGTGCCCATGCAGTCTACAACTTCTGCACAAACTATACAGGCGTTGACTTCAATTTTTTGTATTGAGGGTCTTCCAGAAGTTTTAGTGTCTGACAATGGTCCACAATTTACCTCTGCTGACTTTGAAAGTTTTTGTTCTGCCAATGGCATTAGCCATGTTCTTACTCCGCCGTTCCACCCTCAATCGAATGGTGCAGCGGAACGTTTTGTACGCACATTCAAGGATCATATGGACCGCCTTTGTGCTACGCACTCTCGTCAGCAGGCACTCATCACGTTCCTGTCGTCGTACCGGACCACGCCACGCGACGGCCCTTCGCCTGCGGAGCCTCTCCACGGCCGCCGTCATCGCACCCTACTACGGTTGTTGCACCCCCCGGATCGACCCGCCGCTTCTGAGCATCGCACGCGTTTTCAGTGCAACGACGCCGTTTTTTTTTTCAGAGTTTATCACGGTCGCCGTCGTTGGGAACGTGGTACCGTGATAAGTGTCCAGGGTCGCGGTTTTTATACTGTTCAAGGTGCTACTGGGGTGCACAGGAGGCATCAGAACCATTTGCGCCGCGCTGGCCGCCCGGATTCTGCCGCTCGATCTTTGTCCACAGATTTGGTCTGCGGCGGGTTCCAGCCGCGCCTTCCGACTTCGCTGCCACCTCCAGGGCAGCAGCAGCAGCCGTCGCCGCTACCACGCCGACAGCCCGTCCCGTTGATGCCTCCCGCACAGCTTCATCCGGGAGCGCCCCAGGTGGTCGCTCCGGCGCCTGCGGTCCCTCTTCAGTCGCCACCGCCTTCGGAGCTGATGGACGTCGACCCCTCAGCCGGGCCGCCTTCCCAAGCGGTGGCTGTGCAGCCTGTCCTGCAGCCGCTTTCCTTGGGCACCCACAAGGAGTCTGACACCGCAGCGCCTTGTCCGGCGCCCACTCAGCAGCCGTCGACGCAGCGTCAGGAGACGCTGCCTCTCTTCGTGGGTCCCGACGCCCCGTCGCGTCCAGTACCAGAAGCTGCGCCCGTGGTCACAGGCGTGCACCCTGACCTCGGTTTTCAGTCGGTGTTTCCCGAGGCCCCGCGCAGCCAATGCTGGGGTGCGGACCGGGGACTGCCACCGACAACAGTCTCCGCCCCAGTCTCTTCTGCTACGCCTGCGGCCAGACCCCTCCCCCGCCGTCGACGCTCGCCACGTCATTACTCAACGACGGTGCGGTGATTTGGGGGGGAGGAGTGTTATATCCTAGCCAGTAATGCCACCCGAGCCCGCTGCCAAAAGGTTGGCAGCATCAAAGTCCGGACGCCGTCCGCATAAGCAGCGCCAGCGAGACAGGAAATCGCCGCAAGTCTGCGCGCGCCACCGCTGGCTTCTGGCTTCTTAAGCGCTGGAGTCGCGAGCGCTAGGACAGTTCTGTATTCGCCGCTCAGTTGTATACTCGCCCCCGAATTGTGTACCTGCTAGTCAGTTGTGTGTTCATCGCAGCAGAGTTGTTGTTTGTCGTCAGCCGACGCTGACCTAGCCGCTCCGACTCGAACTAGACAGATTTCTGTAGACACGGAGCTCACTACGGTGTTTCTGTATCTTCATTAATAAAGATAAGTACCGACTTTTATTTAATCTGAGTGTTTGGGTTTTCATCTTTCTGTTCACTGTTCCAGCGGACCGGTCGGCCCGCTATTAAAAGTGTGGCGGTGACTTCGTAAGCCGTTTCTACAGCGAATTGCTTGTCGCTACGAACGCCGCCACAAAAGATTTATTTTTGTTGTTGCTGCACCTTGGCTCATATTAGTTGTAATGTTGCATTTGCTCTGCTAATTTAGATTTACTGCTGCTAGCTTTGCCAATTTGCATCTTTTGTCATTGCTGTTTGTGTTAATTGTTTTGTGCTGCTGCATGGCCTCGTACCTTAGTTTAGCATCTGAGCTCAGCAGATTTAAGTTAGCTTAAGAGGGGGTAGGCTATATAAGAGAATGAGTTGCGATGAATTGGAAGAAATGCATTGAGAAGTTATACGAAAAAAGTACAGAAATCAGGTATAGATAGGACTATTTCGGAATAATGAAGGACGAAGGGAGATCTGCAAGAAGTAAAGAAAGTTTTGTTTGCAAAATACTGCAGTAAAACAAACCCTGTCCTTTCCTTGTGTTATCCCACTATGTGTTTGTGTACCCTTGTGTATTTGTATTCTTCCTGTCTTTATGTGTTTATCTGATAAGAGATATGTTGTAGAATTTTTCTAATAATGTATTATTTACATTGCAAAGATGTTTAGACATTATTTATTCTGCTTTGTTTTAATGCTCATGTGTGAAGTTGATGTTTCAAAAGTTATTCCGATCTTTTATGTATTTACTTATATCATAATTCCTGTTACACTGATGTATATGTTAGTTCGATTCTTTTGTAAAGCCCATATTACAACAAATGTTGTCTGTATTGCTCAATGATGTGTTTCGTACCTTTGTTATTGTATTCTTATGTTATAAAATTGTAATTGATACCAGATCATCAAATTAAGTAACTTGTAAGTTACATTTCACTGCACACGTTTCTGTTGGTCATAGTATATGCACAATATGTGAAAAAAGAGGACTGTTAGTTCTCCCACGTGTGTTGATAATTCAGCAAGGGACTGGTTAACAGCATTGCTGGTTCTAAGGACAATTCCAAAAACTTTGTGAGTGCACAAGTGGTGGTTTATGGACTTGCTATATTCGCTGCAAGACTCTTCGAAGGTGATTGTGCACCTGCACAGTCGCAACAGATGGCTGCTGGCCGTCTCTACAAGGACCAAAGTGGGTCTGCACCTTTGATGACCCACCAATACCATTATTTCTACAAGGGCTGCAGTGGGTCTGCACCTTTAATGGCCCACCAATACCATTAATTCTACAAGGACTGCAGTGGGTCTGCACCTCTGGTGGCCCACCAATACCATACTCTCTAACAGGACTACAGTGGGTCTGCTCAGTGATGACCTACCTACCAATATTCTTCAAAACTTCGACTGACTCTGCTGTGGGTTTCCTCTGTTGTGGCCCATCACCTGTCTGCATGTCAAGAGTCAGCACTGTCTTTCCGTTGGAAGGACAACACTACCTGTACTTCTTCAAGACTGCATGGAAATCCACTACTTCCGTGTGCATTTTCTTTTACTGCTCAGACTTTGAGCAAAAAAACTGCAATTTTACTATAATGGATGATCAGGACTGTCTTTATGGACTGTGGGGAAAATTTTAGCTTTTGACCAACATTGTATCAATAAGTGTCTGCATTTGATATCTTTGTTATCGTAATTATGAAAGTTTTTTTCATATATGTATTGGCCACTGCCCAAAACAATTTGTAAATTTTTTTGTGGGGAGCATGGGGGCTATGTAAGTAGGCTGTTTAGGTTTTTATATTGGTAACGCCACGTTGCGCTCTGTATGAAAATCACTGGCTGTGAAACATAAGAGTTTGTCACATAAACTGCAACAAATGAATGCAGCAGCTTCACAGTCACAAAGTTTTCCCTGTGCTCTGTCAAAACATATGTTTTTAATGTTTTCATACAACGTCCCAACACTACGACGCAGTTACCTCGCATCGGACGGACAGATAATAATTGTCTGAAAATAAAAAATTAAACTTTTCAGTCGAGGGGAGACTTGAACCCAGGATCTCCCGTTCCGCAGCTCCTCACTCTAACCACGGGACCACGACGCTCCTGGTCTTACATTGTCCTTGATGTTGCGTATGTTGCACATGGACTACTCAGTTTGTATATTTTGCTTATTGTTTTCATAGTTCCACACAACTTCTTCCTATTTTCTCGATTGATCTGTGTTCAGTTTTTCAAGGCCTATCCACTGGGCCATCTTATAACTAAATCTGAGGGGGGTGCGATGGGGAGGTTCCCTTGTGAGTACATTCAGTTTTGGTCAGCTGTTTGAAAATCAAATAATGTAAGAGGTTTATCAGCACAGTAATTCAATAATTTTTCTAAGGGGACGTTTCAACTGTCCTAGGTCACTAATAAAATTACCTACAGTTATAGCACTAACACCTATATAAATTGGCTCGTGACAGGAACTAATCAACCGTCCAGGCAGCATCTGACGATTGCGATAAGCTGCTTACTATAAACAAAGTTCAGTTTCAATACTACACTTTAGCCAAAGTACCTTATGTTATTAGGTCACAAAGGTCAATATGCCAGATCAGTTTGGCGTCACATACGATTTGTAAACATAACAAGGTCCATGCTCCATGCTCAAAAAGATTAAACGTAACAAAAGTATGTGGATGTATATAAAATAATATTTCAGACAGTGAACAGATAAAACTTTACTTCCATAATATACGTTTGTTAGGCTACATTCTACTAGCGGTAAAATTCCCTTCCTTCCTGTCTCACCTTGCTTGTTGTTGAAAGAACTGACACACAGTTCTCTCATATTCCCTACACACGGGCGCTGTTGGGTGCGACAAACATCGTTTTGACTAGTAACTCATGTTCAACCAACAGAAATTCATAAACAAGGCCATTTTGACCGACCCTCCTGCCGTTAATTCTGTTGTCTGTGCTCTATTGGGACATCTGGATAATGTGATACATGTAACCATAATGCAGTAAGGATTTAGCTGATAGGATACTTTAAGAATTTGAAGATGCTCACACAATGCCAGGCATAGTGTGTCGGTAGATGGTACTGTATTTATTTTTTGAGTCATGATGAGACTATTTTTAAATTCTAACTGTAACCATTTAAGAATAGCTTATGTAGCAGAGCATTCTTTTTCCGACTTTTTTTTACGTTTTCAGCGATAAAAGTAGCTGTTTCCCTGTCTTTTATAGTTGTAATTATTTTTTATTTCCTTCATTTTGGGTACGAGAGTAATAGTGAATAACGTCATGGATAAATTGCCAGCAACTGTAACGAAATATGGTATCATAAGAGCTAGCATGTAATCGCAAACAAAACTGAGCTTCTATTGACAGACTTCTAAATTATATTTTAATATCATCCAAGCCGGACGCGGTGCTCGTGCGGTTCTAGCGCTGCAGTCCGGAACCGCGGGACTGCTACGGTCGCGGGTTCGAATCCTGCCTCGGGCATGGATGTGTGTGCTGTCCTTAGGTTAGTTAGGTTTAAGTAGTTTTAAGTTCTAGGGGCCTCATGACCTAAGATGTTAAGTCCCATAGTGCTCAGAGCCATTTGAACCATTTTTGAATATCATCCAAGTCCACATAAATAATACAACAGTTTTAGACAAAAGTACAATTTATCAGTAGAATAACGTGATTAATATTTACTAGACTATTTTTGTTTAGAATCACAGCAAACGTTTTTTAATCGTGATCTCATTAGAAATTTAAGGCACTGTTTCCGAATACACCCAACATATTACCGAAAGGGGCCATGGTTAAACAATTGTTACTGTGGTTGTCTTCAAAAGAAGCTAAATTAATGGTCAATAATAAAACAGATATTGGTGTCTTCTGTTGTTACCCACCTGATCGTCACACACACGCACGTCAGGTTATGTACTGCTATGCGACGAACAGGTCGTCAGTGTAAGACAGTATTTTACTTTTTGTTAATAAATGTGAATAGGAATTTGTTCCTGTACTGTATAAATATGCGTACCTAAATAAATTGCGATGCTCCCTAGGGGTAAGTCACAATTAGGCATATATAACAGTACTGGCTGATAAAAGAGACTGATAATTAACCCAAACATTATGGCTAGGGGAAGTTTAAATGTAACAATGTAGGCTGGCGCACACGGAATCTGCTGGGAATTTCAGCGCGATGAACATAGCAGTACCCTATATTTTACGTCGGTTAAATTAAAAACATGCGTATCGCGCAACATTACACTACTACAACACAAGTTAGCTGGTACGACATACAGAAAGAGAACTGTTCGTGAGTGAAATTATCCATTTCGTGTTTCTAGTTTATACGGTGTTGTTTTACCGGAGAGTAGAATATTAATATGTAAGACCACTTCAACGTAATATCGTCTGCTTCATTAGTATTACGATTGACGCGTATTTCAGTACTTATCGATCCCTCTTACTTCTGACCGAACGTCCTTCGCTTCGCAAATCTACTGTTTTACATGCAGCCTGGAAAAGAAGCTCCCAGAAAGGGTTGAGGAAATGAAATGAAATTTAACGGATTGGGAGAGTATGTAACGTTATTTCAGTGATGAGTAGGACGTTGTAGCCTTTTTGGTCTGGACGCAAGCACTGATTCCATTGGGAAGGGTGTAATGGAGCCTTTATGTCCTCTCCTGAGACGATAGCCTACAATTATTGCAATTGGTACGAGATTCCCTGAGTACTGGCACGAGTTAGAAGTTGACATTAGAGCTGGTCCCACACATGTTCTATCGGTGCCAGATCTACGGACCTTGCTGGTTACAGGAGAGCCACATTATCACGTAGACAATGTCATACATTGACGATGTAATGACTTGTACATTGTTAAGCTTAAGGCGGTTGGAAGCCAGAAAGGGCACTCCAACGTAGGAAATCACAGACACAATGCCGAGAGCACGTAGAAGTGGTAGCGTTTAGGTTAGTGGAGGCCATCACTAACGTTGGAGCCTTGCGAATTGCAGACGCTCCGGGGAGAAGTTTCACTTCATGGAATCAACTAGTTACTCTATCCACCGGCTAGACGCTATTGTAAAGTCGTGACGATAGAAGCTCGTCCGAAAAAGGCACCTTTTACCAGAGGCAGCAATCTTGACACTTGCCCCTGAGAACCGCAGCTTCAATAGGTTTACAATGGTTAGAGTGCTGCAACAGCAGTGCCTACTGGCGAGAGGACTTTGGGCGGGGCCAAGTGACGTAAAACACTGATGTTGCTAACCGTAAGACGAAGGACAGCAACGTTTACCTTTCGGTTAAACGCTGTTGATACGGAACTTGATGTTCGTTAATGTTAAGTCCAGATACATCCCTACTGTCGAGTAGGAGAGAGGGGGGAATCTGAATGTGGGTGGCCTGAGGCATCCCGGAGGTACAGAGTCACTCGTGAGAATGGCTGAAGCATGTAAAATGGCAGTGGATTTGTGGGTCAACTATAGGAAGGGAGAAACAGTGTGCCACTGCAAACCTTTAAAAACCCGTGTTTCTTGTATTCAGAGAGAGAGTCCTCAGTCCGATCATTAGGACGCCCTGTCGCTCGTTGACAGCCTAGGTAAGCTCCGATAAGTCTATTTCCATCACCTGAGATGCTGCTCTCAAAGTTCGTACATAAACAGTACTGCTCCTGTTAGCACTCATTCCACGGGTTGAAATTGGATTGTTTGGGAGAAGAGACCAAACAGCGAGGTCATCGGTCTCATCGGATTAGGGGGAAGTAAGTCGGCCGTGCCCTTTCAAAGGAACCATCCCAGCATTTGCCTGGAGCGATTTAGGGCAATCACGGGAAACATAAATCGGGATGGCCGGATGCGGGATTGAACCGTCGTCCTCCCGAATGAGAGTCCAGGGTGCTACCACTGCGCCACCTCGGTCGGTACGGATTGAGACACTGACTTCTATTGCGTAACCAGTGACATCTTTTTCCTTTTCTAATGTTTAGAATTAGCCTTCGGTGTGGTAGTTTGACTGTAAATAAACACTGTTAACCAGATCAGCGAGTATTCTTGAATCTCCTGCAGTAAGCACGCTATGGAGTCTTCAAATCTGCGCCTCTCGTAGGTGCCTAGTGACGGTGCTTGGCACTACTGCAAGCAATCAATCTTCTTTCGCTAGAAATTTGTGTTTCTGTAGACTTACCTGTAACCCCCTGTCTTCCATCCATCGTGTGTTAGGACACAACAGTTTACAAACTCACGTGTCATATGTCAACGGGCATATCCTTGCCGTTTCTTCTATGAGATCACTACCAGCTGATAGTCCCCCCCCTCCCCCTTCCCACCCGATGGCCATGTGCCTTTCCAAAACATTAGCAGAATGGGATCCCCCCTCAGATCACTGCCGTACTCACTAACGATGGTATCTGGGGTAGTGCAGAATTGCGATTCGTCGCTCAGAACAATCTCGATGCCATTCATCAGTAGTTCATGTTCCCTGGTCTCGGCACCACACCAAAAATAGCCGTCCTTGTCGAGGCGTCAGCGACAGCCTACAAATGGGACAGAGATTTCCTAGTCCGACTGCTGCTAGTCTCCAGCTAATGGAGCGGGCTGACACAGAATGGCGCACGAAGCCCATTATTTGTTCCCGGACTGCAAGTGCAGATGTGAAGTTGTTACTATGTGCTTGATGCACAATAAGGCGATCCTCCCTTGTGGTCGTCAGACATGGTCGTCCGGAACCTTGAACATATCCTCATGATGTCCAGTACGGGGGCCACAGTCATCTTCGAATGCCCCAGAATTCTGGATATTGCACGATTCGGCAACGGAGCCAAAAGGAGACCCACAATGAAATCACTTTCAAACTCTGTCAGGTGTCGATAACTCTGTCTCAGGAAAGTATTAGTCTTCTTCCTGATTTGCTGATGCCTCTAAATTACCTAGCACGCCTGGTAACAACGCTGAACACGAACAACACTAACGTAGTCCAGTGATCGTTCTACCCGCCACACACAACTGTAATTCTTACCGTTTGCGTACCCATGGATGGCGTGCATAAGTGCACGTGGGTACTTGACATATTTGAGAGGCAGTGTCTATACTTTTCATTCTTTCAGTATGGGAGGCTGTTCAAGCAATCACTCTTTGTATACCCAGGGACTTTTCTGCTCTACACCAGATAGGCTGGTATTAAAGCAGGATGATTGCCAATAGACAAAGTTGGGAGAGGGTTTACAGTTCCGACATTTGCCTTCAAATCAATAAAAACTTCCTGAAAACCGTGGTCCGAAGTCGGAGATGAGTACAGTATTTAGTTTTTGGATATTGCGGTGTCCCAAACACACACACACACACACACACACACACACATATATATATATATATATATATATATATATATATATATATATATATATGCGAAAGTGCTATTGTTTATTTATGTACAGAATAAAGTCGAGGACTTGCTCGATGAGTTCTGTATACCAATATCGCCCTACAATAAATGTTCCTACTTGTTTGTGAAACCCTAATAATTTGTAGCTGCTAGATTTATGCAACCGCTACAAAAGCAGAAGGCAACTATCCCTATGCTTCACTACTGTGTCATAGTCTGAACATCTTGCTCCTTTGCTGCATATAGATTAATTTTATCGTCTAGCATAGTAAAATCAAGTAATTTCTTCAAAACTGTAGACAACTCACGAGAAATTGATGGACTAAATAATGGTCTGAATATTCGTAAAGAAAAAGTCGACGTTATGTCAGTATCGCACTCGTAATACCAAGAAGCCCATCATATATGAAGATCCGATACAGTGAGAAGTTAGGATTCACTACAGAGCGATTAATTTTCGATCAAATCAATATATCCACCATAGATCATCCACCACCATACCACGTTAAAGCAATAATTTACACAGACAGAAGTCAGGATTTACTAACTCTCCTAGGCACACACACACACACACACACACACAGTGCATTAGCAGACTCTCCTGTTACCACCAAAACAAAGAACAATGACAAACGCAACCCGTTGTATCGAAACGAGGTACGAGAAACAACGAGATGGCAGAGGACCTTAATAACAACAAAATAGTGAACATATTAGTTTTCGCGAAAGTGCAGTGTGCTAAAACGTAACACACATGTGTACAAGAACGTGAAGATTGATGTCAGAAATATAGTATGTTAATACTGGCCGCATTAATGAATAAAATTGTGAGAACTGTTCATAATCTTAGCAAACAAAATTATAGGAAGAGCCATATTGTTACAGTGACCACTGAAGATGTTTACAATGTAATGAAACGTGTTTTGTCTTAATAAGACTTTCATTACAACCGCAAAATACGATATTAACCTACATAAATTGTACATCTAAAGCTGTACTTAATAGCGTTAAAGTTGCAGTTTCTCAGACTACTACACCTGTCACATTAGTCAAAGCTCCTACCGTAAACAACTTCGTCTGCTGAGGCAAAGGTGTGTGGCAGCTGGATACATCTTGCGACGGATTTTTTTTTTTTTTATACGTGCGTGCGTGCGATGCACCAATTGTGACCGATTATATGTTGCTGGTGCTGCAATGCAATTTCTTTTATAATTTTTGTTCACCTACCTCTCTACAGCGGTAGATCTTCGCACGTAAACTCCTGACTGCAGCTACTTACGAGATCACAGAAAAGCAGTGTTGAGCAAACTGTTACCTCAAAGCAACACGCCGGAGGCCGCTATAAGTAAAATTTGCTGAAAATTGACTTTAAAGAAATGATTCGGAAAGGGGATGTCTCTCGTACTTTAAATATGAAGTTCAAATTTACACCTTCAATAGATCTTTATTGCCGTTAAGCAAGATCATAAGCCCATATTTACGAAAATTACTAAAGTTCCCGCTCACAGTTATCACCATACCTAAAACAGCCAGAACTTTTACTTTCCCAAATTCCGAAACCAATTACTTGTAACACAGTCAATGATCGGCTAATTACTTCTGCACACGATATTCAGTGGTTGTCTTTAGTTAAAGTTAATGCTCGCCATAAAATACTCAGTAGGAATATACTCAGAACCGCCAGGCTATATAATTCAAAGTTCACTCGCGATTTTTGTCGGAACGAATTATCACAACACTCTAAAGTTTTCATAAACAGTTTCTGGTCACAACCAGATACCATTAACACTGGACCATAACGCGGAAGTCATCCAAAGACTTCATCTTACACATAATGTGAAAAGTCACATCCAGCATAACCGCCTCCAATCAAAGCTAGCTCGCGACTCCTCTCTCACTCTCCCACTGCTCAAAACTATATCTCCTCGCTAGGCGGCCAACCGTCTCGCTTCTCATTGGCTGTCAGCACCTACGACCAATGAGAACTCAATTCTAGGGCGCGGCTCGCGCCAAAATCTAGCAAGCACCAACCACTTCTCTAGGCTCATTGACGTCATCAAATTAAGTAACACAAAACTCTCTAATTAAATAAACAAAACAAAATGAACTATAAGCTTTACTCTACATCTGGAAATTTATTATGCAGTCGCGAATGTTCCGGCTGTCTTATACATAAGCATACTTACTTGGACCTCCGACATTCACTAGTAGGGGAACCACTATTGGATTCGTTCCCACGTTACAGAGTTGGAACACTTGCCAGTTCCAGTAGAGAATTACATGAATGATTTTTAGTAATGCCGAACGTCTCACATACTCTCACGGACGCATTCTCATTCACACGCACCCTAACACACAGTACACATATTTACTTAGAATTCTTGAAATTATTATTATCGAAAAGTTACAGAGGTTTTCTGACACTAAAAACTTTCAAAATTTATATATGAACACTGAAAGTGTTATCAGATCATCGTACGTAGTCACTGAAGGTGAACTATTACATCACTGTATTTATTTAAATTCTTGACTGTCGGAAAATTACGTTTTTATGTTGAATTTTACTAACTTCCAAAATACAACTATTTTTGATCTCAGACTTTGACATATTGTTTGTTTTCGCAACAGAAGGTTGTACATCAAGTATGACGTTCCTCAGGTTATTCCTTTATTAGTTATTAATATTTTTAGTTTCGTATAACGTAAGTCGCCTGCCAGCGCTACCCCACTGCTTTCACACGTGCAGCTGCAACAGATGGTCGTGACGTCAGTCTGCAGGACACAACTCGTCCGTTGCTGACCGTATAATACTCTACCGGCTTACATTGCAGCCCACATACATTCTGAAGTAAAGCTTTTAATAGACAAATGGGCGATCGCGCACTAGTTGCGATGCCATAATCTCTCCTTCATGAGTATGATGGTACTAGTTTTATAGACGTATGCACAATATTTGTAAGACAGCAATCGCGTTTTCGAAACGGTATATGTCAGTGACTAGATAAAACGAAACTTAAAATTGTTTCAAGTCAGCAATATCCAGTACCTGTGTCTGATACATGATATCTTTTACATACCTCCCCATAAAGAAAGAGTCCAAGGGAGTGATATCTGGCGAACACAGTAGCCAAGGAATTGGCCCATCCCACCCAATCCATCTGCCTGGAAATGTTTCATTGAGGAACAGACGAACATGTAGTCTTCAATGACGTGGTGCACCATCATGCTGGAAAATGATAGTTGGTTGTAGGTCAATCAATTGTGGTGCTACATATTCGATCAGAAGGTCGAGGTAAACAACTGCAGTAATTGTTTGCTCGTTGAAGAGAAAGGGACCAATTATTCGGCTGCACATGATTCCACACCGCACATACACTTTTGGATTATCCCGGTGAAGCTCCCTAGTCACATGGTGGTGTTCAGATCCACAGATTCTCGCATTGTGTCTGTTTAACGTCCCAGAAACACGAAAAGTTGCCTCGTCACTGAAACAAACTCGTTTGAGGAATGGTTCATCCTCTGAAAGGCGTTCCAGCATGTTGAGTGCAAACTCTGTCCGTTTTGGCTTATCATTTGGCTCAAGTGCCTGTAACAGATGCACTCTGTAAGCGTACAACCGTACGTTCTTGTAGAGGATCTTACGCACAGTTGAACGTGGTAGTTGCAATTTTCTGGCAGAAGTGCGAGTGGACTTCGTAGGTGAACGATTGAACACGTTTAAAACGCGATCGATGTTTTCCTCGGATGTTCTTGGTCGCCCGCTCCTCCCTTTATCCAACACTGCCCCTGTCTCCATTTTTCGTGCCATGCACGGATTGAAGGGTGCGATGGTGGATCTCTTCCATACTTCCTTCTGAAGTTTCGTTGAGTCTGGACATCCGATTTTGTCTCAATAAACCAGGACACACATTGTGCCTTCTTTTGAGGATTGCCATTTTACAGAAGCTCATTTCCTTCCAGCAACAGAGTATCCGAAAGAAAAAATTTTAGTGTGTATAAAATCTTAAGCAAACAGTGATTACAATAAAAGAAATTTTGTTAAAATATTTCAACAACTGCCGTTGTAATAAAATTTTGAAGTTGTAAAGGGACTTTATGGACACCCTGTATTACAGCAAACTAGTTGTCGAAAGTAAAAATTACAGTAGTATAGATAAGAAAAATATATGTGCAGTTTATACTCATACGTGGTAAATACAACAATAATTAGAGACTACAATAAGGCAGATTTTTGAGTATGAGTAATAGTAGCAATGGTCATGGACATAGGGATGAATGGGGAAGGGAGAGATTAGCTCTCACCGCTCTTATGTTTTCACTAACTGCAGCATGTGGAATTACCTCACAATAATGGAGGCTCGGCAGAATGAGTGATTTCATGAGTCTGCGCTTTACATACTGTGGAAATAACTTCCGAAACTTTTTGAGGAAGCCGTCACATTCAATGGGAGTATATTTATCATGGAATTCTGGACTTACTAATTTCTTATGGGATTTTAAGGTTACTTGCAACTTTTTTCTGTTCAGTTTAAGCCCTCGGCTTTTCGCCCATTACCACTGAAGACAGGTAATGGGCCATCGCAGTATTTATATCTTCAGGTCTGGCTCTTAGGTAGAGCTGGAAGTCGTTGGCATATACAGGATATTTACAGGAAGACAGAACCGATGAAACACCATCGACATACAAGGAAAACAAAAGAGATCCTAAGACCGATCCTTGTGGCGCTCTTGAAATAACGCGTTCTAGGACTATTTTTCATTCCCACAGCCCGCATCTCGTGGTCGTGCGGTAGCGTTCTCGCTTCCCACGCCCGGGTTCCCGGGTTCGATTCCCGGCGGGGTCAGGGATTTTCTCTGCCTCGTGATGGCTGGGTGTTGTGTGCTGTCCTTAGGTTAGTTAGGTTTAAGTAGTTCTAAGTTCTAGGGGACTTATGACCACAGCAGTTGAGTCCCATAGTGCTCAGAGCCATTTTCATTCCCACAGATATTTAGATCATTGTTTAGTAATTATGGAAAGTAGACTAAAGGTTAAGAGACTCGTACAGAAGAATCAGTGTGGACATAAGTAGCACACTGAAGTAATAAGGAATGATAAGACACCTTTGAAGTTCGCTAAGGAAGTGGATACAGTGATAAGAAATACCATAGCAGAATATAAAATTGAAGAGGGGTCGATTTTTATAAGTAGGGCAATTACAGATGTTGAACAGAGTAAATTGAAGGCCTCTATGAGGAGGGCGTCTTATTTGATAGCTCGATACAAGAAGAAACTGGAATCGATGAGGGAGACACAGGCGGTCCGTTATAAGAGTCAGATTTTAAAAGAGCTCTGGAAGAATCGAGATCCGTTAAAGCAGAAGGGGTACATTACATCCCATCGGAATTTCTAAAATCATTAGGGTGGAATGGCAACCAAAAGACTATTCTAGTTGGTGTGTAGAATCTGTGAGACTGTCGACGTCTCGTCAGACTTTCGGAAAAATATCGTCCACGCAATTCCTAAGATGTCGAGGGCAGATACGAGCGAGAACTATCGCACAATCGGCTTAACCGCTAATGGTTTCTAGAACAAAATACAGAAGAATGCAAAAGAAAATTGAGGATGTGTTGAATTCCGATCAGTTTGGCTTTAGAAGTTGAAAAAGCACCATAGAGGCAGTTACGACTGTGCGCTTGATAATAGGGGCAAATAGAGATACTTTCACGGGATTTTTCCATCTAAAAAAAGAATTTGGCAATGTGAAATAGTGCAACATGGTTGGAATTCTGAGAAAAGTAGGAGTAAGCTAGATAAACAGACGACTGACATGCAATATGTGCAAGAAGCAAGGGTAAAAATAAGACTGTAAAACTAAGAACGAAGTGCTCGCGTTAAACAGGATGTAAGACGGTTATGCAGTCTTTCTCGCCTACTGTTCAATCTGCACATCGAAGATACAATGATGAAAAAAAAAAGAAATGTTTGAGAGTGGGATTAAAATTCAGAGTGAAAGTGTGTCAGTGCCATGGTTCGATAGTGAGATTGCTGCCTTCAGTTAATGCGAAAAAGAATTACAGAATCTGTTGAACTGAATAAACAGTCTAATGAGAAAAGAATATGAAATGAGAGTAAATAGAAGAAAGACGAAAGTAATGAGCAGTGGCAGAAATGAGAACAACGAGAAACTTAAAATTAGAATTGAGGATAACGAGGTAGACGAAGTTAAGGAATTCAGCTTCCTTGGAAGCAGAATAACCGGTGACGGACGAAGCAAGGAGGACACAAAAAAGAAGGCTAGTGCAGGCAAAAAGGGCATGTCTTCCACCGAAAAGTCTACTGCTGTCAATCGTAGGCCTTTATTTCAGGCAGAAGTTTCTGAGAATATACGTTTGGACCACAACATTGTGTGGCAATGAGCTATGGACATTGGGAAAACCGGATCAGAAGAGAAGCGAAGCGTTCGAGATGTGGTGCCACAGAAGAATGTCGACAATCGGGTGGACTGATAAGGAATGAGGAGATTCTCTGAAGAATCAGCGAAAAGAGGAAAGCATGTAGACATCTGACAAGAAGAGGGAACAATTTAAGACATGTGTTAAGGCACCAGGGAATAACTTCTACGGTACTGGAGGGAGCTACAGAGAGTGCAAGTGCTATTCTGGAATTAAAAGTTTGGCAGAGGAGGGGAATGCGTGTGGGGTGCAACAAATCAGTCAGAGGACTGTTGACCCCATGTGAACAGCGAAAGGAAAATTGTCATCAGACCAACCGAAGAAGTGGCTGCTGGGCGAATTCGTGGAAGTGTAGAACACTACATAGTGGAGTACCGACTAAATGTAATTGCAGAACGTAGGATGAGAGCAAGTCTGAAAATAACACCAATCACTGTCAAAACGCTTATTCATCGCACTAGAAGGCTGAAATAAAGATATGCGATTTCATCGCAGTAGAACGCAAACATTTAGCTACTTTTGAAGAACAAAAATTTTTATTTTTCGAAGGACCAAGGTATTAAATTCTTTACAGAAGCTAGGATTTTATTTTCAAACCAGAACAAACTGTGAACAGCATTTACTCTTTATTTGCTCACTACATTGACATACATTAAAATGCAATAACTACATTAAATTTTACAGAAACCAGAACATAGTTCTGAAGCCGAGACAGCCTACTGGGTACTTTTCCACTTTTTACCTTACTAAAACAGTCTTACTAAAAAGTAATATTTTATTTTCAACAAACCAAGAATGATTCGTTACCTTATAAAAACGCCTGACTTCTGAACTTCGTTACGGTAAATATATACATTCGTACAAAGAATAAACCAAAGTTTCCACAACGAATAAGAAACGATATTTGATTTACAGTTCAGAAATGATGTCTAATTAACATAAACGTTTACAGGAATCACGAACTGAATTTGGAATGCGCTAGAAAAGATTTACTTTAAAAGTTGGATAATAAACATGTAATGGACAAACTAGGCAAAGGAAATATTATTAGTGAGAACGAAGTCATGCTGTGAACATTGTTGGTATCCCTAAGAAAAAGAGTAGCTGGATGGTCGGCTCGTCTGGCATGTGGAAGTTCTGGGTTCAATTCCTGGTACTGCTAGGGACTAATCCTTGCAGGCTCTGCTTGTCCGGGGTGCGCTCAGACTGCTGATGCCAACCGAAGTGCAACTTAAGTGATAATCAGTGGCTCCACTGCTTGGGAAACGGGCAACGGCTAGGACAGCGACGTGCTTTGTGCATAGGACGGGGTAGGAAATTGGCAGTACCCTTTCAGAGGAACCATCCCAGCATTTCCGTCTTCCTCACGAAGGCGTGTCTAGCGTGTTAGCCCCTGAGCCACCTCGTTCATTGGTTGTTGTTGTTGGTGGTGGTGGGGGATTTGGGTGCATATCGAAATCCCATACATATTTAGCAGTTGTGAAGCATTGTAGCATTCGCTAGTGTTGCATAAAAAAGAAGTGTAAGTGTTCACTTTCTGAAATGCCTGTTGTCGTAGGCGACTGACCCAGTTTCTAACGTCGCATAATTTATATTTTTTTCCATCTGTGAGGTGCAAATGTTTACATTACAAGGAATTAAATTCCTGAGAAACCACGTGGAAATTTAACAATATTCATACCCCTTTTTTACAGCATACAAATAATGCCATAAAGAAGGCCAAGGGATGTCATTTGGTATCAAACATAGGCCTTAATTTTGAGGAAGAAATTTCTGATAATGTAACCTCTCGACCAAAGCATTGTTTAGCAGAGAATCACGGACTGGGGAAACTGGAACAGAAGAGGGTCGAAGCGTTTGAGATGTCGTGCTACAGAGTAATGTTGAAAATCAGATGGAGTGATAAGGAATGTGGATGTTATCTGCAGAATCACTGATGAAAGAAACGTTTCAAAAAACACTGACAAGACAAAGGGACGTATGGGAGTAACCTCCGTAGCACTATACTCTGTTCATCATAAGAATAAACCTTATGTAAACATTACGCCATGTATTCTTCCGCCATTGCTTGAATCTCATTGGACTTCGTTGCACGTGGAGCGGAAGGTAAGTTGTGACCAGTACAGTTAGGTACGATCATAAGGATACGTTTCATGCTGTGTTAAACACACATAGCCTGAGCGATAATGTGCGGGACAACAGCTTTACCGCCGCGCGGAGCGGCCGCGCGGTCTAGGCGCCATGTCAAGGATTGCGCGGCCCCTCCAAATGGTTCAAATTGCTCTGAGCACTATGGGACTTAACTTCTGAGGTCATCAGTCCCCTAGAACTTAGAACTAGTTAAACCTAACTAACCTAAGAACATCACACACATCCAAGCCCGAGGCAGGATTCGAACCTGCGACCGTAGCGGTCGCGCGGTTCCAGACTGTAGCGCCTAGAACCACTCGGCCACTTCGGCCGGCTGCGGCCCCTCCCCCAGGAGGTTCGAGTCCTCCCCGTGTGTTGTCCTTAGGATAAGTTAGTTTAATTGGTATGTAAGTCTAGGGACCGATGACCTCAGCAGTTTGGCCCCTTAGGAATTCGCACAAATTTTTTTGAACAGCTTTACTGGTGCGTTAAACTTGGACAGCAGTGGCCAGCCAGCGGTCCAGCTAGCCTGCAACGATGTGAGCTGTTGTAGCTCAGACGTAAAAAGAGACGGACAAAGAAACAATATAGCTTCGAATGCAATTTAATTTTTAAAGAGAATGAAATAATATTCGTCATAACACCATCACTACCGCGCGCTTCTTAGTTGACCCGAAGGAAAGCATGAAATGCTCTCCTTCTCACCTGACATAGTATTCTACTTACAAACAAGATAGATGAAAATTCCTAACTAAGCGTAATTTTTTTGAGCAAGCCATGTGTGATGCAAAACCGCAGGGATTTCATCATACTGTTGAATACTGAATCCATTGAAGGCATTATTACAACCGAGCGAGGTGGCGCAGTGGTTAGACACTGGACTCGCATTCGGGAGGACGACGGTTCAATCCCGCGTCCGGCCATCCTGATTTAGGTTGTCCGTGATTTCCCTAAATCGCTCCAGGCAAATGCCAGGGATGGTTCCATTCAAAGGGCACGGCCGACTTCCTTCCCCGTCCTTCCCTAATCCGATGAGACCGATGACCTCGCTGTTTGGTCTCCTTCCCCAAAACCAACCAACCAACCAACCAACCATTATTACAGCCAGTCGTCTGGTAATCTCTTAGCTCTTTCCTTATTCTAATCCGAGAACTACGTTTCAGTACTGGAAATGTCATCTGCTACGTTGATAACGAGTCGATCAACAACGAAATCCACGAAACCACCCAGGTGCTGCATTTTCTTCATTTATGATGTGCCGTTCTATATCCCGCCAACCTTCGGCAGTGACATGTGAAAAAGCTGCGTGCGTTAATTCCAGTACGCCTGGCAGCTTGAGTCTTGTTATTTCTCGAGCCAATATCCCTTAACTTGGCTCCAGATCAATTCTGCTTGGTTGATATTGTAATGGTACAGTGGAAAACGTATAAGTGCAACATTTGCATGGTGTGGTGTGCTCGATGCTGTGAAAATGATTGTTTTTCATGTTTCTACGACACATACACATTTGTGTTGTAAGCCAATGGACATATCAATCCAACTGAAGAGTATTTAGCTTTTCATTTTTGCCTTAAAAATTAAATTGTTATGCTCTCCTAATTTGAATAACATTTATCAACGGTCTTTCACAAAATATCTGTAATTAAGAATTTATTACATATTGCAGACGACATTGCTGTTTTCATTTCAAATAATGTAAACACGAATGTAGCGTGAAATATGTAATTAAAAACTAGAAGATGTGCATTATAAAAAATGCTTACGAATTTTAAAATTATGAGATGTAGGTAATAGAAATTGAACGAGAAAGAAGTTGACATGGGCGTGACTAGAAATAGTGAACCACTTACTACAATGAAGTATCAACTTCCTACCCTACCGATTCCGCTGCACACGAATGTGTAGTTGTGTCTTATCTGCATCTAGTACATACCCTTGGAAAACTTCAAAGCCGATTATCTCTGTAAATTTATGACAAACATTGAGAACAACCTATTTCTCGGCACTTTCAAACCGTGTTCCCCACGCGTGTTACACTATGGAACAGGAAGCAGCCTCAGCCATTTTCTAAAAAATGGTTCAAATGGCCAGAGAGCACTGTGGGACTTAACTGCTGAGGTCATCAGACCTCTAGAACTTAGAACTACTTAAACCTAACTAACCTGAGGACATCACACACATCCATGCCGGAGGCAGGATTCGAACCTGCGACCGTAGTGGTCGCGCGGTTCCAGACTGAAGCGCCTAAAACCGCTTTGCCACCTCGGCCGGCTCAGCCATTTTCCTACTGTGTACTAAGTGTGCGATAACCAGAGCACAACAATGTAGAGGCTGTGACCATACACGATTTTTGAAATAAAAACAACATAACTGTAGTGTGATTAAGAAATACGTTGATGGCTGCTAATACATTTAAATATCTTCAAGTTCCATTTAACGTAAATTGGTTATATATATATATATATATATGTATGTATATATATATATATATATATATATATATATATATATATATATATATATATATATATATATATAGGACCTTCTTCCAACAGCGCAACATCAGTGTAGGTGTGCTAGGCTACTGACCAATCATCGCGTTTGTGTTTGTTTACATCAAGTTTATTCTTATGATGAACGGAGCTCTTTTTTTATAGAGGCGGCTGTAGAAGTTTAAAACTGAAGAGGAAGACAGAGAATGGAATACATACAGCAAATATATGGGGACGTATGACCGTTCAGGATGGGAACGCGAAGCTTGTATGACGTCTGAGTCTGACATTACTTGCATTACATCTACATATACATCGAGGTGGTTACACTGCAATTAGCAGTTAAGGGCCAGACAAAGTGTTCCTCGAACCAGCTTCAAATTACTTCTCTACCGTTCTGCTGTCCCACGGCGCGGGGGAAAAGAGCACTTAAATCTTTCTGTGCGAGCTATGATTTCTCTTATTCTATCATGATGATTATTCCTCCCATTTAGTGGCTACCAGCCTAATATTTTCGTAATCGGAGGAGAAAATTGCTTACTGAAGTTTTAGGAGGAGATCCTGCCGCAACGTAAAATGGCTATGTTTTAACGACTGAGATCACAGTTCACGTATACTGTCGGTGGCACTCTCCCCCTGTTTCGCGACAGTACAAAACGTGCAGCCATTCTCTGAAATACTGAAATTACTTCTTAACGGTCGTTCGACAACAATATATGTGGCTTTGAAATCTTTTTGGTCCAGTGTGCTTCCTAGCATTCCCACGAAGCATCTAAATCTCGTAAGATACATGATTTTTATGTATTTTACGCGATAACTAACTGAAGGTAGCAGGCGTAAAATACAGGGAGCGAAAAGCTATTTACAATTTGTACAGAATCCAGTTGGCAGTTATAAGAGTCGAGGATCATGAAAGGGAAGCAGTGGTTGGGAAGGGAGTGAGACAGGGTTGTAGGCTATCCCCGATGTTATTCAATTTCTATACTGAGCAAGCAGTGAAGGAAACAAAAGAAAAAACTGGAGTAGGTATTAAAATCCATGGAGAAGAAATAAAAACTTGGCGGTTCGCCGATGACATTGTAATTCTGTCAGAGACAGCAAAGGACTTGGAAGAGCAGTTGAACGGAATGGATAGTGTCTTGAAAGGAGGATATAAGATGAACATCAACAAGAGCAAAACGAGGATAATGGAATGTAGTCGAATTACGTCAGGTGACGCTGAGGGAATTAGATTAGGAAATGAGACACTTAAAGTAGTAAATGAGTTTTGCTATTTGGGGAGCAAAATAACTGATGATCGTCGAAGTAGAGAGGATATAAAATGTAGACTGGCAATGGCAAGGAAAGCATTTCCGAAGAAGAGAAATTTGTTAACATCGAGTATAGATTTAAGTGTCAGGAAGTCGTCTCTGAAGGTATTTGTATGGAGTGTAGCTATGTATGGAAGTGAAACATGGATGATAAATAGTTTGAACAAGAAGAGAATAGAAGCTTGCGAAATGTGGTGCTACGGAAAAATGCTGAAGATTAGATGGGTGGATCACATAACTACTGAGGAAGTATTGAATAGGATTGGGGAGAAGAGAAGTTTGTGGCACAACTTGACTAGAAGAAGGGCTCGTTTGGTAGGACATGTTCTGAGGCATCAAGGGATCACCAATTTAGTATTGGAGGGCAGCGTGGAGAGTAAAAATCGGAGAGGGAGACCAAGAGATGAATACACCAAGCAGATTCAGAAGGATGTAGGTTGTAGTAGGTACTGGGAAATGAAGAAGCTTGCACATGATGGAGTAGCATGGAGAGCTGCATCAAACCAGTCTCAGGACTGAAGACCACAACAACACGAACAACAACTAACAGCTGTTGAGTTACGATTGTGAGCAGCCACAAGCAACGTCGCCAGTAGAGATAGCAGTCTACGCATACAATTATGAATTCACAGCTACGCGCCACGCGGATTGGCCGCGCTGTTTGAGGCTCCATGCCGCGGATTGCGTGGCCCCTCCCTCCAGAGGTTCCAGTCCTCCCTCGGGCATGGGTGTGTGGTCCTTAGCGTAAGTTAGTTTAAGTTGTGTCTAGGGACCGACGACTTCAGCAGTTTGAACCCTTAGGATTTCACACATTTGAACATTTTCACAATAACGAGGGTTCGGTGGAACATTCACAAGAACACGTAGAAAGTGACTGTGTGCTTAATGTTCGTGTAAACTTAATAGTAATAAAGTAAGGAAGTAGGTAAACCGTCTGTATTAAGCGAATTTCGTCGACGTATTGACGTCGAAAATGTGCAGATTTTGGCATTGCATATCTGGCTTGCTACACGGCCTTCCGCCGCAGCAAATAACTGATTCCGACAGAGCGAATGCGCACGGCTAGTGGCGAGTGAGGCCACGTTCTGAATGGCGGACGGGGGTTTGGGGAAGGCCTATCTGCATATCAAACGCGGCAGCAGGGTGGGGGGAACCTACGAGCGGCGCGCATCAGACACGCCTGCAACGCAAAGAAATAAATCAGCACGGCGGGCGCACAGTGGAGAGACGGGAATGTTTGGCATGTATTCCTCTATCCGCGCCACAGGGCGTCTCTGCCTGCACTGCTGTCACTGCCGTCCACTGCAGTAACTCCGTGACGTGCGGAGCCCACTGAAATACTGGCATGTGGAATGTGCTTACCAAGAATATGTTTCACCTGAAAGTAGAGAATGCATGCTCAAGTTGACATTCGCGGAATGCAGTCTTTTGTCATTACCAACAACGAACATTTCTAGTCTGTGTTCTAATAAGGGAAAGGCCTCAGACACG
Organism: Schistocerca serialis cubense; assembly: GCF_023864345.2. Classification (NCBI taxonomy): domain Eukaryota; kingdom Metazoa; phylum Arthropoda; class Insecta; order Orthoptera; family Acrididae; genus Schistocerca; species Schistocerca serialis. Next base: position 812,190,106 of record NC_064639.1, read on the forward strand.
GCCAACAGATTCGGCTCATGTTTCGCAGGTCGCTTGTGTGTCACCATAATAAGGGACTCGGTAAGATAATCTGGTTCACTACCCAAGAGTTTCAGAAAATCAACCCTACAGTTAATGACGGGCAATCGACTCAGAACTGGCGCGAATGACAAATGATTGAAACCTCATCATTTTTAATCATGCTATATGGGGTATCGAAAACGGAGGAAATAAATTTTAACTACTGCCACTTATGTACCCATGGTTAAGAAAGTAGAGCTGGTCAAAAAATCTAAGCAACTGGCGTGGCAGCGAGTTCCGTTTCTCCGTGCAATCTGTAGATCTTTTCATATGTATTTTTCTCCGTATAGAAATTGGCGAGAATAGGTAGTTTAATAAGGCAAAAAATGAATAAGGGATAAAAACTAAATAGGTAAATAAATTTCTCCAACAACGCTGCAGTTTACCATCACAAGAAAGATGTAGTAATATTAACACTGAAAATTAAGTGCAGTAATCCGCAAGTATAAGTGCGTAGGCGCGTGTGTGTATGTGTGTGTGTGCGTTTTCTCATATAATTGCAAATACTGCTCCTACAGATAATACATAACGGAAGAAGGCTTTTACATAATACGTATCATGTAATACAATGTCAGGGGATGAATTTGCTAATACTAATCCGCATGTGGATGTGTGTGTGTGTGTGTGTGTGTGTGTGTGTGTGTGTGTGTATTGCACTTCTCCTCCTAAACCACTGGACCAATTTCCAGGAAAATTGGTGCACGTATCATTAAGGTCACGCAATAATCGATGTCGGGTAAGAACCACACGACTGTCAAACTTCAGGAAATATGACGTCATAAACAAATTTGTTGACATCGAGTATAGATTTAAGTGTCAGAAAGTCGTTTCTGAAAGTATTTGCCATGAATTGAAGTGAAATATGGACCATAAATACTTTAGTCAAGTTGAGAATTGAATCTTAAGAAATGTGGTGCTACAGAAGAATGCTGAAGATTAGATGGGTAGATCACATAACTAATGAGAAGGTATTGAATAGAATTCGAGAGAAGAGGAGTTTGTGGCACAACTTGACAAGAAGGAGGGACCAGTTGGTAGGACATGTTCTGAGGCATCAATGGATCACAAATTTAGCATTTGAGGGCAGCGTGGATGGTAAAAATCGTAGAGGGAGTACACTAAACAGATTCAGAAGGATGTAGGTAGCAGTAGGTACTGGTAGATGAAGAAGCTTGCACAGGGTAGAGAAGCATGGAGAGCTGCATCAAACCAGTCTCAGGACTAAAGACCACAACAACAGCAAACAATGAGATGTGTGAAAAACTACCGCGTCCTGCACGATAGTTAAATGTATTACTCCTGTGCTACTAGTTGTATTCCCAATAAATTTCGCAGGCAGTATCCACATACTCCGCTACGTGCTACTAAAAAAGCACACTCATGCTCATAAATTAAGGATAATGCTGATACATGGTGAAACAACACTCTGGTGGGCGGTTTGCGGGCTTAAATCACCTCGGGGTATGACCATGCGGCGCATTTGACCTGCGGTCGTCGCACGGTGGCGCTGGCAGCAGTCCACATACGCAGAGGTATGTTGGTGCATGACAGAGTACGGTGCAGCGAGTAAGTGTGCAGACGTTTTCAGACGTGCTAATGGTAACTGCGTGTTGAAAATGACTCAAAGAGCACACATTGATAACATTATGAGGGGTAGAATACTTGGGCGACTGGAGGCTGCTCAAACACAGCAGGTCATAGCACAGGCCCTCCGTGTGCCACAAAGTGTGATCTCAAGATTATGACAACGGTTCCAGCAGACAGGAAACGTGTCCAAGCGCTACAGTACGGGACGTCCACAGTGTACAACACCACAAGAAGACCGATGTCTCACCATCAGTGCCCACAAGCGGGCACGGAGTACTGCAGGTAGCCTTACTCGGAACCTTATCGTAACCACTGGAACAGTTGCCTCCAGACACACAGCCTACAGACGACTGAACAGACATGGTTTATTCGCCCGGAGACCTGCAAGGTGCTTTCCAATGACCCCTGCTCACAGTAGAGCTCGCGCCAAGATCACGGACTTGGTCATTGATACAGTGGTCCCTGGTTATGTTCACAGACGAGTCCAGGTATGGCCTGAACAGTGATTATCGCCGGGTTTTCATCTAGCGTGAACCAGGAACCACATACCAACCCCATAATGTCGTTGAAAGGGACCTGTATGGAGGTCGTGGTTTGATGGTGTGGGGTGGGATTATGATTGGTGCACGTACACCCCTGCATGTCTTTGACAGAGGAACTGTAACAGGTCAGGTGTATCGGGACGTCATTTTGCACCAGTATGTCCACCTATTCAGGGGTGCAGTGGTTCCCTCCTTCCTCCTGATGGATAATAACGCACGGCCCCACAGAGCTGCCATCGTGGAGGAGTACCTTGAAACAGAGGATATCAGGCGAATGCAGTAGCCTGCCTGTTCTCCAGACCTAAACCCCATCGAGCACGTCTGGGATGCTCTCGGTCGACGTATCGCTGCACGTCTTCAAACCCCTACGACACTTCAAGAGCTCTGACAGGCACTGGTGCAAGATTGGGAGGCTATACCCCAGCAGCTGCTCGACCACCTGATCCAGAGTATACCAACCCTTTGTGCGGCCTGTGTACGTGTACATGGTGATCACATCCCATATTGATGTCGAGGTACATGCGCCGGAAACAGTGCCGTTTTGTAGCACATATGTGTCGGGACGGTTTTCTCAACGTATCACCAATACCGTGGATTTACAGATCTGTGTCGTGTGTGTTCCCTATGTGCCTATGCTACTAGCGCCAGTTTTGTGTAATGCCACGTTGTGTGGCACCACATTCTGCAATTATCCTTAATTTATGAGCATTAGTATATATCATGGTACCACGCCTATTTCAGATAACATTACATCATAACACCGAGATGCCTGAAAAACTGCCGCATCGCGTATGACATGCAAATTTATTTCTTCGTTTGTATTAACTCTGTTCGAAACACATTTTGTGGACAATATCCATATATATGACGCTGAATGTACCTACACAAATATATCACTGTGCGACACATAGTTCAGGCTGTAAACACTGAGATACGTGAAGAAAGTCGCATCAAGCGTGAAGTTTTGATACATTTGTCCTTTAATACTAATATCCTCGTACATTCTAGTGAACTTAAGAAAATCGCTACAGTGTGTCAGCACATTTCACAACTTTCAACTGCAAAGCGAAAACGGCTGTAAGGAAAAACTTCTGTTGTTCCTACATAAGATGGTCTGTAGTGAAAAATGCACGCGCATCAATATACAGCAGTTATCCTAACCACCATTTTTCTTTCATTTCCTTTGAACACTATTGTGACCTCGGCTCTCGGTGGATCTGCAAGAGATTCATTATTATCCTATAGTCCGTTCTAGGCGCTTCAGTCCACAGCCGCGCAGCTACTACGGTTCAGGTTCGAATCCTGCCTCGGGCATGGATGTGTGTGATGTCCTTAGATTAGTTAGGTTTAAGTAGTTCTCTGTCTAGGGGACTGATGATCTCAGATGTTAAGTCCCATAGTGCTCAGAGCCATTAGAACTATTTTTATCCTATAGCAAGCAATCATACAAATGCCACAGCACATGCGGAAACATATAAAACATCTGACCTTATAGAGAACGTCATGGCAACGCACATTTCATTGTATATCAATCCAACATTCGCATACAGTTCAACAGCAGTCAAGCTCCCAATGTAACACCTGGCAGTACAATAGACATATTTCGTCACTCAGGCAGTACGTAATGGAAGGATAATTACATGGCTGTGGAACAGTCCCTGGAAACAGTCACATCCATAAACTACACTGAAGAGGCAAAGTAACTGGCACACCCGGTGGAGGTTCGAGTCCTCCCTCGGGCATGGGTGTGTGTGTTTGTCCTTAGGATAATTTAGGTTAAGTAGTGTGTAAGCTTAGGGACTGATGACCTTAGCAGATAAGTCCCATAAGATTTCACACACATTTGAACATTTTTTTTAACTGGTACACCTACCTAATATCGTGTAGTGCCCCCGCGAGCACGCAGAATTGCTTCAACACGACGTGTCATGGTCTCGACTAATGTATGATGCAGTGCTGGAGGGAATTGACATCATGAATCACTCAGGCCTGTCCGTTAATCGGTAAGAGTGCGAGAGACCGGAGATGTCTTCTGAACAGCACGTTGCAAAGCAACCCAGATTGTTGCCCAATAATGTTCAAGTCTGCGGAATTTGGTGGCCAGCGGAAGTGTTTAAAATCAGAATACTGTTCCTGCAGCCACTCTATAGCAATTAGGGACGTGTGGGGTATCGCATCGTCCTGCTGGAATTGACAAAGACCGTCGGAATGCACAATGGACATGAATAAATGCAGATGATCAGACAGGAGGCTTAAGCATGCGTCACCTGGCAGAGTTATATCTAGACACATTGGGGGTCCCATATCACTCCAACCGCACGCGCCCCACACCATTACAGAGCATCCACCAAGTTGAACACTCCCCTGCTGACACGGATTTCGTTGAATGGTTCGCACGCTGCCACTTGTTGATGGCCCAGCACTGAAATCTGCAGCAATCTAGGAAGGGTTGCCCTTCTGTCACGTTGAAAGAATCTCTTCAGTCGTTGGTACCGTTCTTGCAGGATGTTTTCCGGCGCGCATTGACGTCGGAGATTTGATGTTTCACCGGATTCCTGATATTTGCGGCACACTCGTGAAATGGTCGTACGGGAAAATTCCCACTTCATCGTTACCTCGGAGATGCTGTGTCCCATCACTCGTGCGCCGACTGTAAAACCACTTTCAAACTGACTTAAATCATAATACCTGCCACTCTAGCAGCAGTAACTGATCTAACAACTGCTGCAGACAATAGTTGTCTTATATAGGCTTTGCCAACCGCAACATTGTGTTCTGTCTGTTTACATATCTCTGTATTCGAATACTCATGTCTAAACCACTTTCCCTGGCGCTTCAGTGTATATTGAAATATGTGTACGACGATATTTAATCTGTAACGACCACTAATCGCCGCTGAGGCAGATCCTAGACAGATTGGTTGGAAGAATGATCAGAAAGAGCGATCTACCGATATAGAAGGTAACTTATAAAACCTTCTTTTGACTAATACATGGATATTGATCGTCTAGGAACAGTAGCAGATAGGACTGTTGTACGAAACAGAGAATTCAAAGAAGAACAGCGAGTTTCGTTAGAGGTTCATTTAATAAAAAGCAAAGCATCATGGACGTACTCAGCGAACTATGCTAAATTGCAGTGTGGTTTGCAGATAAAATAGCGTTGATTCCTAAAGGAGTCAATCAATATATTTCTGTTTCCCACACTAGTATATCCCGATAAATAAGCATAAACGTAGAACTATAGGGATTCTAGCACAAGTGGCTTGCCAGCAAACCATTCCCAAATGGAACACGAAAGGGAGGTTTGAGTGATACACAGAGTACTGTGGGTGATACACACAGTACCCTCCAACACACAACACGAGGTGAGTGCGGAGTACAGATGTAGACAAAGATATGTGGAACAGGTCTACACCCATGTGTTATGTTGTGATTTGGGCTGATGTAAAATAGTAAGATAATATTGATCAGATATAGCTTAGAAGCTTCGATGGCTTGATGCTCACTGCATACTCAGATGCTACAGTTTGTTTAACTTCATTTTATCCATTTTGTCAGTAGTTTTGTAAATTAAAGAACAATTGCCTGCAGTCACAATCGTGATTTTATTTCAATGGACGATGAATTTCGAGCTCTGGAGGCGCATCTTCAGGTACTTTGACAGTGTACATCAGCTTTGTTTCCAAATTAACGTTCAGTCTGACCTGGTAAGATTACATTGGTGTATTACAAAGACGCACGCTGTGAATATAAGTTATCAAAACTAACACTAATCGAAAAATAACTTACTGCTTCAGTAGTGGACACATTATTCTGAAGTACAATATGAATAGACATAGTTATGTACATATATACACTTTCCATTATACAGCACATCTGTTAACACAATGCAAAGAATTTCGCATGTGAAGACGCTTTGTTTCTACAAATACACGGATGTTATTGTTTCAAAGGAAATACAAAGCTGTTTAAAGTTCGTATATTTAGGAAAAATAGACTTTTATAATTACTGAAGAATCAGTGGCTGCAGAACTTTGTTCATTCATTGAACATTTTTACAGAAGACTTTTCTCTGTGTAACATTATCTCCAATTGTTCTGCTAGATCAACTTTTTTACCACGATTTTATGTGTGGATCCCAAAAGTAAGTTCTCCTATTCTTTTTATAACTACATAGACCGGTTTATTTCTACAATGGTTTACATAAGTTTAGCGCTTGAACATTTAACTATTTTTCAACATAATCACAATTTCTGTCGATGAATTTTTCTAGACGCTGTGGCAGTTTATGTCTGCCCATGTCATACCAGCTCGCCCCCATGCTGTTTACAAAGTTATGAACCTCTTCTTTCGTCTCGTCGTCGGAGCTGAATCGCTGGGAGCACAATTAACGTTGACAGGTACTGCGAGACTCTGAAAAAAGTCAAACGGGCCATTCAGAACCGGAGAAGACGAATGTTGAGCAAGGGCGTACACATTCTCCTTGACAACGTTCGCCCACACATCGCTAGGCAAACCGTTGCTCTCCTGCAACAGTTTCAGTGGAACGCAATCACCCACCACCCTATAGTCCTGACTTGGCGCACAGTGACTATCACCTGTTCCCTAGGTTAAAAGAACATTTGGCCGGAAAGCGATTCAGCTGCGACGACGAAGTGAAAGAAGAGGTTCATAACTTTCTGAACAGCATGGCGGCGAGCTGGTACTGCATGGGCACACAAAAACTGCCACAGCGTCTACAAAAATGCATCGATAGAAATGGTGATTATGTCGAAAAATAGCTAAATGTTTGAGCTGTAAACTGATGTAAACCATTGGAGAAATAAACAGATCTATGTACCTACAAAAAAATAGGAGACCCATACTTTTGGGATTACCCTCGTATATACTCCACTGTGTTCCGTTTTCTTTTTATGTTTGCGTTTACTGTGTGAGCTAAGTGATGTCCAAGTCTGCTGCTTGTGGAGAGGGGCATTTTAATATTGGTGTTCCTAAATAAGTTAGCATATTTTTGTGATGACGTGTGTAAATAGGGAATACTTTTAAGGTGCGTGTTTTGTCAGTTGTTGTTTATGTAGTGCTTGTATTACTGATACTGGCTTGTTGAATAATTTGTCAATTGATTTTTCTTAATATCGATTATAGAGGGTGTACATGAAGTCCGGGAACACTTTCAATTATTTATTGCACAAGAACGAAACATTGTACGGATATCATGTATATGTCATTTTGAAGAGAAACACTGAAAGTTTATATATATATATATATATATATATATATATATATATATATATATATATATATATAGCGCCACAGCGTAGTTTGGTAATTTGCCGATAGTCAGCGCTAGTCGCAAACACGGCGAGTTTAGGTGCGGAGCGAGCTGCTTCATGTAATGGCCTCCAAGATCACCAGATCTCACTCCCTGTGACTTTCTTCTGTGGGGACACATTAAAGATCGGGTGTATGTACCGCCTCTACCACGTGATGTAGCAGAGCTCCGGGAGAGATTACGGGAAGCTACTGCCACAGTCGACGATGCCATGCTGGGACGGGTATGCCAAGAATTCAAAATTGTTCAAATGTGTGTGAATTTCTAAGGGCCCAAACTGCTGACGTCATCGGTCCTTACGCCAACACACTACTTAAACTAACTTAAAGCTAAGGTCAAGACACACACCCATGTCCGAGGGAGGACTCGAACCTCCGGTAGCAGCGGCCACACGATTAGTGACATGGCGCCTCTAATCGCGGGGCCACTCGCGCGACTGCCAAGAATTCGATTACCATATTAACGTCAGTCGGGTCACTCATAGCTCGCATATCGAATATTTGTAAAGTTCCTCTTCAAAATGCAGTATGTATGACATCTGTACAATGTTTAGTTCTTGTGCAATAAATAATTGAAAGTGTTCGTGGACTTTATGTACACCTTGCATATTGAAATTGCTTTGATCGTATCAATTTAACGATTTGGGTGTGTCAGTGTTGTTCATCGCGGACAAAATGGATTATCGTGTGTGTACATGATTCGTGGATACTGCTGTCAGTGTAAGCTGGATATGTTCATGTATTTTATTAACAATATTTAGGTCTAAGGAATTTGTGGACTGCTCTGTTTCCTGTTCAGTTGTGAAATTTACTTTATTGTTGAATGCATTGTATAATGTGAGAAGTTCAAGTTCATCTTCTGTGCCATCAAATAGGAGCAGAGTGTCATCCACGTAACTTCTGTAATAAACAATTTTTTCAGGAAGTTTACTTTTCAAGTAAAAAGCTTTACTTTTATGTGATTGATGATTATGTATCCTGTACATGTACTGTAACTTGCAGTGTGACTGATTACCATATGATAATTGATCACATGAAACGGCTATTCAGCAAGAAACGCAATACATCCGTAAGATGTGAAAAGAAATAGCGATCTCAGGACTGAATTCGGTTTGAATTTCCGCTCGTCCAACAACCTTGCGCGAGCACCGCTCATTCACTTCGGTGCTCCACAAGGTAAGCATTTCTGGTTGTCGACGAGTACATAACACCGAGACACGAAGCCGCGTGCTGACGGTGAGGCAGTCAGTCGGAAGCCCGAAGCGTAATCGGCTACATCAGCAGCTTCTGCGCCGTGGTGTGCCGCAGACAGAAGTGGGGGTGCCGGGGTCTTGACATGGTGCGCTGACCAAGCCTGCCAGTGTGGACGTCGTTTCGTATGGTAGGAATAACTGTGGCCAGAAAGGCCATCAGGCAGGAGGCGCGGTGGAGCGGCCAGTGAGTGAGTAGGGATATTTCAGTGGAAGCATATGGACCCTGACAAGCCGAACAAAGCCGTGGAGTCAGCGCTAAGACAACAGAGTAGTTTAACTACAATGGGTCAACATAGGACGTTGCCGACTATAAGGTGACATATTACTGGGCTGTAGCAGCAGGCAGTGTTTAGCTCTGTAAGTCCAGAAGAAATGGCAATAGGAATCCTGAAAGAAATTGCAGACGACGATTGGCAAAGTCTGGCTTGAACCGTTGAGTGGTTGTCATAATGAAAGTTCAGCTGGCATCAATATGTGGCAAACAGTTCATTTGCTAAAACACAATGGGGCCGTTGTGCACCTCGTTTGGTACAACTGTGCCTCATTTAACTGTTCTTGATTTGAACAAGCACGATAAAGCTGTGATTTGATCCAGTTGTACTTGAACTGATAACGCGCAGCGAGGACATGGTGATCTGTTTGTACCCAATGGGACAAGCTCGTATTTGTTGTTCATACATGTTGCCCCTATTTTGTGTCATTAAGGTGTTGGTTGTAGTAGGGTGTTGAATTATTTCAGTGCCCCCTCTGTAAAGTTAACTGGGATGAAGCAGTATTTCTTATGTTGTTGTTGTGGTCTTCAGTCCAAGGAATGGTCTGAAGCAACTCTCCACGATACGGTAAAGCTGCATGCCCTCGGAAAAAATTACGGCTATATTTCCCCTTGCTTTCAGCCGTTCGCAGTACCAGCACCGCAATGCTGTCTTGGTTGATGCTTCAAGGCCAGTTCAGTCAATCATCGAGACTATTGCCCCTGCAACTGCTGAAAAGGCTGCTGCCCCTCGTCGGCCGGGGTGGCCGAGCGGTTCTAGGCGTGACAGTCTGGAACCGCGCGACCGCTACGGTCGCAGGTTCGAATCCTGCCTCGGGCATGGATGTGTGTGATGTCCTTACGTTAGTTCGGTTTAAGTAGTTCTAAGTTCTAGGGGACTGATGACATCAGAAGTTAAGTCCCATAGTGCTCAGAGCCATTCTTTTGCTGCCCCTCTTCAGGAACCAAAAGTTTGTCTGGCCGCTCAACAGATAAACCCCCCCCCCCCCCATTTGGGTTGCACCTACGGTTCGTCTGTCTGTGTCGGTGAGGCACGCAAGCCTCCCCACCAACGGCAATGTCAATGGTTCATGGGGGAGGGGGGGATTTCTCATGTATGAGATGTAAACTCATCATCCAGAACATTATGACCACCGGTATATACATCTTCGGTACGGATAACAGTGGCGACACATCGTGGCATGGAAGAAATGAGGCCTTGGTAGGCCGCCGGAGGGAGTTGGCACCACATCTGAACACACAGGTCTCGTAGATTCCGGTGAGGGGGCGATGAACTCTGACGTCACGTTTAATCACATAAAAACAAGTAAATAATGCATACAAATCAGACTATAGAGATATTTATTGCCTGAAGAGCGTGGTGTTTACCAGGTCCAGAGCTGTCAGCGATGGCTTCGAGTACGAGAGGGAAGACTGTAGATTTGGTGAATTGTGGACAAGTGTTGATACTAGGTGCTATGCCAAGTGAATGTTGGTGACTGGCTTTGATCCGTTGGTGGACCTGTTGCTAATGAAGTGACACAACTGCTGTGTTGACCTATTGTTTTTCTTTGTGGTCCGTTATGATTCCTCAAATATTTGCTGCGTATAATCCAATATCCATCTTCCAATACAGTTGCTACCCTGTATAGTTCCCTCTGGTAACATGGAAGGCATTCTCTGACGTCTTAACACGTGGCCTATGTAATTCCCTGGTGTCTTAACACATATCCCATAATCCTGTAACTTATTCTTGTCATTGCTTGCTAAATGTTCCATTCCCACGCTGATTCTCTGACAAACCTCCTCGTTCCTTACTGTATCAGTCCACATAATGTTCAACGTTCCTCTGTCACACCAATCTGAAAGGCTCACAATCTGTTCTGTTCCGGTTTTCCCACCGTTCATGACTCACTACCTTACTGTTATATGCTCCAAACGCGGATTTTCACAAATTTCTTCCTCAAATTGTGGCCTATGCTTGTACTAGTAGTAGTATTCTTGTAAGACTGAGCCAGATAGTAGGGGATTCTATCTTTATTTTCTTTCAAAAAGATTATTTCATTTTATTGTTACGGTCAAGCATTAGCCGGCAGATTCAGCTGCCTGGAATTTTCTCATCCCATGGTGTGGCAGCAGCAAGTCAGCACCGAGGTGGGCAATGTCGATCATGCGCCTCCCTTGTGTCCTGACGAGCTAAAGCTGCTTAGGCGAAGCTGACCAGGCCACACTTCGGAACTTTCTATGCCACCCCCGCGGTTTTCTCGACTCCTGACAAATCAGGGTGGGGGAAATCGCGTGGCCATGCTGGAGGTACCCTGCCGCCGGTCGGCCGCAAACGCTCTCCCTGCCGCGTGCCTGGTGGCTGAACATCATCTTCTCTTCCCAGTGCTGCGGCGCCGAGGACTTTGTTTCTGTAGCTCCCACGCTATTCGGACTTGTCCGAATGGCAGCCACCACTTTTCTTTAACTTCGCCTAAGTTTGCTGCGAACCATGTTTCGCCCAACACTACGTCTTGGCTGACCCTCGCCTCCCCAGGCCTGACTCATGTTGCCCATTTGAATTCACATCAGTTGCTTTTTCTGCCAATAAATGGCTTCATCTCAAGAAAAGGTTTTCCCTTCTTATATATATTATTCTTGTCAGTCACTTCTATGTATGAGCTGCTAAGCTGATTGTGCGATAGTTCTCGGACTTACCTGGAATTATACTCTCCAGAATTCTGAGGATGATGTTTCTTCGAAAGTCTGATGGTTTGTTACCAATCGTACAGATTCTAGATACCAACATGATTAGTCGCTTGTCCTGTTCCTCCCGTGATTTTCAAAGCTCCGAATCAGTTTTTTCTAACTCTTTGGTCTTATTTGATCTCATGCCTCCAAAAGTTCTTTTAAATTCTGACTCAAATACTGGATCCCCTCTGTCTTCGACAGCGTGTCCAGTTTCTTCCTCGATCACGTCACCAGACAAGTCTTCCTCTGCGTGGAGATGCTAAATTACGACACTGACCTTTTTTTTCTTTTTAAATGGACCTACACAACTTCCTGTGGGGCAATTTAAAGAGTGTTTCAAATGAAGGTCAACGACAAAACATGTGCTGAACTTTACAAGCAGCGCATCAAACCTCTGTCCCAACGTCAGAAACGGACGTTCAACTAATGTCTGATCTCTTGTACTGAATGTAATCTAACAGTTTACCACAACGACTGTCATATAATGAGGTCAGAAGGTATATCTTGAGCATTGATACATGCTACAAATTGATTACAGACAGACATAACAGTACATTTAGTTTCATTCAGACTAACCGTTGAGAGGCCTTAGTTATAGCATTTCGTATCTGTGGGAGTCATTGTTTCCTAGTTGGCCTCTTATTTTAAATTTTGCCACACGTTAAAGCAAAGAGTCGTGCTGCCTGATCGTCGTCCGAGACATTTTGTGTGGGAATTACGTTTCAAGGATCCACAGATGTTCTGTTCAGCGTGTCTGTAATTACCTGTGCGGAATGGTTGGTACTTCCGTCAGGTTGGTACCAAATGGATTGCTCTGTGCCCAGAAGCATGTCTTCGAATAATTGCAGCAGAAATCTATTAGAATCTGTAAACACTTATCGCTGTTTATAGTCCTGTCAATAAAACAGGACCACTGGCAGGATACCTGAAATGACCGCACATGACACGTTGACAGACCAGTGTGGTTGTTTATCCACTTCCGTAAGACGATGTGGATTTTACTCTGTCCAATACGCGTGTTTTATAAAAGTGTCTCATCTATACACAGATTATTACATAGAATTGCCGCATCACTTTGGCGCTTTCACAGACGTCATTCGTATAACTGTAACCGAGTTCGAAACACGTTAGTATGAAGTTGGTGATGCAGCAAAATGTGGGAAGGATTAAAATCAGTGGAATGGTGCACTCGTGGTTACATGCGGATTGTGTGTTTCCGTTGCTAAAGTGTTGATTGCATTTCTCTCATTAGCTTCTGTTCTTCCTCGTTTCAATATTTTATACGCCACTGTTGTATTTTTGTCAGTTTATTTATGATGTTTGGACAGAAAGATCGTGAGGGTTTAACATAATCACGATACCGTCAGCATACAGCGTATAACTGTCACAGTGGTATTACTGACAACTGGAGAAACGTCGATCATGCATATTAGTGAATCATCACAATCTTGCAATATAAACATAGTTAACTGAGTGGTAGTCATATAAAACGTCGACCTCTACTTGTCTTTTCGACGGCTTCAGTGGCCAGCGGTTAAAAGTAATTTACAAAAGTTTGCAATATTGAGATCCAAGTTTTACAATGTAAATAAGTCAACACTAATTGTTTGCAGTTGCTAATTTATTTCCCCACTCTCTTGAAAGGAAACATAGTCCATGTTACCTTTTCTAACAGATAGTAATTCCTTCGTTCACATAGCTGTTCAATTAAATTAGTGTCTTTAACAGTCACAAAAATGTAATTACGCCATCTCTTGTTATATTCTGTTCGAGATCCTCGCCTGTTATGTAGAAGTTCTCTCCGAACACCAAACGTGAACGTCGGTGTCCTACGAAACATAACTTAACGGAGCGCAGCCATAAACACAACAGCCACTTAATACAAACTGCCCTACATGGCATTAACAAATGACCAAAGACCATGATACACCAAAGATAATTTTCAAAGGATTTACGTCGATCTATACTGTTACGTTAACTTTGTTCATGACAGAAAAAGTCATGCATTATTGTAAAGCATAATTTGTGTTATCCGATTTTGTTTAAGTTAAATATAAAAATACTTCGATGACAATTTTTTTAGTACGCGCATATTTTTGCATAAAAGACATACCAAATATTTTCATAGTTACCTACAATCTTAATTTTCTAATTATTATTGCCTACTTTAGACCAAATAAGAAAATACTCGTATGAATTAAGCTTCCTCATCTTCCTAGTAGACAGATTAAACGGGTTATCCGGAACTAAGGTAGTCCTGTAGACTCCATGATCCTTCAAGTCTTCCAAACCAGAATATTACCGTACAATAAGAAAGTAGCTCCCAGTGAAACTCGAGATTTACGAAACTATCGACCGAAAATGGCATCGAATGATTCATTAACAGTGAGACCGGTATGATAGAGAGAATTTGGAAAAGAGAAAAATCACCTTTTGTTATAAGCGCCACCGCTGCTAAAGTATTTTGGGCGATATTCGTCGTAAACAAAAACCATACTTTCTTTTTCGACTGTCGCATTCATTGTGAAAGTCTGAGTACATTCAAGAGCAAGTTATCTAATCGCTATGATGGGCTTCATGCGCAGAGGAAAACACAGGGACTGTGCTTAAGTCACGTGTTTGCTCACATCTGGTACGGTACAGCTTATCTTCATCCTTTCCGATGTATGTTGGGTGATCAGTTTTAGTGCCTCACGTGGTATTAAATCACATCCTAGAGTCTAATAAACAGGTCGAGCCAGAACTCGATCGACAAACTTTTACAGATGTGTTTCACAGTAGCAAAAATTAACTAGTGCCCATAGCTCTTAAGATATGAACATTAGAACACGTGTTTACTGGACATTTTTCTTCTTGCTTTGATCCATAATCCCTTCCCCCAAAACATGGAATTTAAAGAGTTTGATCCAGTGTCAGAGGTATCAGAACTACTTTCGCTTACAATTTTCTACGAGGTCACATCTGGACCAGGATACCTTGCCTGAAATTGGTACATTTACCCTTCTCCGTCACTTCTGAAGCTTCGTAACATCACAACGGAATCGCCCTGTAAGTATTTTGATGTACTAGTGGAGTAACAGTAAACCACGATGCATTAAAGAATCAAACTCCCGTGTATAAAACAGAGTAAAAAGTGTGAATACTTTATAATTGAGTTAATGTGATAAATATTTGACGTAAAGCATGTGAGGGAGAAAAATGTTTACGAACGGTTTGAAATTAAGCTTAAGGTTTGCTGGAGGCCCGATAAGTACTCCCAATTTCTCTCTATTGTCATTTTGACACCTTACAAAGAAGGTAGGCCGGCAGCGGACTATTTGCGCCGCTCTTCGGCCATAGGAAAGACACACAGTATAACATGAATACAGAAAAACAGACATACATGGAGGACAAAAACAGAAGACAAAACATAGTAAAAACAAGCGAAGTCGTTCACCGACGTAATTCTCGGATAAAAAAAAACGCAACGAAGAATACAGAACGTCAGACATGAACAGAGGAGCTTGGACGGAGAGACACTGATGCACCGACAGGACAACAGACACGAGCACTGCGGCGACGATCTCCAGCGAACGAAACCGGTGGCCTGCCGGAGGGAAAAGGTGAAAAGGTGAAGGTAGGAGAGGAGTAGGAGGTGATGCCAGTCGGAGAGAAGAAGGGAGGGAGAGGGAATGGAGTAGGAAGCCCAGTGAGGGGGGAGGGGAGGGAGGGAGGAAGAGAGAAGGGAAAGAGGGTGCCCTGGAGGAAAAGCACAGGGGAGGAAGGGGAGGAACAAAGTTGGTAGGAGGGGTAGATGGAGGGGATGGGGCATCATCAGGTATTGGCAGAAAGTAGGAGGGACGGCGATCCAGGCGGGATGGGCATGACAGAGGATAGGACGGATGAGGGATTTATAGGTGTGGAGGACGGTGGAGGGGTCCAGACCCCATTTGCAGCCAGAAATGAGCTTGAGGAGGCGGAGTCAGGAGCGTGCCTCGGCTTGGATCATCTGGAGATGGGGGTCCAGGAGAGGTGACGGTACAGGGTGACGCAAAGGTACTTGAGGGTGGGGGTGAGGTTCATAGGAGGGCTGTATATAATTAAATAGATATCGTGGAGACGGAAGGAAGGGGTGGTTTTGTCTACAATGATCGACCGGGTCTTGGAAGGATTGACCTTGAGCAGCCACTGGTTACACCAAGTGGTGAACTGGTCAAGATGGGATTGGAGAATATGCTGGGAGCGTTGCTGGGTGGGGGCGAGGGCAAGGAAGGCGGTGTCATCGGCGTACAGGAGAAGGTTTAAGGGGGCTGACGGCGGTGGCATGTCCGCAGTGTAAAGAAGGTAGAGAAGAGGGGAGAGGACAGGACCTTGGGGCACACCGGCGGAGGGTTATAAGATCGTGTTATAAATGGTGACATGGGAAAGAAAGGAGGCGATAAGAAGGACGTAGTTAATAGAAAGGGCAAAGGTTTGCAGCTTGAAGAGGAGACCAGAATGCTATACACAGTCGTAGAAACGTTCAAGGTCGAGGAAGAAGAAGATGGCGTGGCAACTTGAGTTGAGTTGTTCAGAGAGAAGGTAAGTGAGTTGAAGCAGAAGGTCATCAGCAGAGAAGGACGGCTACATTGTGTAGCGGGAAGGAGGCGGTGCTGGTGGAGATGTTGGTGGATGTGTCAGGTGAGGATGGATTCCAGGACCTTGCTGAAGACCGACGTAAGGCTGATGGGACAGTAGGAGGATGGCGGTTTGTCAGGGTTGAGGAACATCAGGTCCCAGGAGGTTTTCCAAAGGTCAGGGTAGAAGCCAGTGGACAAGACCACATTATAGAGTCTGTCCAGTGTGGAGTGCTAGGAGGCAGGAGCTTCACGGAGGTGACGATAGGTAGCACGGTCGTGACTGGGAGCGGTGTTGCATTTCGTGTGGAGTGTAGATACGAGATCTTGAATAGTGATCGGGGCATTGAGTTCGTTGTGTGTAATGTTGTCGAAGTACTGGAAGCCAGGAGTGATTGGAGGGGCTGAGGTGTCAGTTCCATTGCGGACATCAGGGAAGAGGGAGTAATGTACTCCCATTATGAAACTTGGGATAAATATAATTTTCGCTAATCTGTGCTATATTTTAAGCAAAAGAAAGTTTTTCACACATCTCAAAGTTTATGATGTCTTATCTCCTGAACTGTGTGTTCAACAAAGTTATAATTTTGCAGTTACGTTCAGTGATATACGGGGTGAACATTAATAAAACCGACAAACTGTACGGATGGATTTCTGACTGAAAATGGTGAAAAAATGTCCTGTGAACTCGTGTTCGGTAATGGATCATTGCCACGTTAGATGGCGCTGACGAATGGAAATTCCTCTGACCACATGGAGTGTGTTCCTTGTGTGTTGCAGCCTATGTGACTGAATAGCGTACTGTAAGCAGCCAGTTCTGGTAAAGGTTGCTTCATGAGTAATGAAGACTGATGACATAAATCCCATAACTGTGATGGTCTAGTGCAGAAACTATAGACAAAATCCTTCCTGTAGAGGAAAATCTTCCATTGATAAGCCCTACACTCGTTGCAGGATAGGTGCAATAACAGTTGTCATGCAGGATACACAATCGTGCTTCGGGCAGTTGCCCCTCCAACATCAACACCTCAATCGCAGCACAGGACATTAAACTTATCCTCCGGTCCAAATGCAGCATGGCTCCTGGTGACGACTGTGTCACCTACCGCCACCTTAGAGAAAGCCCCTATTCCTTCCTGACTTTCCTCACCTATCTCTATAACATCATCCTCTCTACTGGCTTCTGCCCTGACCTTTGGAGGACTTCTCGTGTCCTCTTATTCCTCAAAACCATTGCCTGGGTCTCCCACACCCACCCACTTTTACAAGGCCCTCCAAA
Organism: Schistocerca serialis cubense; assembly: GCF_023864345.2. Lineage (NCBI taxonomy): Eukaryota > Metazoa > Arthropoda > Insecta > Orthoptera > Acrididae > Schistocerca > Schistocerca serialis. The sequence continues at coordinate 812,207,738 of NC_064639.1, forward strand.
TCCTCGAAAGCCTTGTACTCCGCCTTGTCTTCCGTATCCGCCTTCCTTCCTCCACGCAGCTCCTGTATGAACTCATCCCCTTCCCACACCTCTTCCTGTTCCTCCAACATCTCCGCATCCTTTACATTTTCCGCAGGCTTCATCCCCCCCACCCCCTGGTTTCCTCCTTCCTTTCCACCCCCCACCTGTTGCCGCACCTCTATCACTGTATCCCTCACTCTCTCCACCTCCACCCCCTCTATCTGCTTCATGAGGCAATTTAAAGCGCCTCCCTGTCCCAGATGATGAACTTCGCCGTGACATATACCCTTCCTCCCAACTATAATCTGGCTTGTTCCCCCCCTCAATTTTCCTCCTTCCCCCCCCCCCCCTGAGACCCTGCACCCCATCCTTGCCTCTTTCCCTCCCATGTCCCTCCCTACCTGGCTCTCTTTGGCACGCCCCCCCCCCCCCTCTTCCCTTTTCCCCTTCTCCCTCATCTCCTTGCGCCTTGCAGATCCTCCGTTTTGATCATCGTCAATGTGCCATGTCAATGTCGTGATTAGCGCTGTTTCTCCTGTGCATCGAGAGGTGTGATTTTAATTGTGTGCTGGCCTTGTACTTAGTGTTACTGTCAGTGTTTATGTGCTACCCCATCTGTCGATACTTTTATGCTCTGGTCATACTGCTCCTTGTGTTCTTTTAACTGTCCCAGTGTGTGGTTTTTTGTGTGTGCTACTTTTTAACGGTTTTTATCTCCATTACACAGTCGCCCCTTTTTTATCTATTGTCTTCCATGATGTTCCCCCTTTTTTATATCTATGTTCACCATGTTTTCTCCTTTGTTGTTTTTAAATGTCTTCTATTGTTCGTTCTATGTCTTTTGGCTGAAGAGCAGTGCATGTGTTGCTGCCAGCCCACCCCGATGGGGAATTGAAATACAATGAAGGAAAAAAATCGTAATTCGGCTTGCATCATGCTGCTGGGTCACTTGCTTGGAGTTTGTACTAGGGTTCGTTATATTATGGTGCAAAACATGGTACCCGAAATCTCGTGTACGCACAGCCTGCCACCTACCTGCCCATTAGTCTGTCTGAAAAGATCCATGATCATACAAACACCCAAAAGGGCTTGAAATTTTGTGTGATGGTACTTGTTTTGGTATAGCCATGCTGCCTCTCGATCGTTTCCATTTCCTTTGCCGTACACAAACACCACACGGCATGTTCCCTACCTGAATATCGGACCATTCTGCTGCTTATAGTATGCTGCTTCAATCACACAGCCTGCAACACACAAGGAACACACGGAACGTTGTAAGAGGAACTGAGACTCATCAACGCCATCTACCATGGCAGCGATGCATTTCCATACAATTATTCATAGGAACATTTTTCTGTTCTTCCAGCCAGAAATCCGTCCCTGCAGTTTGTCGGTTCTATTGAGGTCCATCCTGTATGTAGATACTGCCTCCAGATCGTGTTGCGAATACAGTTAGTAGTAAGGAAGCTAAAAACTGAAACTTAATGCCTTATGTTGAAATTTTACTGCTTGCTGCGTAGAAGCTAGCTGGTTAGTAATCTAAATTTCTATGACTACATATGTCCTGAAATATGTGTCGTACAAAGATATAATTTTGCAGGTACATTCACTGGTCTGTGTGGATACTGCCTGGAAAACGTGTTGCTAATTGATTGGATGGTGAAGAAGTAATCAATTGACCGTCATGTCTGATGCTGACGTTTTACTGGATGAAAATTGAAAATGTAGTAAGGGATAAACTTGTTTTTCCTTTCACTTTTGTCTGACGTCTACACCTCCCACCGCCTTGATCCCCCTCACCCCCTGGTTGCTCCTCTCCTCTCCTCTCCAACCCCCACCCTCTGCCAAGCCTTTACTGTTGTGTCCCCCCTACCCTCCATCTCTACACCCTTCATCTCCTTCACCAAGGTGGCTTTTGTCAACTCCCCCTCCTAGATGGTGCCCTCTCTCGCTCCATTTATCCCTCCTATCTATTCTGATCCTCACCCCCCCCCTTCTTTCTTGTCTTTTCCCTGGGCTCCCTCTTCCCCCCCTCCATCCTGTTTTCTCCCCACCTAACCTCTCCCTGCCTCCCCTTCCTGAGTCCTTTTGCATTCCCCACTCCCTGTCACGTCTGTCCAGCGCCCAGCCCCCCTCTTATGGGCCATCGTCCTCCATCGGCTCCTCTGTCCAGGTTCCCTCCCCCCCCCCCCCCATCTGCCCACGGCTGTGGTATATCAAGTTTCTGAAAATTGTAGTGCAGTGTTCAAGTTAAAGTTCAGTGTCGTTCGTCTTTCCAAAGCGTTGCGAACAGAAACCATGCTGAGTGTAAATTTTATATCTCTTGCGAACAGAAACCTGGCTGTCGCCGTGTTTTTTTATTTGTATGTCTATTCTTTTACATGTCTGCTTCTTATGTATTTTATTAGCATCATCAACCCGTTGTTTTATGTTTTAAGTTCAACGATTTTCCGCCATTTTACCATTTAAGTCACCGATTTTATCGCCTGTTTTTATTATTTATTCGTCTTCATCTTTTTAAAACAAATTCTGTAGGCTGAAGAGCGGCGTACCAAGCTGCTGCCAGCCCGCCCCTTTGGGACGAATCGAAACTCAATAAAGGAAAAAGAAAATCAGTTATGGTGCCTCAAGGTAAACACACACAGTTTCTAAACATAATACTTATGTTACTGTGTTAAACTTTTAACATAAGGTTTTATATCTCTTAATGGGTGGATCACGTCAGAATTTTAAATTTTTAAAGTCGTCCAATAATCACGTGATAAAATTTTTGTTGGCCCTCGAAGCAGTTAGATAGCAAACTCGCAATTGATTTTCGGTTCTCTGTTCAGGAATAGTGGCCTTAGTAATACAGACTGCAAAACAGGCAACAGCCAAAGGACGTAACGTCTGAGCCCACGCACAAAGTGTAATGCTTTCACAAAACTTGTTATGGAGTTCAGTAATAGCGTGATTGTTGCACTGTGAATTGTGTGAGATTGTCGTGTGATACTCATAAGTAAGCGTGAGCCACACAAAAGTAATCACCCGTAAAATGAACTGGACATTACCTGAAAAAAAAAGAAAAACGGTCAGTAGCTACGTTATATCTTCTTCTTCTACAGTCCCTTAATCCACTACTGGGTTTAGGCCTGTTCCATATGTTTCCATTGTCTTCAGTTTTGTGCCACGTGGTAACATCGTGTTCCAGCTGGCAGCTTTTCTTCATCACGCCACCCATTTTGGTGTCTTCCAACGACTCTCATGTGGTCCCAAGTCTCCAATTTACAATCAGTCGGTGTGATGTTGTCGAGCTGCGTGTCCGACCCGTTGCAACTTGTGTTTCTCTCAAGGATGTCCGTTAGCTTTGTTCTCCTTGCAATGTCCTCTCATCGAGTCCTACCCCTGAGGCAGACTCCCAGCGTACGTCGCATAATGGCTCGTTGTGTTCGCTTTAGTTTACGGGTACTTGCCTTAGTCAACATCATAGTTTCCAGGCACTATGTTTTAACACGTAGTGTGCACATGTTATATAACTGAACCTTCATGTTATTTGGAGAAACCTTCTTGGTTAGGATATATCTTAGTTTCTGGAAAGCTGCCCAGCTCTATCCCATTCTGCGAGAAATTTCTGCATTTTTATTGTTTTTCTAGCGTTTAATTTTGTGGCCGAGGTATTTATCAACATCTTCTGTCGACTGGTTTCCGATTGTACGTGGTTGGTTGTCTGGGCTTAGTATTTTTGTTTTGTTGACGTTTGGTTTTAAGCCAATCTTGGCGGAGGCAAATTTCAGTTCTTCCAGATCTCCACTTATGAGCACAACATGGTCGGCAAAGCGGAGATGGTACAGTTATCAGCCACTGAATTTTATTCCTCTGTTATTCAGGCCTTTTGTTCTGAATACATCTTTCCGTGCAGGAGTGAACAACTTCGGATAGATGGTCGCCGACTGGGATTTTACGACTAATCCTTTAAGTGTAATATCCCGGTAATACGTTATTATTTGAATAAATTTGCAGTATCTCCTGTCGTTCAGCTTACCTAATAACTATCGATAATGGTGTATGTTACAACGACTTTGACAGAAAAGTCGTTATGCACACTTCTTTAATCTAACCACCGTTCTAACGTAGAAAATTTATATTTACATCAATCAGATTGGTGTAATTTTGAGTCTTAATGCTGTTTCTCATTTAATGGGATAAATGCTTATCATACCTGCAGCGTACAAATGGACAAATTAAGGCGAATGGAACAAAAGGACTTATGAGCATAGTAACACTTTAGTCAGCTATACAGACTATAATCTGAGGCAGATGCTAATTAGTAATTACCTCATCGTCCATGTTGAAGTCATTTGGAGTATCAATCGCACAAACAATCGAAAGTTTAGTAATATCAACTACATATCCCAATCCAGTCTTTCAATACAACTATAATGCGACAGAAGAAAGAACACACTCCTGATTCGCAAAACTTTGTTAACATAATAGAGGCCAAGCGGAAAAAAGTGCGAGTGTGTGTGTGTGTATGTATGTGAGTGAGTGAGTGGGTGAGTGAGAGAGAGAGAGAGAGGAAAGGTGGGAGAGAGAAAGGGAGAGGACCAAGGAAATCGATGAAACAATGCCTGAATGAGAAACTTATCATTTAAATTTTGTAAATAACTTCCTGTCTCCGTTCGAGATGAGGACAACCCTTGGATAAGGGAATCCCCACTACTGCTCGTGAGAACGTGATAATAAAATGCCAAAGATGAGTTTTAAGAGTAAGTCTATAGGCAGATGAATCAAAAATCAAATTCAAAACCATTGCCTAGCATTTCCTAATGATATTGCACTTATCTCGAATAACAGACAAGAAGCTACTCAGTCCATAGAGATACTACATGCAATATCAGCAAGGAATGGACTCCAAATTTCATATGAGGGGAGACAGTATATCGTCAGATCCAGAGCGGAATTAGCAGTCAAGTGGTGGTAGTAGCAGCAGTAGCTTTATTTACCCGTAGGTCTCTTTCACAAGGTTATTCGGCATGAGTTGGTATTAAAATATAAGAAACTACAAAAATAAAGTAATTTACATATTCATACATACATACTTACAAGTATAAAATGAGAAGAATGGGACAGGTAGTCGGCCTTGGCGTTAACAGTAGGAACCATCCTGGCAACTGGCTGAAACAATTTAGGAAAACCAGGAAAAAACTAAATCTGGTTGGCTGGATGAAGACTGGAGCCTCAATCCTCCAGAATACAAAGCTATTCTAAAACAGTGATACCTCGTTCATTTTACTCCTAGTGTGCAACAATGTTTTCCTTATAAGTTAAGCCGGCCGAAGTGGCCGTGCGGTTAAAGGCGCTGCAGTCTGGAACCGCAAGACCGCTACGGTCGCAGGTTCGAATCCTGCCTCGGGCATGGATGTTTGTGATGTCCTTAGGTTAGATAGGTTTAACTAGTTCTAAGTTCTAGGGGACTAATGACCTCAGCAGTTGAGTCCCATAGTGCTCAGAGCCATTTTGAACCTTATAAGTTACGTAATAATGATAAAAGGGTATTGCTACACTGATCATTCATTTCTCGCTCCCAGTACCAGCACGCACAACATACACTATACACACATTGTTTCATAGCTCTACAAACACTACACTCATAGTCAGCTGATGTCGGGATCATTTTATTCACCGCAGCTTCCCATTTCCTAGCCTGAAAACTGAGTCAGTATCTCTCTATAGCGAGTGAGACGCTGAGCTCCGAAAGAGAATAAGTGTCAGTATCGCTCATTTGGTAGTAGCGTGTTCCGCAAAAGGAAAAAAAAGAAGGAAAAGATATAGTATGAAAGTGTTGTTGTGCAACTTTAGATACTTTATTGTCGTCATCAAGGTGGCCCACAATTCCATGTTGTCACTGTTATTTGTGGTACATTTTTTAACAAACCACTGTTCTGTGTTATCTAAGTATTTCTTCAGTGCACAGAATATTTTGGTTAACAGGCCAAGCCAAGCTTTAATAATTCGGTAAAAATTCTCAAGTGTACAAATTCAAATACTTAGGTGACATTACTTAGTTGGAAGAGTCAAATGGGGAAGTTATGGAAGAAAGGACTGCAAAACAACACACTGCACACAAATGCCCTTAAAGCTGTAATAGAAAGTACGACTTAATTCACTGTTAAAACTAACTTACGCGTCTGAAAGTATGACAAATGTGTTTTGGTTGACTTAGTTTGGATCCTGACCTTTCCCCTGTACTCGGCAGCCTCGCGTGTTGCGCTGACGTAACTGCTAGAGGCATGAGAGGCCAATCTGTTACGCCAAATTGCTACTGACTCCGTTCTTAATAGACGGTCTGAGGTCGTAACGCGCCTAGAAGTAGGTCATTATAAGGTTCCGGCATTTTTTAAACAGGCAAAATCCAAACAGAGAAAGAAGATTTGTACTGGATATTTGAAGCTTGTAACCAGTAACTTGTTTTCTGCGACTTTGGGTTACTAAACAGTCGCTTCTGTTTGTGTTTTCGTTTAACGTCCATAATGTACCCATTACGATAAGTGCGCACACACGCCTGACTCTATCAGCCGGCATTGTTCTGATCGAATATCGAATATTGTGAGAACCTTGTTGGCAGATCAGTATAAACACTTCTGATTGCTGAGCTTGTTTAAGTTTGAAACTACCGAGTCTTTATATACTCTGATGGTGTCTCCAGGATTGGGAAATGAAGTATTAAGCCCACATGTCTTGGACCACGATATAATGCCCATATTACCAAAGTCACCGAGAAAAACATAATTAGTTTTCATGTGGTTCGTGGGAGAACCAACAATCCAATACAGTCACTTATCCTAATACATTTTACGTATGTCGAGAATGTTAGTACTGCATATCTGAATCAGTGTACAAAAATCAATTGACGCGTACATCGTTAGTGTTACAAAGTTAAAGGGGAATCATTGGTTTAAGTAAGAAATATATTTCTGTTGCTTTATTCCACACGTTTCTGCTCTCTGTATTAAGACACAGGAAGATAAATTGTTTTGAACTCGACAGACGTAGTACTCCATAAATTACAGGAAGGCATTTTCAAAAGACGTTGCAGAGATGAAATCAAGAGAACAGTGCTAAGTAAGCGTTGAAAAACCTTTGCCTTCTGATGCATAGCTCAAATACAGACACATTTGTACATTTAGGTGGATCTGTTTTTTTGTGAGGAACAGTGAAAAGTCAGAACGAGCTATTTTCAACAGGCTCATAAAGACGTTTCCCACAAGTAACATACGAGAAATTTCCCGGGGGTTATGTTTGCCTATATCGTCTTTTTGCGGTAGTGACTTGAACTACAAATGACTAAAACCAATTTACGCTGTCGTAGACCATAGAAACTGCCGAAAATCGATTGTCGAATTCTAACGCCACTCATCCGGCATTAGTTCAGGTAGCGAAATGTAGCTCTTTCCTAGGCCTATGATAGACCTTGATTTCAGTATTCTACTTCCCAGAGGCCTGTGATCTAGTGCGCGCATTGCTTAGAGTCACACAAGCAACGTCACCATTGCTTTGTGCAGCAGTAATAAGTCGCATTACATGATGGAGTTTTGTGAATCTGATGAATGACGGTTCCATTTCAGTTTCTGAGGGCTGCATTTCTAGTTTCTACTTGAACTATACAAGAAAACGTATTATGGTACAAATACATTTAATGTTTCTCCAAATATTTTTACTTTCGGAAAAGTTCATCCCACCCTGACATTGGTACGTCGAAGGCATTATTTTTGTATGAATGAGTAATTTCCCTGATGAGAAAAAAAAACCCTCATCCACAATGTCTTTATCCCTGACAAAATCAGGCTCTGAGACAGGAATTTGATGCCGGCCAGTGTGGTCGAGCGGTTCTAGGCGCTTCAGCCTGGAACCGCGCTGTTGCTACGGTCGCAGGTTCGAATCTTGCCTCGTGCACGAATGTGTGTGATGTCCTTAGGTTAGTTAGGTTCAAGCAGTTCTAAGTTCTAGGGGACTGATGACCTCAGAAGATAAGTCCCATAGTGCTCAGAGCCATTTGAACCATTGGAACAGGAATTTGATACTTTTCTTCGTCAACAACTCAATTGTTTGACGTGGTATTTGACAGCTTCCGTAGTCACGTACAATGACCTTCTGGAATGTTTTTCTTGACTTCATAGATTACTTGTGACAAATTGTGGTTTACGAGTCACCTGCTTAATTCCCTAAATCACTGGTCCTGACGTTTCCAGTGTTGCAAAAGTAAACATGCATTAATTTTTGTAATATCTTTTCGAACGACGTTTCCAGCTTGTACGCATAACTGTAGTAGGAATGTATCCAGTTTTCGTCTTCTATCACGGTGCCGTATATGGATTTTGAATTTCATCATTCTAGTTTCTTTAATATATCTTTACATCACTTGACCCAAGTCTAGTTTTGAGCTTCTATCCATTTCGGTAGAATAAAAAAGGCACAGCCCAACGCTTGTATCAAAACAAATTGTTACGAAGCGGCAGGAGAGTGCTAGGAATGGACTGATTACGTGAGTTAGGTTTTACACTATTTGTTGAAAACCACTTCTCTGAGTAAAATCCACACTGCAGCTGTTTAACTCACCAATAAAAGACACTACAAGAATAATAATAAAAAGTAAACTCCTGACAAAAACATAACTTTGGAACAACATCACACAGTGGTATAGAGCCCCAAGATGAGCACCAAAATAGGTGATATCGAGCTCCGAGCTGGGTGCCAAAAATGGTGTAGCTCTCGTGATATTGAGCCAATAGTGGACGTTAATTTCTGGTGAATGGGAAATTTTAGCACTAGGAAACGTTTATTGATTTCTTGGTTGCTATGAGCGGGGCTTGATTAACACTAATCGGAGCAAACGTGAACTCTTCACTGGATGCGTGCAAAACATTGGAATGCCAGGTGAACACAAATCGTAATATCAAAACAGTTTACTGGAACAACAAAGAAAAACTGACAGCAATAATGTAAAAAAGTTTTCCTTGCTTGTACTGGACAGCCGCGCCACAAATGGGCCTGGGATCTCACTTACATCCCACCAAAGTCTTGAACATGTCATCAGCAGTGTAGAGTTGGTTGTGGACGGACGACGAATTGCAGCAAAGTGTGTCTCGTACTTTGTCCATCTCGGCGAAAGGGCAGTGCGTGGCGGATGATTCGACAGCTCACGGTGGTTGAATTTCCTAAAGAGGAGAGACTTAGCGCCGCTACCCACTGGCGAGAGCTACACGGCCGGTGCATTCACTGTTCACGTAGCAGCGTTACGAAGCATCGCCTCTCTGAAGTAGCGTATGCGGCCATATTATAGAGGTAGTGTAGTACCCAAGAAGTCTGATTTCAACACGATGACGGTGGTCATGACGCTGACTTGTTGGAAGAAAAGGCAAAACTCGAATCAGTATTGGAATCAGACTGTTAAAGCAGCATCGAGTGACGGGCAGAAGATTGCCTTCAGAAAAGGTAGCAATGCCGAATGCATCAAATTGGAATGAAATACACCAAAGTATGGAGGCGGAATCGAAACAAAGTAGTGTAGACTGAAATTATGACGGGATTGGATCAACTCTAAGCACAATGCAAATCAGGTCTTGGCCACCAAGTCTTGAGAGTGGATCGGAGGGTGGAATCGATTGATCGAGTTTGAATTGACAATACAATATCTGTAAATTTATTGATAACATGAACAAATAACACCATAAAGACATAGATTTGACTTGATAAGAACAACCTGCTAAAATTATCAGATTCATAAAAAGAATGCTTGCAAAAAAGTACTAGCAACTGCAAAAAAATTAATGGAAGACTCACATTAAACAAAATTTGAATTAATTTACATCGTAATTAAAGGAACGAAAGCATAAGAAAACAATCCGGTGCAAGTCAACTTCAGAAATATTTTTAGCCTAAGATATCAAATGTTTACCATAAAAAATGTAACAGTTAAAACCTTAGCCTCTCTTGTCAATGATCATGGGAGTTTAACACTTTAAACTGCCATAAGCTTGCATCTTGGTACACGAATCACAGCACACATCCGCACATTCACGCCAAAAGAAAATACTTCAGAAATTTATCTGACACAGTTCAGCATTAGGTATAGAAAACGGCTGTGTCTTATTCTGTCATAATACAACCCACTCATAGTGTCGTGACTACTCAAATAGAACTGTTAATCACAAAATACAATACAACATCTAGCAAACCTACTGCCCTATTCAAACGTACAACTAGTACAAGGTCTGTATCCTCTACTATAAAAAATAATACACTGCGAGGCAGCCACCTCAATCATAAACAGTGTAGCAACGCACTGTTATTGGGCAGTTGGTCGATAGCAGTGGCTCCAGCATCGCCAGATTACAGTACTGTGCAGAATGTACTTCAGCTAGCTGTACACACATCATGGACATCACAACCCTTCTTGTGTCTAACACGCAAGCAAAATCGACCCACTATAACTATAATCCATTAGTCACAGATTCCAGTGCCTCAATTACGCTCATCTAAATAGGGACAATAGCTCTGTGCATATGGACAACCTCACATACACGAGCCCGCTCTCTCCTTGTGACCAAACTTCTAACAGCAGCTGGCTAACACCATCAACATTTGTGGCTCTGCTCAGTCCTCTCTCTCTTAGCCCTCTGCACTGCCAGATAACCACTTCCTCCGCCGGAAAGTCACGTCACGCTAGCGAGCGGCGAACCACAAGAAGTAATGCCAACCTTGCAAGCCTAGGCAAAATAGTGCCACATTTCGCACATACTCCCCCCCCCCCTTTTGTCCCACGTTAATTCAGCAACCTGCCAGGAAGAAACAGATCAGACCTGAGCATCTGGGTTAATCATAGAAAAATGAGGTCTGATTTCCTTGCCTGTGTAGAACACTTAACAAAACAGTAAAGGTAGTGAGAAAACTTTTATCTAAAATGGACCCTTACGCCTGAGCATCGTCCTTTCCACCGTCCTTTCAGAGACCTTCATAACACCCTGAAAATTCCTATAAAAGACTTTCGCTGTACGTATTTAGCTGCCACCGTATATTATACTGTATAGCTTCCATCTTGTGAACCACTGTAATATTCTATTTAGCCAACCTCAACTGTGTAACCACTTGTTGAGTATTTCTCTTTAAGCAAGAATTAATCAATAAATCACAAATTAAACAGTGGAAATGCTATATGGTAGCCCAGGGCAAACTAGCAGCTATGGACTGATAGCTTCCATGATATTCAGTATTAAATAGCATGGTTAATCAAGGGAGTGATACATACCGTCTACTCTGGTCATTACTGTGATAGGTTATCTGAGCCAGCCTAAGATTTCCAGTAATGCACTACGTGTAAGAAGTTAGGACAATAATGTTTTGTTGTTATATGGCCAGCCAGCAGCTTTGGCCGAGTGGATCTAGGCGCTTAAGTCTGGGACCGCGCTGCTACGGTCGCAGGTTCGAATCCTGCTTCGGGCAAGGACGTGTGTGATATTCTTAGGTTAGTTAGGTTTAAGTAGTTCTAGAAACACTGGAACACGTGAGGCAATACTGACCTTACGACTTATCTTAGAAGAAAGATTAAGGAAAGGCAAACCTACGTTTCTAGCATTTGTAGACTTAGAGAAAGATTTTGACAATGTTGACTGGAATACTCTGTTTCAAATTCTAAAGGTGGCAGGGGTAAAATACAGGGAGCGAAAGGCTATTTACAATTTGTACAGAAACCAGATGGCAGTTATAAGAGTCGAGGGGCATGAAAGGGAAGCAGTGGTTGGGAAGGGAGTAAGACAGGGTTGTAGCCTCTCCCCGATGTTGTTCAATCTGTATATTGAGCAAGCAGTAAAGGAAACAAAAGAAAAATTCGGAGTAGGTATTAAAATTCATGAAGAAGAAATAAAAACTTTGAGGTTCGCCGATGACATTGTAATTCTGTCAGAAACAGCAAAGGACTTGGAAGAGCAGTTGAATGGAATGGACAGTGTCTTGAAAGGAGGATATAAGATGAACATCAACAAAAACAAAACAAGGATAATGGAATGTAGTCTAATTAAGTCGGGTGATGCTGAGGGAATTAGATTAGGAAACGAGGCACTTAAAGTAGTAAAGGAGTTTTGCTGTTTGGGGAGCAAAATAACTGATGATGGTCGAAGTAGAGAGGATATAAAATGTAGGCTGGCAATGGCAAGGAAAGCGTTTCTGAAGAAGAGAAATTTGTTAACATCCAGTATTGATTTAAGTGTCAGGAAGTCATTTCTGAAAGTATTCGTATGGAGTGTAGCCATGTATGGAAGTGAAACATGGACGATAAATAGTTTGGACAAGAAGAGAATAGAAGCTTTTGAAATGTGGTGCTACAGAAGAATGCTGAAGATTAGATGGGTAGATCACATAACTAATGAGGAAGTATTGAATAGGATTGGGGAGAAGAGAAGTTTGTGGCACAACTTGACCAGAAGAAGGGATCGGTTAGTAGGACATGTTCTGAGGCATCAAGGGATCACCAATTTAGTATTGGAGGGCAGCGTGGAGGGTAAAAATCGTAGAGGGAGACCAAGAGATGAATACACTAAGCAGATTCAGAAGGATGTAGGTTGCAGTAGGTACTGGGAGATGAAAAAGCTTGCACAGGATACAGTAGCATGGAGAGCTGCATCAAACCAGTCTCAGGACTGAAGACCACAACAACAACAACAACAAGTCTAGGGTACTGATGACCTCAGATGTTAAGTCCCATGGTGATTAGGGCGTTTTTTTTATATGGCTAACTCCCATGCCAAGGCAAAATAGCTACAAATGATGGGCAGTAAATGAGGTCACGTTACTAGTCACAGAAATCTGCAGAGGACCTAAGATGCCAAAAGTCCCATGCAAATACTGGATGACCTCATGAGCAGTCATCTCCTTGCTGGGTAGCAGCCAGACAAGATGACTAAATGCGCCAGTATACACCAAAATATGCCAGTTTCCTATCTGACGTAGGCAGCAGACCCACACTTACTGCACATCTTCATATACTCTCCAATCACATTTAAATGACAGAATGGGTTGGTGGAAAAATAAATCGGTTTATTAGCAAAATATCATTATTTATTATATATATTATCTTATATTGTTATTCATAATCATCGAAATATTATCTATGTTTTTCTCTCAAGAGCATGCACACTGCAGTAGTTCCCAAATAATGGCCTCTTATATGCTTTAAATTCACATTTTACAACAGTCAAACGGATGCAAGCTACAAAGAGTTTAAGTATCCCATTTGAAAATTGCAGTTTCATGTATTTAATACTTATGGAGGTGACAGTAGTTGATTTTGGCAATGTGTAGACACACGAATATATACAGCATGTACTGTTATAAGTCATCACATGTAAACTGTGCTCACACAGACAGTTTACAAAGTTATTGAATACAGCTTTTACATACGGTTTCCAGTGACTCAGCCTGTCTGTTGTAATCCATAATACGTTGTATAGATCACATAAGTTCATAATACTCGGCTGATGTAAGTAAATGGAAGAGTCTCCACATGTTATCTTCAGAGTTGCGTCACCATACAGTTCGATGATGCATGCCTACATGCTGACTAGCTGGATGTTGATAGGAGTATTAGATGGCTCATGCTAAGTTATCATCTAATCATCGATGTACTCCATCTTACACCATGGCTCACACAAGTCTTTGTAAAGTGCATCTCAACACCATGTTTAACAATCTCGATTTTCGTTACTACACCAGACGCACTGTCTGCTTATATTCCTATATTTACACATTCGTATCAGGTGGCAGTCAAATTATATGGACTGTTGAACCATAGTGCATTGGAACTAGCTACGAACTGAAAGATTGTGTGTCCTGCTCTGAAATATCAGATAATTCTACTATGAGCTGCAGCTTGATAACAGATCACCGTGAAGGCAATAGAAACTATAACAGTTCTGATTCCTGCTCTATCAGCTACTGCTGATTTCAGCGCCACAGCATTAGGGGGCAGTTGGGAGTGGAAATGAAGAAGAAACCGTAATTATTTGTGAAATTACACACATACACAGTGAATAATGATAGAGGAATTGATTACATTTTATGTGTCACATTTCATCTCTTACTCTGCGTGGTGGCAGATTTCTGATTCTGACGCTTCATAATGTTGACCCGTTTCCTATGGTGTACAGATCTTAATCGACGAGACACACAAAAGATCTGGAAAGAGAAGGTGCCAGGTGGAATGGAGGGGAGGGGGTGGAAAGTGTAGCGGCAGGGCAGGAGGGCAATGGACCCCTATTCCTGGATTGAGGGACGTATCTGTCAACCATTCATTCCCACAGCCAATAGAAAACACTCAGTTCTGAATTTTCCGGTATTTAAAGCTAACCAATTGGCCAAAAAGAGTTCATGGACAGGAAGACCTTCACCCTGGACCTTTGAGGACATATGGATACAGTGCCGACTGTGCTCATGACGCTCTGTTTTGATTGCACAGTAGTGTTTCACTCGCCTTTCGGTGATCTTCTCAAGCACTATATGCCTGTCCTCAACATAGAATAATGTTTCATCAACTGGAAAAGCCGTTGTGAAAACTAGGCGCACACGAAACTTCACAAAAGAGCATATAAAACGTTTTCTACTTCCCTATATAGCAATCTACAAAATGAGAGAGAGCCATTAAAAGCAAATTTCTATATTTTGTCACCTGTTCAATACGCTTTTGACTACCGCGATCACTCATTATAATTTTTTTCTTTTTGCTGACCGATTTCGAAAAATCTAAGTTGCCATCGTCGGATATTATTGAGATGTGTGTGTATAAAATCAGGTCATGGCAGCTTAGCTTTTCTGAAACCAATGAAATAGAGAAACGTGTTGTTCCTGAAGAGGGGCAGCAGCCTTTTCAGTAGTTGCAGGGGTGACAATCTGGATGATTGACTGATCTGGCCTAGTAACACTAATCAAAACGGCCTTGCTGCGAACGGCTGAAAGCAAGGGGAACCTACAGCCGTGATTTTTCCCGACGGCATGCAGCTTTACTGTATGGTTAAATGATGATGGCGTTCTCTTGGGTAAAATATTCCGGAGGTAAAATAGTCCCACTCCGGGTGGCACCTACTCAAGACGACATCATTGTCAGGAGAAATAGAACTGGCGTTCTAAAGATCGGAGCGTGGAATGTCAGATCCCTTAATCGGGCAGGTAGGTTAGAAAATTTAAAATGGGAAATGGATAGGTTGGGAGCTAAATGTAGTTGGAATTAGTGAAGTTCCGTGGCAGGAGGAACAAGACTTCTATTCAGGTGAATACAGGGTTAAAATCAAATATGGGTAATGCAGGGGTAGGTTTAATTGCGAATAAAAAATAGGAATTCGGGTAAACTACTACAAACAACATAGTGAATGCATTATTGTGGCCAAGATACACACGAAGCCCCCGCCTACGACAGTAGTACAAGTCTATATGCCAACTAGCTCTGCTGATGACGAAGAAAGTGAAGAAATGTATGATGACATAAAAGAAATTATTCAGATAATGAAAGGAGACGAAAATTTAATTGTCATGGGTGAGTGGAATTCGACAGTGGGAAAACGAGAGAAGGAAACGTAGTAGGTGAATATGGATTGGGGGGAAGAAATGAAAGAGGAAGCCGCCTGGTAGAATTTTGCACAAAGCACAACTTAATCATAGCTATCACTTGGTTCAAGAATCATAAAAGAAGGTTGTATACATGGAAGAAGCCTGGAGATACAGACAGGTTTCAGATAGATTATTTAATGGTAAGACAGAGATTTAGGAACCAGGCTTTAAATTGTAAGACATTTCCAGGAGCAGATGTGGACTCTGACCACAATCTGTTGGTGATGAGCTGTAGATTAAAACTGAAGAAACTGCAAAAAGGTGGGAACATAAAGAGATGGGACATGGATAAACTGACTAAACCAGAGTTTGTACAGATTTTCAGGGAGAGCATAAGGGAAAAATTGACAGGAATGGGGGAAAGAAATACAGTAGAAGAAGAATGGGTAGCTCTGAGGGATGAAGTAGTGAAGGCAGCAGAGAATCAAGTAGGAAAAAACACGAGGGCTAGTAGAAATCCTTGGGTAACAGAAGATATATTGAATTTAATTGATAAACGGAGAAAATATAATAATGTAGTAAACGAAGCAGGCAAAAAGGAATACAAACGTCTCAAAAATGAGATCTACAGGAAGGGCAATATGACTAAGTAGGGATATCTAGAGGACAAATGTAAGGATGTAGAGGCATATATCACTAGGGGTAAGATAGATACTGCCTACAGGAAAATTAAAGAGACCTTTGGAGAAAAGAAAACCACTTGTATGAAAATCAAGAGCTCAGATGGAATCTCAGTTCTAAGCAAAGAAGGGAAAGGAGAAAGGTGGAAGGAGCTACACGAGGGCGATGTACTTGAGGAAAACATTACTGAAATAGAAGAGCATATAGATGAAGATGACATAGGAGACATGATACTGCGTGAAGAGTTTGACAGAGCACTAAAAGACTCAAGTCGAAACAATGACCCGGGAGTAGACACCATTCCGTGAGAACTATTGATAGCCTTGGGAGAGCCAGCCCGGACAAAACTACCGTATGACGAGCAAGATGCATCAGACAGGCGAAATACCCTCAGACTTCACGAAAAATATAATAATCACAATCCCAAAGAAAGCAGGTGTAGACAGATGTGAAAAATATCGAACTACAAGTTTAATAAGTCACGGCTGCAAAGTACTAACATGAATTCTTTACAGATGAATGGAAAAACTGGTAGAAGCTGACCTCGGGGAAGATAAGTTTGGATTCCGTGGAAATGTTGGAACACACGTGAGGCAATACCGACCCTACGATTTATCTTAGAAGATAGATTAAGGAAAGGCAAACCTACGTTTCTAGCATTTGTAGACTTAGAGAGAGCTTTTGACAATATTCACTGGAATACTCTCTTTCAAATTCTGAAGGTGGCAGGCGTAAAATACAGGAAGCGTTTACACAAACGAGATGGCAGTCTTAAGAGTTGTGCGGCATGAAAGGGTCAGTGGTTGGGAAGTGAGTGAGACAGGTTTGTAGTCTATCCACGATGTTATTCAGTCTGTATATTGAGCAAGCAGTAAAGGAAACGAAAGAAAAATTCGGAATAGGAATTAAAATCCATGGAGAAAAAGTAAAGTTCTTCAGATTCGTCGATGACCATGTAATTCGATCAGAGACAGCAAAGGACTTGGAAGAGCAGTTGAACGGAATGGACAGTGCCTTGAAAGGAGGATATAAGATGAACATCAACAAAAGCAAAACGAGGATAATGGAATGTAGTCGAATCAAATCGGGTGATGCTGAGGGAATTAGATTAGGTAATGAGACACTGAAACTAGTAGATGAGTTTTGCTATTTGGGGAGCAAAATAACTGATGATGGTCGAAGTAGAGAGGATATAAAATGTAGACTGGCAATGGCAATGAAAGAGTTTTTGGACTAGAGAAATTTGTTAACATCGACTATAGATTTAAGGGTCAGGAAGTCGTTTATGGAAGTATTTGTATGGAGTGTAGCCATGTATGGAAGTGAAAAGTGGACAATAAATAGTTTACACAAGAAGAGAATAGAGGCTTTCGAAATGTGTTGCTACAGAAGAATGCTGAAGATTAGGTGGGTAGATCACACAACTAATGAGGAGATATTGATTGGAATTAGGGGGAAGAGAAATTCGTGGCTCAACTTGACTAGAAGTAGGGATCGGTTGGTAGGAGATGTCCAATTTTGTATTGGAGGGCAGCGTGGAGGGTAATAATCGTAGATGGAGAATAAGAGATGAATGCATAAACAGATTCAGAAGGATGTAGGTTGCAGTCGGTACTGGGAGATGAAGAAGCTTGAACAGGATAGAGTAGCATAGAGATCTGCATCAAACCAGTCTCTGGACTGAAGACCACAACAAACAACTATAAAATTACTTTTATTGATTCCCATTAGTGCAGCATATTTTGTAGTTTACTTTCTGTGGAGCTTAATCAGTTTTCCCTCCTTAACATGCAACAAACCATGTTTGGCGTAAGCTTCCATTGTTGCCTGTTCAGTTTCATCACAGTGACTAACGTCGAACAAATTAGTATCACTAAAATCGTTGAACCAAATATTAAAAGAATTAGAATCTCACCCCTAGTTACATTTATTGAAACATTTTGGTCCAGTTCTACCCCAATAACTGGAAATAACTAATGCAGCTTAACCACAGACATATTTTTGTGTTCTGGTTTCCCAAGTTGTCTTTGCTCGGAAATGCTCGTTTGACAGGTACCCACACTGAATTAACCACGTCCCCTTGTTCACAACTACTGAACTTTCAATGTCTTCCAACATGGCATGTCTTCTAACATAAGCAAATATAGGTAACAGAAAAAACTTATCTTCAGTGGCCTTCTGCAGCGGTGGCAATCCGATCACCACCTGCTGGTACACCAGTTTCGGGGTCCCCGTCCGCTGTCTACTCCATCGGCATTGCTCCACTCTTTTCTAACTGCAAAATTTGCAGCTTCCTCGTCCTATTCTACACCTCGACTTCCGTCTTGTGGATGATGTTTCCCATCTTCTTCCCGTCATATCCATCCAGTTTTCGCAGTGTCGATCTTTGTTTAACTTTATCGTGCACCATTCATTCTATCTTTCGCTCAAAGTAGTGCAATTTTATTTTTCAGAACCACTCTCGATCGCGATTCGACCTACTGTAGGTTTTATGTTTCCCGGACGAATATGCAGTGCGTTGTCACGCCTTCAATATACTTTCGAATATCGATTTTGATTTAGAATAAAAATTACGATATTCACGCGTAGCCCAATGATATACACCATAAAATGTTGCCAGATAAATCACGCATTGATTGTGTGCGACTTCAGTGTTAGCTCATTATTGTACAAACTGTTCACTTCGAACCACAGTTTCTAGCTTACGATTTGTGTAATACTGCTCACGGATTTAAGTTATCCAAAGAAGATCATAGTTCATGCAGAAAACCCGGAAGTTACAGATTCGTCTTTATCGTTCACCCTTTAACACTTCCCGATATTCCATCATCATTTTAGACCACGGTTGTGTGGATCTGAACTATCTCGTGAGAGCTCATTACTAACATGCCCGATAGTTGTGCTGTCAGACCGGATTTCTGTTAGCCTCGAGAAAAAAACCGTCTAGCGAACAAAATGTGCTTAAACTATTTGACTGAGATCCATCATATCCAATCAGCTAGCAGATATGAAGTGTAATGGGCGCATCTTTTACCTTGGACCAAACACTACTTGTTTAGAGTAAATTATTAAATAAAGAATTTCATAACCCCAATAATAACGAAATAATAGATACTTTGCATAATTTTATCATCGGAGATTGTTTCCAGTTCCCCAGTACCATAAACTGGCGAAGGCAAACCATAAATTTCCCAAATGTGCATGACTCACATAACTGGTTCAGATATATGTTCATCCGCTATCATGTACTCAATTGATACAATTTCAATTATTCACACATTCCGTACATGAGATATAATCTCTTCACTCACGCAAATAATCAAACGCATGCAATTAATACAAGAAAAATCCAGTGAAATACAAATTAGAACTCTATAAAGTAGCTCCATATTTCGAGAATTTCATTCACTGTTTTTGCATGGTGATATTCTTGTAAGTCATCGTATGACTGATTGTATAGCTGCTGTAATATTATAAATTATTGTTGGTTTTCCGGTCTTAAGTTTACTGTCATTGCAGCAGGCATTAAAGGGTGAAAACAATAATAATGATTAATGGGTATTTTCTGATTTTAATTATACGCATATTGTCCCAACGACCTGAAATGTGTTGACACTATGAACGTCATAGAAATATAAAAACATTTTCTGGAATAACAATTGTTTCACCAACAAGATGTATATTTTATTCGTTAGTTCGAGTGTATTCACACTACAAGGGAGTTTTAACGCTCCAGTCTGATCCAGTTAGAAACATGCAACAATTATAATAACGGAATTTCACCTTCTGATAGCGTGTATTTCATCGGTGTCAATGTGCGTGGCTTGTCCATTTTGAGTTTCGCAGTCAAATTCCAACTGCATATGAAATTACTTCCAGCATCAATCTCTGAATACAAGTAGCTTACATAAATTTGCCACCTGACTATCCAGAGACTCGCGAATGAGTCTCCTACGTGTGAAAAATTTGTGAAAACTATCTTCATCTACATTATGTTACACATGCCACTACAGTCTTTACGTTGGAGGGTAACTGACACGAATACAACTCATCCTCCTCCATGCTCCACTGGAAGATAGAGAGAGGGAAAGAACTGTTTATATGTTTCCTTAAGAGCTCTAATTCTTCTCATCTTGTCATGTGCGTTGGTGGCAGTAAAGTCGTTCTGCAGTGTGACACAATGCTGGTTGTCTAAACTTTCTCGTTAGTGTTTTCGCGACACAGAAATTCTTTCGAAGTCATGCTGCATCCAACCACAGACACCCAACAACGGGACCATCTCGGCTCTACCTCATCAACAGTCGGACACTGTCACTTACCCCAGCCCTCAGACCGTTTATATATATAAAGTACAAGAGTGATCCTACCATATATCCCAGGGGCACTTCTGATGATACCCTTGTCTTCAACGAACACACGACATCCAGTAAAACTCATTGGGCTTTATTACATAAAATGTCGTATGTATCAGACTCAACGGCTGCTCGTGACCGTCTCTGTTTCTTATTTATACGCCAATAGGATAAGTTATACGCAAAAATAATGTTTTTATATTATAGCGAATTATGAAAGCAATAAATTTTTACTACAAATTAATCTATTTGCGAGTTATAATTAAAGAATTCGCAAATAGATTAATTTGTAGTAAAAATTTATTGCTTTGAAAATTCGCTATTTGCGAGTTATAATTAAAGAATTCCCCCCATGAACCATGGACCTTGCAGTTGGTGGGGAGGCTTGCGTGCCTCAGCGATACAGATGGCCGTACCGTAGGTGCAACCACAACGGAGGGGTATCTGTTGAGAGGCCAGACAAACATGTGGTTCCTGAAGAGGGGCAGCAGCCTTTTCAGTAGTTCCTGGGCGACAGTCTGGATGATTGACTGATCTGGCCTTGTAACATTAACCAAAACGGCCTTGCTGTGCTGGTACTGTGAACGGCTGAAAGCAAGGGGAAACTACAGCCGTAATTTTTCCCGAGGACTTGCAGCTTTACTGTATGATTAAATGATGATGGCGTCCTCTTGGGTAAAGTATTCCGGAGGTAAAATAGTCCCCCATTCGGATCTCTGGGCGCGGACTACGCAAGAGGACGTCGTTATCAGGAAAAAAAAAAAACTGGCGTTCTACGGATCTGAGCGTGGAATGTCAGATCCCTTAATCGGGCAGGTAGGTTAGAAAATTTAAAAACGGAAGTGGATAAGTTAAAGTTATAGTGGGAATTAGTGAAGTTCGGTGGCAGGAGGAACAAGACTTTTGGTCAGGTGATTACAGGGTTATAAATACAAAATCAAATAGGGGTAATGCAGGAGTAGGTTTAATAATGAATAAAAATATAGGAGTGCGGGTTAGCTACTACAAACAGCATAGTGAACGCATTATTGTGGCCAAGATAGACACAAAGCCCATGCCTACTACAGTAGTACAAGTTTATATGCCAACTAGCTCTGCAGATGATGAAGAAATAGATGAAATGTATGACGAGATAAAAGAAATTATTTAGGTAGTGAAGGGAGACGAAAATTTAATAGTCATGGGTGACTGGAATTCGTCAGTAGGAAAAGGGAGAGAAGGAAACATAGTAGGTGAATGTGGGTTGGGGCTAAGAAATGAAAGAGGAAGCCGCCTTGTAGAATTTTGCACCGAGCATAACTTAATTATAGCTAACACTTGGTTCAAGAATCATAAAAGAAGGTTGTATACCTGGAAGAATCCTGGAGATACTAAAAGGTATCAGATAGATTATATAATGGTAAGACAGAGATTTAGGAACCAGGTTTTAGATTGTAAGACATTTCCAGGGGCAGATGTGAATTCTGACCACAATCTATTGGTTATGAACTGCAGATTGAAACTGAAGAAACTGCAAAAAGGTGGGAATCTAAGGAGATGGGACCTGGATAAACTGAAAGAACCAGAGGTTGTAGAGAGTTTCAGGGAGAGCATAAGGGAACAATTGACAGGAATGGGGGAAAGAAATACAGTAGAAGAAGAATGGGTAGCTTTAAGGGATGAAGTAGTGAAGACAGCAGAGGATCAAGTAGGTAAAAAGACGAGGGCTAGTAGAAATCCTTGGGTAACAGAAGAAATATTGAATTTAATTGATGAAAGGAGAAAATATAAAAATGCAGTAAATGAAGCAGGCAAAAAGGAATACAAACGTCTCAAAAATGAGATCGACAGGAAGTGCAAAATGGCTAAGCAGGGATGGCTAGAGAACAAATGTAAGGATGTAGAGGCTTGTCTCACTAGGATAAGATAGATACTGCCTACAGGAAAATTAAAGAGACCTTTGGAGAGAAGAGAACCACTTGTATGAATATCAAGAGCTCAGATGGCAACCCAGTTATAAGCAAAGAAGGGAAGGCAGGAAGGTGGAAGGAGTATATAGAGGGTTTATACAAGGGCGATGTTCTTGAGGACAATATTATGGAAATGGAAGAGGATGTAGATGAAAACGAAATGGGAGATAAGATACTGCGTGAAGAGTTTGACAGAGCACTGAAAGACCTGTGTCGAAACAAGGCCCCGGGAGTAGACAACATTCCATTAGAACTACTGATGGCCTTGGGAGAGCCAGTCATGACAGAACTCTACCATCTGGTGAGCAAGATGTATCAGACAGGCGAAATACCCTCAGACTTGAAGCAGAATATAATAATTCCAATCCCAAAGAAAGCAGGTGTTGACAGATGTGAAAATTACCGAACTATCAGTTTAATAAGTCACTGCTGCAAAATACAAACGTGAATTCTTTACAGACGAATAGAAGAACTGATAGAAGCTGACCTCGGGGAAGATCAGTTTGGATTCCGTAGAAATGTTGGAACACGTGAGGCAATACTAAACTTACGACTTATCTTAGAAGAAAGATTAAGAAAACCTACGTTTCCAGCATGTGTAGACTTAGAGAAAGCTTTTGAGAATGTTAACTGGAATACTCTCTTTCAAATTCTGAAGGTGGCAGGTATAAAATACAGGGAGCGAAAGTCTATTTACAATTTGTACAGAAATCAGATGGCAGCTATAAGAGTCGAGGGGCATGAAAGGGAAGCAGTGGTTGGGAAACGAGTGAGACAGGGTTGTAGCCTCTCCCCGATGTTATTCAATCTGTATATTGAGCAAGCAGTAAAGTAAACGAAAGAAAAATTCGGAGTAGGTACTAAAATTCATGGAGAAGAAGTAAAAACTTTGAGGTTCGCCGATGACATTGTAATTCTGTCAGAGACAGCAAAGGACTTGGAAGAGCAGGTGAACGGAATGGACAGTGCCTTGAAAGGAGGATATAAGATGAACATCAACAAAAGCAAAACGAGGATAATGGAATGTAGTCAAATTAAGTCGGGTGATGCTGAGGGAATTAGAATAGGAAATGAGACACTCAAAGTAGTAAAGGAGTTTTGCTATTAAGGGAGTAAAATAACTGATGATGGTCGAAGTAGAGAGGATATAAAATGTAGACTGGCAATGGCAAGGAAATCGTTTCTGAAGAAGAGAAATTTGCTAACATCGAGTATAGATTTAAGTGACAGGAAGTCGTTTCTGAAAGTATTTGTATGGATTGTACCCATGTATGGAAGTGAAACATGGACGATAACTTGTTTGGACAAGAAGACAATAGAAACTTTGGAAAAGTGGTGCTACAGAAGAATGTTGAAGATAAGGTGGATAGATCACGTAACTAATGAGGAGGTATTGAATAGGATTGGGGAGAAGAGAAGTTTGTGGCACAACTTGACTAGAAGAAAGGATCGGTTGGTAGGACATGTTCTGAGGCATCAAGGGATCACCAATTTAGTATTGGAGGGCAGCGTGGAGGGTAAAAATCGTAGAGGGAGACCGTGAGATGAATACACTAAACAGATTCAGAGGGATGTAGGTTGCAGTAGGTACTGGGAGATGAAGAAGCTTGCACAGGATAGAGTAGCATGGAGAGCTGCATCAAACCAGTCTCAGGACTGAAGACCACAACAACAACAACAATTAAAGTATTATCTCCAAAGTTACGGAAATCATATCTGTTATTACACCCAAAGGGAACTAACGAGCCGGAACTAACGGAACTAAGTCTTCTAACAATAAAGAACTTATTAGCAAGTTCAAACATATGGTACAAGTGGAGACGTAGAGTCATAAGCTGATTTACCGAAGTTCTTATTAGCAGGTTCAAACATATGGTACATACGATAGGCGATTACATCTCTATCATTAAAACTTTCAAGTCCAGGTACACTAGACACTCCACTACTACCTCTCACTATGGCAACAGTGAACCATCTATTTCCATGTGAGAATGTATCGTTTATATCCAAACTAAAATTAAGTGAACATCCAAGAAATACACAAGATCCATCGACGAGGGCGTGGGCTGCAACACTCTTGACTGGAATACGATTTTTCATGTCTCCTGATGTTGTAGTAAGTTCAATGTTTTCTATATTTTTGTAAACTGTTGTACGACGACGACGTCGATATCTCCTGTACGGGCAGAAAAGAAAACTCAATCCTAATGAATCTGTATTTATTTGGATTAAAGGTAAAGGTGTATGTGAATATGTAAAATTTGTATCTGATTGTACTGTATATTTTCATAAATAAAGATCTGTAGCGTCAGCCATTAACCGGACATGGGTACATCTCGAACCGGGGGCTCAAGGATGCAACAGTTTGAAAAAATTTGTAAAGCATAGTGCCACACTGCCCGCTTATCGTCTAGACAGCGGTTACGTAACCCGTCTGGCTCGGCGTTGGCGGCGCGCCAGCGGGGACGTACATACCTAGAACACCCAATATGGGCGTCCGAAATAACGCTCCGCTGGCCACCGCGAAAACGCCAAGTCCTCGCACAGTATATAAGCGAACGTGCTCTCGCGCTACGCTCAGTCTGTGCCTTGCTGCTGCACAGGCAACTGCATTGAACGCCGCCAACATGCCATACAGGAGATATCGACTTCGTCGTCGTACAACAGTTTACAAAAATATAGGAAACATTGAACTTACTACAACATCAGGAGACGAGAAGAATTGTATTCCAGTCAAGAGTGTTGCAGCCCACGCCCTCGTCGATGGACCTTGTGTTTTTCTTGGATGTTCACTTAATTTTAGTTTGGATATAAAAGATACATTCTCACATGGGAATGGATGGTTCACTGTTGCCATAGTGAGAGGTGGTAGTGGAGTGTCTAGTGTACCTGGACTTTAAAGTTTTAATGATAGAGATGTAATTGCCTATCGTACGTACCATATGTTTGAACTTGCTAATAAGTTCTTTATTGTTAGAAGACTTAGTTCCGTTAGTTACGGCTCGTTAGCTCAACGTGTAACGTGCACACTTCTACTCCAAAGTTTCGCGGTCGATCCCCAGTCGGCTCTAGAACTTTAACTACCACCTCTGGCAATGATTTGAAAATGTGACTCATACTGAATTGCACTTTGGTGCGGAGTCCTCCTTAAACACATGACTATAAGGTTATAACTGTAAGGTTAAGTAGTTCAGAGGTCCGAGGAAGGCCAGGGTATGTCACCTCCAACAGGCTCATGCCTAGTGATAACTTTTGCTTTGAGATGGTGCGTTAAGAAGTGGAGTCACATACTTTGGAGTGTAAGTTCCACTAAAAAAATTGTTAAGAGCTGTAGGTAAATAACTTTCATTTCATAAACTTAGATATATAGCAGTCAACGGAAATACAGTATTTATTTGAACGCAGCAGATAATATTGTTATCTTCGGCATGATCTGATATTACTCCAACGTCATCATAAGTATTCGATAAAGCAATTGTGCGCCTCGGTAGCTGCGTGGTCAGTGTGCCTGAACGACAACTGAAAGAGACCTGGGTCCGATTACCGGCTGGATCGGACATTTCGTCGTTTGGGGACAGGGTGCTACCGTCAACAGCGTGTCATCATCACCGACTCGCTGCTAGTAGCCGCCAAACGTCAGAGACAGAGAGAGAGAGAGAGAGAGAGAGAGAGCGAGAGAGAGAGAGAGAGAGAGAGAGAGAGAGAGAGAGAGGAGGGAGGGAGGGGGAGAGAGAGAGAGAGAGAGAGAGAGAGACAGTAAATAATGCGTATTAACTAACATAAAATTTAAGGAAATGTTATACACTCCTGGAAATGGAAAAAAGAACACATTGACACCGGTGTGTCAGACCCACCATACTTGCTCCGGACACTGCGAGAGGGCTGTACAAGCAATGATCACACGCACGGCACAGCGGACACACCAGGACCCGCGGTGTTGGCCGTCGAATGGCGCTAGCTGCGCAGCATTTGTGCACCGCAGCCGTCAGTGTCAGCCAGTTTGCCGTGGCATACGGAGCTCCATCGCAGTCTTTAACACTGGTAGCAGGCCGCGACAGCGTGGACGTGAACCGTATGTGCAGTTGACGGACTTTGAGCGAGGGCGTATAGTGGGCATGCGGGAGGCCGGGTGGACGTACCGCCGAATTGCTCAACACGTGGGGCGTGAGGTCTCCACAGTACATCGATGTTGTCGCCAGTGGTCGGCGGAAGGTGCACGTGCCCGTCGACCTGGGACCGGACCGCAGCGACGCACGGATGCACACCAAGACCGTAGGATCCTACGCAGTGCCGTAGGGGACCGCACCGCCACTTCCTAGCAAATTAGGGACCCTGTTGCTCCTGGGGTACCGGCAAGGACCATTCGCAACCGTCTCCATGAAGCTGGGCTACGGTCCCGCACACCGTTAGGCCGTCTTCCGCTCACGCCCCAACATCGTGCAGCCCGCCTCCAGTGGTGTCGCGACAGGCGTGAATGGAGGGACGAATGGAGACGTGTCGTCTTCAGCGATGAGAGTAGCTTCTGCCTTGGTGCCAATGATGGTCGTATGCGTGTTTGGCGCCGTGCAGGTGAGCGCCACAATCAGGACTGCATACGACCGAGGCACACAGGGCCAACACCCGGCATCATGGTGTTGGGAGCGATCTCCTACACTGGCCGTACACCACTGGTGATCGTCGAGGGGACACTGAATAGTGCACGGTACATCCAAACTGTCATCGAACCCATCGTTCTACCATTCCTAGACCGGCAAGGGAACTTGCTGTTCCAACAGGACAGTGCACGTCCCCATGTATCCCGTGCCACCCAACGTGCTCTAGAAGGTGTAAGTCAACTACCCTGGCCAGCAAGATCTCCGGATCTGTCCCCCATTGAGCATGTTTGGGACTGGATGAAGCGTCGTCTCACGCGGTCTGCACGTCCAGCACGAACGCTGGTCCAACTGAGGCGCCAGGTGGAAATGGCATGGCAAGCCGTTCCACAGGACTACATCCAGCATCTCTACGATCGTCTCCATGGGAGAATAGCAGCCTGCATTGCTGCGAAAGGTGGATATACACTGTACTAGTGCCGACATTGTGCATGCTCTGTTGCCTGTGTCTATGTGCCTGTGGTTCTGTCAGTGTGATCATGTGATGTATCTGACCCCAGGAATGTGTCAATAAAGTTTCCCCTTCCTGGGACAACGAATTCACGGTGTTCTTATTTCAATTTCCAGGAGTGTATTTATGGAAGCTCTTTTAAGGTGTCTAGATAAAAAGAGTAATTTCAAATATTTCAACTTACTATTTCAATTACATTGTCTGTCTTTTAAGAAGGACAACACTGCACTCCCATTACTAAAGGATGAAAAAACAAACGATATCTGGGTAGGGAAATCACTCGTCTTCAAGAATATTCCCAGAGCTGAAACATTCGCAATTTTTGCTTTATACTCTACGTGGTGACCCACGGGAAATACAACATTTTCATTTGGTTATTATGGGGACAAATTTAGGGATATAGAGACTTATCTCACTAGGGGTAAGATAGATACTGCCTACAGGAAAATTAAAGAGACCTGTGGAGAAACGAGAACCACTTGTATGAATATCAAGAGCTCAGATGGAAACCCAGTTCTAAGCAAAGAAGGGATAGCAGAAAGGTGGAAGGCGTATACAGAGGGTCTATACAAGGGCGATGTACTTGAGGACAATATTATGGAAATGGAAAAGGATGTTGATAAAGATGAAATGGGAGATATGATACTGCGTGAAGAGTTTGACAGAGCACTGAAAGACCTAAGTCGAAACAAGGCCCCAGGAGTAGACAACATTCCATTAGAACTACTGACAGCCTTGGGAGGGCCAGTCCTGACAAACCTCTATCATCTGGTGAGCAAGATGTATGAGACAGGCGAAATACACTCAGACTTCTAGAAGAATATAATAATTGCAATCCCAAAGAAAGCAGGTGTTGAGAGATGTGAAAATTACCGAACTATCAGTTTAATAAGTCACGTCTGCAATATACTAACAAGAATTATTTACAGACGAATGGAATAACTGGTAGAAGCCAACCTCGGGGAAGATCAGTTTGGATTCCGTAGAAATGTTGGAACACGTGAGGCAATACTGACCCTACGATTTATCTTAGAAGATAGATTAGAGAAAGGTAAACCGAAGTTTCTAGCATTTGTAGACTTAGAGAGAGCTTTTGACAATGTTCACTGGAATACTCTCTTTCAAATTCTGAAGGTGGCAGGGGTAAAATGCAGGAAGCGAAAGGCTATTTACAATTTGTACACAAACGAGATGGCAGTCTTAAGAGTCGTGCGGCATGAAAGGGTCAGTGGTTGGGAAGTGAGTGAGACAGGGTTATAGTCTATCCCCGATGTTATTCAGTCTGTATATGGAGCAAGCACTAAAGGAAACGAAAGAAAAATTAGGAATAGGGATTAAAATCCATGGAGAAGAAATAAAATCTTTGAGGTTCGTCGATGGCAATGTAATACGGTCAGAGACAGCAAAGGACGTGGAAGAGCAGTTGAACGGAATGGACAGTGCCTTGAAAGGAGGATATAAGATGAACATCAACAAAAGCAAAACGAGGATCATGGAATGTAGTCGAATTAAATCGGGTGATGCTGAGGGAATTAGATTAGAAAATGAGACAAAGTAGTAGATGAGTTTTGCTTTTTGGGGAGCAAAATAACTGATGATGGTCGAAGTAGAGAGGATATTAAATGTAGACTGGCAAGGCAAGGAAAGCGTTTCAGAAGAAGAGAAATTTGTTAACATCGAGTATAGATTTAAGAGTCAAGAACTCGTTCAGAGATTATTTGTATGGAGTGTAGCCATGTATGGAAGTGAAACATGGACGATAAATATTTCCGACAAGAATAGAAGCTTCCGAAATGTGGTGCTACAGAAGAATTCTGTAGATTAGATGGGTAGATCACATAACTAATGAGGACATATTGAATAGAATTGGGTACAAGAGGAGTTTGTGGCACAACTTGACTAGAAGAAGGGAGCGGTTGGTAGGACATGTTCTGAGGCATCAAGGGATCACCAATTTAGTATTGGAGGGCAGCGTGGAGGGTAAAAATCGTTGAGGGAGACCAAGAGATGAATACACTAAGCAGATTCAGAAGGATGTAGGTTGAATTAGGTACTGGGAGATGAAGAAGCTTGCACAGGACAGAGTAGCATGGAGAGCTGCATCAAACCAGTCTGAGGACTGAAGACCACAACAACAACGAAATTATGGGGCCCATCGTATATTGTAGATATCTTTGTTGCACACATTACCGTTGCTGAAAATCCGAACGCAAGTTTATTTCATAAAAGTTACGTCACACAAATGTCTTACCATTGACGATGCTTTGCTGAAGATGTTCGCGTAAGTTCCTCATTACTTCCTCGTCATTAATTGAGAACTGGTCTCTGCCTCTTTCTGGAAAGCGGCTTTCAGCTCCTCAGTATTGTGGAGTTGCTGCGAGTAAACTGTGCTCTTGAGATGATCTCACATACAAACATCAGAGTCTGGAAGATCAGGTGATATCGCTGGCCATGCTTTGTGTGCGAAAAATATCGCACCTTTAGGTTACAAACAAGACCTTTTGGATGAAAGTTAGTTTCTTTATACATCTCAAAAACTGTTTGAAATGTGTCATGCTGGTCAATTCCATACAGTAATTCCAATTATAAAACAGGTGCTGACAAGTGTGAATGTTATCGGACTATCAATTTAATAACTCATGTTTGCAAAATGCTAGCACGAATTCTTTACAGAACAATGGTAAAAATTAGTGAAAGCCAACCGCGGGGATGAGGAGTTTTGATTCCGGAGAAATGTATAACTACGCGACGCAGTAGTGACACTACGATTTGTGGTAGAAGGTAGATTAGGGAAAGGCAAACCTATGTTTATAGCATTTGTAGACTTAAGAAAGAACTCGTGACAATGTTGACTGAAATATGACGGCTGTTCTGAAGTAAGTTCCGATAGGTCGCGAAATGGAAACCACTGGCAAAAACTGATAAAGCTTTGCACAAATGTGCCGGGCAGTGTCTCTAGTATGCCCGTCGATCACGCCGCGTCGCTCTTTTCAGTTTTGAGTGAACAGTGAGCACGTAAAGCTGCGTAGGGAATAGCGTCTCCCGCCAAGTATGAGGGCCTGGTTAGCGATTTCGCCTGTGTCATGTAGCCCACATAACACAACTTGTCGAGCAGTTCCCACTTCACGCCAACTCTTGGCCGTACACTGCAGGGGCAATGAAGACGCTCCTGCAGCGTCTCCGATGAGAAGTGTTTGATCACCCACAATACAGTTCGTAATTGGCTCCCCCGGAGTCTCATCTCTGCCCACAACAACCGTTGGCTATGAAGACAAAATTTGTCCACAGACAAGCAGCTGCAGACCATTGCAGACGAGGCCTACGGGAAAGACAGGCCGCGGCGTGTACGTCACGAAGGTAGTCCTGCGCTCGCTCGCTCGCGCAAATCAGTAGACAAACTGCGTTTCTACACCTGTTAACTCGTAACTAGGTGTGCCCGTACAAACGAAAACTAAATCTTCTACTGGAATCCGCTATTATGGAATCTTACTGTTGTTAGTCCTATAATGATGGAAAGTCCATGGGCCTATTTATAATTTGTCACGGCTGTACTGGCGTACAATAAAATAAAATCATGCTAAAATGATTATCAGTTGCATAAGGCGCCACTTCCAGTATGTAATGAGTACTGTTAAGCAGAAGAGAGGAAATGCTGTGAACAAGCCGTTATACCATTTATATCGAGTATTGCTCTTAAATTAAATTTTGCTGTAGTACTGTTAATCAGTAAGACTTCACAATAGCAGATTCCAGTGGAAGATGCAATTCTCCATAGTCCTTATACGCCCAGCTGCGAGCTAGCAGGTTCAGAAACGCATTTTGTCTGCTGAGCTGAGCGAGCGAGCGAGTTCAGGACTACCTTCGTGACATACGCGCCGCGGCCTGTCTTTCTCGTGGGAATCGATTGCAGATAACTGGCCGAAAGCACAGGCGGCTGCTTTCTATGACGAGGATATTGATACGACATTACGACAAAACTCGAAGTTGGAGTGGCGACTACGTAGAGAAGTAGGTGGAAGGTGAACCTAAGTGTTGCAAATGAAACTTTTCTGGTTTTGACTGTGTTTTCCGTTTCGCGACCGATCGGAACTTACTTTCTGGACAGTCCTCCTACTCTCTTTGAAATTCTGAAGGCAGCCGTGGTACAGCGCAGGTAGCGAAACATTATTTACAACTTGTACTGAAATCAGACAGCTGTTTTAATAGTCGAGGGGATGGAAGGAAAGCAGTAGTTGAGAAGGGAGTGAGACAGTGTTGTACCCTACCCTCGATCTCATTCAATCTGCTCAGTGATCGAGCAGTAAAGGAAACTAAGAAAAAATTGGAGTAGGAATTGGACGGACGTCAGTAAAAACTTCGAGATTTGCCGATGGCATTATGATTCTGTCACAGTCAGCATAGAACTAGGAATGGCAGTTGAACGGAGTGGTCAGTGTCTTGAACATCAACAAAGGCAAAACAAAGATAATGGAATTCAGTCGAATTAAATCAGGTGATGTTGAAGGATTTGGATTAGAAATCGAGACTCTGAAAGTAACAGATGAGGTTTGATATTTGCACAGCAAAAACTGATGATGCCGAATTAGATACGATAGACGGGTAATAGCAAATAAAGTGTTTCAGAATAAGAGAAATTTGCTAACATCGAATTAAGTGCTATGAATTTTTTTAAGTACTTGCATGGAGCGTAGGCATATATGGAACTGAAACATGGGCGATAAACGGTTTAGACAAGAAGAGAATTCAAGCTTCCTTTTCATGCCCTACCAGTATGACAACTGAAGTCTATGTTGACTACAAGTCGTGAAAGCCTTTCGCTCCTTGTATTTTGTTCCGATATTTTTTATAGTTATTATCTAACATATAGATTATTGGTAGAGTCAAAAGCACCTAAATTTCCAAGGCAAAATTTTCCATTCTTCTTTAAACAATTCGTGGCAGTATTCTCGAACCATGACTCATTAAACCGTCAGTTCGATAATATTCACACCTATGAGCACATGTGTTCTTTGGAACAGAAATTATTGAGCGTTTATTCTTCTTAATGTCTCAGGGTATTTGATCTCTTGGTATTTTCAACAGCTGATATTATCTACAAACTGATGGACTGCCCATGGGATCCCCAGTATCAGGAACACTAGCAAACATTTTCATCAGTCACCTTGAAAATCAGATATTTGATAAGATAACCACAAATGAAAGTTTCAAAATCATATATTGGTACAGATACGTGGATGACATTATTTGTTTGGTAGACGAGCCAAGTGAAAAAATAGATGAACTCCATTCAGAAATAAACAAAGCTCATAAGAACATAAAATTCACACTTGAAAAAGAAAAAGAAAATCAAATAAATTTTCTTGACATTACAATTAAAAAAGAAAATGGTAAACATACATTTAACATCTTTAGAAAACCAACAGCCACGGACACAATAATACATTCCACATCCAACCACCCCCAAAGCCAGAAATTTGCAGCACTAAGACACATGTTACATAGATTAAACAGAATCCCACTCAGTAAGAGAAATTATGAACAAGAAATGAACACGATCATACAAATAGCTAGGAACAACGGGTATGACACACATGTGGTACACAAAAAATAAAAACACAAATAAAAAACAAACACAACATTTCCACAATACAAAAGAACTCACAAGCTGAAAACTTACAAACACACTCAACAAACACACACAATGACAACACCACACAGAAAAGAACCAGATGGTACACCATGACCTACACACATAAACTAACACACAGAGTTGCAAACATCCTAAAGAGACAGGGCTTCAAAATAGCATATAAGCCTGGGCAAACCCTTCAATCACACCTAAGCCAGCCAGCTACCAAGAGGGACAAATTCCAACAATCAGGAATATATAAACTTGAATGTCAAAGTTGTGATGCAGTATACATAGGCATGACATGCAAAAATTTTGAAACAAGATACAAAGAACATATCAGATGTTGGAAGTATGAAACAAACCATTCCACATTTGCAGAGCATTTAAAACACTACAACCATCATCCTACAAACATGGAACAAGAAATGAAAATAATGAGAATAAGCAACCATGACAAACATCTTATACAAATGCAAGAAAACTTCCACATCCAGAAAGCCATAGCAGAAAACAAACATGTGATAAATGAACAAACACACATCAGCACAGGCTCCTTACTACACTTAATAAAGGAAATGATAACATAAAAAAAAGTATATAACGCCAAAACACACACACACATACACAGGACATAAACAAAAATAAATAATTAAATGCAATAAATTAAATTAAATTAATATGACACCAAAACACACACACACACACACACACACACACACACACACAAGCGCACACACAAATGCATACACGAACAGACCACAGATACTTCGATAGTTACACTCATAAGTTTGGCAGTAATATTCGATCTTTGGCAAAAACATTTGACAGTCGGCAACAGAAACCAAAACATTGCATTAAAACAAGCGTTCAGTGCATAGTGCTGTGGAATGCAGAAAAAACAGCAAATTGGCGCTCATAGGAAGAAGAACAAGACCAAAAATGCAACAGGAGCGTAATATGTAAGAAACTGTCTGCGCAACCTGTAAGTACAGTTCAAAACATTACTACTTAATAGGAAATACCAACCACCAGAACTGTTTATAACCTATAGGCACATTGACAAAAATGTAAATAAAATAGCTAACATATGTACATATTACAGGCCACTGATGATGCCTTGCAGAAAATAAAGGCGAAACGCGTATGGCACTAAAATTGTGTTTTATTCAGTTGCTGTCAGACGGTCCATAAGTGAAAATCATCAACATACCGTAGCTGATAGATTAATTTTCTAATGGTTTACTCTACCAAGAATTTCAATGGCAGGGATTCCCAATGTGTGGTCCGCGGACCCCTTAGGGGTCCGCCGGCTCTTTCTAGGTGGTCCATGGTCACCCTTCACGAAATCGTGTAAAATAATGAGTAAAATTATTGAATAAAAATGTGAAAATCAAATTCATCACTTTTTTTTCGTGTGAAAAACATGTGTACATTTACTTCAGGTCGTATTCCCAAGCAGTCTTTGCGGTTCCTAAGTGAGAACGCATACACATTTTAGTGTCGGAGAATGCGGCTTCTCTGATCGACTGTTTCGCAACAATACGGGGGTCGTTTGTGCGCCGGCTCACGGCGGTAGATGCGCTGAAAACTTTTACGCACGCGCCGAGCGAGCTTTGTCGACCAATCACAGGACTCGCTGGCACGTATACGGCCCCAGGCATCATTAAATGTTAAACTTGCTTTGTCAGTGCACTACCAATTTCATAAGTCGATTTTTGACCTTCAAGTTGTTTTCATTCATCTCTAAACCAAAGACTATTGATACTTCGGGGGGGGGGGGGGGGGTCATTGGGAACAGACTAGGGGTCCGTCATGGATTTTCGACTGAAGAAGGGGTCCACTAGCTGAAAAGATTGGGAAGCCATGCTCTAGAGCCTTTGTTTCAATTTACGTCTTTTAGAGGCCTGTCACATCTTTCTCGCAGCATCGTGAGTCATATTTCATTTTTATCTTGCTCTTCTTCCATGTCCATAACACTATCCACAAGTTTACTTCTTTATCTCCCATATTTTCCATTCGCCGTTTAGTCTTCCCTTCTTTATTCAGTACATTTCTGAGATTGTGAAACAGGCACTCTGTACCGATAAGCGGTACAAAATATTAAATAGTGCGACGACAACTCGCACACAAAACAAAGTAAAAAGAAAATTGTAAAATTCTGAAAATGCACGTGCAGTTAGCTGTCATAACGGTAATTTGTAATGAAATGAAATAATATGCTACAAAAAGACTCCATAAGATAACTATAAAGAATCTATGTGCTAATTGTTCTTTTAATCGCTGGAGCAAGAAACCAAAAAGACCGTCGTTATTAGACATTCTCTGTTCTAGTGTTGAAGATAACGCATGCTACGGTGGCCATTTCGCATTGTAAATTGTGAATTTTAAATAATATATTGTAATTTATGCTAATTGTGCATTTTTCTTTCATGTGTATAGTGACTTTCATGCAGAAGTAAAAATGAGGTTTACTTTCTTACATTACGCTGGATAAGCAACAAGAACGGCAGACATCTTGTGTAGGAATAATTTCATTATTATTTCATAGCGTTCCGCCATCAACGGACGCTTTAGAAGACTTGCATCATAATTATTAAAGAAAATAAAGTGAATACATTAATTTATTTCGTATTAACGTAAAAGCCAAGAACTTCAGTTCTGTACAGACATGGGCGCTTCTCGGCAAAACAAATATTATTCCGTTGAAAAAAAAAAAGAAAATACTTTCTTTAATTCAAAGGTTTCTTTTAATTAAATTTCGCCACGGTAAAGATATCCTGCAGCAATATTTTAATGTGATAACACGAATTATAATCCCTGAGATTACGTTTCGTTTTTTTGTCACTCTGAACTCTCCACGTAGACACCAATTTTAACAAATTCTAAAAGCGCCTCACGCAATCCTATACTAATAAGCGGGTGAGTCGCGCGCTGTTAAGTAATCAGAGCTCAGAGAACTATTTTACGAAAGTATAGACTATGATCCCCTATATTATCATGATTATTTCATGTGTCAGCTACGCCAAATAAATGGTCTATTTACGCTCTTGCCCGGCGTAAATATCAGTGAAATTAGGCGGCAAGATTATCTTACATTCTTTGCGTCACATTCGTTGAGTACACCGTAAGTATACTTGAGACGGTGTCCAGTCCTGGGTGATAGTGGTGCAACAGCTGCTTCTCCATTTTCCGAAGGTGCTTTTAATTTTCCTATAGGCGCCATCTCTTTCTCCTCTAGCTATGCATGTCCCTATAGCTTTGCGTTTGTCTTCTAGTCATA
Organism: Schistocerca serialis cubense; assembly: GCF_023864345.2. Lineage (NCBI taxonomy): Eukaryota > Metazoa > Arthropoda > Insecta > Orthoptera > Acrididae > Schistocerca > Schistocerca serialis. The sequence goes on from NC_064639.1 coordinate 812,244,326, forward strand.
ACCGCTTAACCATTATTCACTTTCTCTTAAACTCATTTTTTAGATGTCGGCATTTCCATTCGCCTCCTTCATTTGGTGCATTTCTTCTGTCGTCAGTTATATTCAGTACTTCATCCGTTATCCAAGGACTTCTACTGTGTCTTGTCTTTCTGCTTATTTGATCCTCTGCTATCTTCACAATATCATCTGTCAAAGCTATCCGTTTCTCTTTTATGGTATTCCTTTCTCCTTTTGAGTCAATCGTGTCTTGATACTCTCTTTAAAACCCGCAACAGCCTATGGTTGTTTCAAACTATCGACGTCCCATCCCCTTAAATTCAGTCTAATTTTCTGTAATGAAGATATTCGTGCCTTTTGCCACCATATTGTATGACTAGTTACGGTTTATAAAATTGTTTGTTGTGTTTGAGACGTATCAGCCCGGTAACCACTGCTGCAAAAATTTTCCATCAATGCAACTGAGACGAACGAAATAATAAAAAAAATCCAGTTTGCTCAGAGCCGAAAGGTACGGATATACCATCAGGTAGCATCATGCCTCGAATGGCATACTGATATCTACCTATGCTACCAACTAAAAGCTATAATATATTACACATTCCTTATCCGAACTGAAAGCTGTGGTGGATTTGAAAGTAAAGGTATAAGAAAGATGGGAAATGCCGGTCGGAATGGCCGAGCGGTTCTAGGCGCTACAGTCTGGAGCTGCGCGACCACTACAGTCGCAGGTTCGAATCCTGCCTTGGGCATGGATGTGTGTGATGTCCTTAGGTTAGTTAGGTTTAAGTAGTTCTAAATTCTAGGGGACTGATGACCTCAGACGTTAAGTCCCATAGTGCTCAGAGCCATTTGAACCATTTTTAGAGGGAAATATTGGTATATGTTTGGGAGAGCTCATAATTTTAAAAGATGGGACGACTTGGTGTTGAGACTCAAGCTTCGGAAGATGTAGGACAGGTGATGATGTTTTAAGGAGTGACATATTCTGCCGTTAACGTTATCAGGATGACGAAAATATGGCGTGGTCCACCTTTTTGAAGGATTTGGAGGGAATGCTAGAACTAGAGACGAAGGGAAGTCCATTTAATATTTTTTAGCTGAATACGGGACACCATACGGTCGAGCAATGTGTTTCACATATTCGAGCAATTCGTGTTATTAGTAATTTTCGTTTGCTCTCCGCTTATCATTTGGTGTTTGGTATTTGAAGATACAAAGATGCTTTATGGCCACATTCGTCTAAGATAATTTAGTGTTTCACTTGGTCGGTTATAGACTTTTTGAAACAAGGACAGAATGCATGCGTGGTTTTTCCTGTAATTATTGTCTGAGATTTTACATGATTGATGCAACAGCAGCACTGAGGTGACATCGTCGTTGGGGCGTAGTTGGGACGGGTAGAAGGTGTGACGGATATGAATGTTAAGTACGAGAATGGAGGAAGGTCTTGGAACGTCAGCTATGTATAAGAAGGTGGGATGCAAAACTCTGGAAACGGAAGAACTGCACAGCCCAAAACGTAAAATAAGATTGTTTAGTCGATAACACAGCTTATCAAGTAACGTAAAATCGTATAAAATTCCAAATTTTGATTGTAAGAGTGGAAAGAGTTTTCCCCATTGGAGACACAATATTTGTGTATCTTTTCATAAATTTTGCTCACGTTCTACAACACATGATAAGTTTTACTCAATGTTGCATTGAACTAACGCTTACGTTTACCGTAATGCTTAAGATAACAAAATGTTAACAACATGATGTTAGTTCTGCAGGTTCTGCTCACGAAAAACAAAGGATATTTTAGTGGTTCGGAAGACTTAAACTGTATTAACAGCACTGATGGCCTGCTCAGGCCGTAAAATTTGAAAGGGATGATTCAGAGCACTTGCTGTGCGCTAGATATGGTTCAGCAATAACAAATATTAGGTCCTGGTTCTGTGTACCAGAAGCCATCTCCAAATGTTATACACTTTAGTAATAGCAAATGGAATATACACACTAACTGTTATAAAGATAATGTTTGCGAAATGAAAAATAAGATGTCTCTGAAGTCTTAGATCCACATATTGACATATAAATCAAAATATTATCGTTGATGGTATACCTTTATGAGACAGTCTGCAGAATTTTCGCTCCTACCTCTGATTTAGTTTCGTACTCAGGAACTATCTCTACAACATTTTCCGTATGTTACACGTCCTGTTGTAACCACAATTAAGTCCAAACCTGAAAGCATGGTCGTCAGTGAAGATCAGCACATACCATTGAAAGTATGTGGGTAACGGACATCAACGAAATGAATATGATCGTATGGCACTTTTTGGCAGGGATACCCCGTCCGGGTTAATACGAGCACCTGGTGCAAGTCTTTCTGTCTGTCGCCAATTCGGCGACTCGTGCGTCGCTGAAGATCAGATGAAATGATTAGAACAACACAAACACATAGTCCCCGGAAGAAGAAAATCCGCGAGCCGGCCGGGAATCAAACCCAGGAGCCAGCGATCTGGAACCAGTTACCCTAACCACTAGATCTCGAGTTTCGAACTACTGACGCCAACCTTCAGACAGAAAATAACTGCTTCCTGGACAGAAAGTACTATTATTTATACGAACATGGAATATTCCAGATATGCAAACACTACAAAAATTTTTGAGAACCGTCCAGAAATGGTAAATACTGGGAAACAAAAGTTTGCTGTTGATCGAATTTGAGTGGGCGACGCCAAAGGCTACTCCACATTCCATTCGGCACAGCTCACGGCATTAAGTGTTTAAGGAAGTTGCGTGCAAATAGCCAGCAAATAAATTTCTTTCCATACGAATTACCACTTTTCTCTTCACTTTCTTTACACCACCTGTGAAGTCCACAGTTCTGGTAGATAAATATAACCATATTACTTTACCACTGTACATTGTGGACAAACATTGACTGTTCTCTGCTAACTTCGAAGGAGATTACGCTGAGTTTACGAAGTAGATCGTTATGGAAGTCGATCGTGAGAGGTAATCCGTATAGCACAGAGTCCGGGGAGTTATACGGAGCATTACGTAAATGAGAAGGAACTCTGCGAGGCTTTCAAATTACAGGTGGCAGCGTTTCTTTCAAACGACGTCTGTTCTGCTTTCTCAAACGTATCACCTCCGCCAACAAACTCGAAATTCCTGGTAGTCGACTGAAATCTCTTGTCGTCCATCCAGAAAACAAAACTGCTCTTACGTAAAACGACTGTTTGTGAATTTATCAGACGGCAAGATATTGAAGAAAATCATGTGAGATTTGGGTTGAACGATTTCTCAGGTTAACAATTTCGGACTGTTTCACTGCATTCCCATGTGGCAAAACTTCGCACTTCTTTCGTGGATGGTGCACAACGTCGTTTCAGTTTAAGTAAGTTTAATTACATTTCATGAAATATCAATGGGCATGAAATTATTGAAATATAATGACACTAAATTATGCAACATAAATCTGTTCGCAAATATGAATATGCAATATAATGAAGGTGGCTTCAAAATATTAGAGATTTCGGTTCTGGACTCTTGCTCATTTTTATCGTTTTCGGTATGAGTTATTAACAGGATACGAAGCAGGTCCCTCACTCACATTTTACTACACTATAAATAATAAGGTTTGTACTCTTCCATGGTCTGATGGATACCGGATTTATCACACGAACTCAGGATTATTTCTGGTCAGTTTCTTCAAATTTGTTAAATTCTTTTTTCATTCTCTTCTTTAAAGACTTTAATTGCTTAGCGTCGCAATATACAGGGTGGTCCATTGATAGTGACCGTAACAAATATCTCACGAAATAATCATCAAACGAAAAAACTACAAAGAACGAAACTTGTCTAGTTTTAAGGGGGAAACCAGATGGCGCTATGGTTGGCCCGCTAGATGGCGCTGCCACAGGACAAACGGATATCAACTGCGTTTGTTTTAAATAGGAAACCCCATTTTTTATTAAATATTCGTGTAGTACGTAAAGAAATCTGAATGTTTTAGTTGTACCACTTTTATCGCTTTGCGATAGATGGCGCTGTAATAGTCACAAACGTGTAAGTACGTGCTATCACGTAACATTCCGCTAGTGCGGACGGTATTTGCTCCGTGATACATTACCCGTGTTAAAATGGGCCGTTTACCAATTGCGGAAAAGGTCGATATCGTGTTGATGTATGGATATTGTGATCAAAATGTCCAACGGGCGTGTGCTATGTATGCTGCTCAGTATCCTGGACGACATCATCCAGGTATCCCGACAGTTCACCGGATAGCTACGCTATTTAAGGAAACAGGAAGTGTTGAGGCACATGTGAAACGTCAACCACGACCAGCAACGAATGATGATACCCAAGTAGGTGTTTTAGCTGCTGCCGCGGCTAATCCGCACGTCAGTAGCAGACAAATTGCATGAGAATCGGGAATCTCAAAAACGTCGATGTTGAGAGGAATGTCGTTACACGTATAGCCACATGCATTGAGGATGACGGACATCATTTTGAACATTTATTGCATTAATGTGGTATTTACAGGCAATCACGCTGTAACAGCATGCGTTCTCAGAAATGATAAATCACAAAGGTACATGTATCACATTGGAATAACCGTGATAAAATGTTCAAATGTACCTACGTTCTGTATTCTAATTTGAAACACCTATCTGTTACCACCTGATCGCCTAAAATTGTGAGCCATATGTTTGTGACTTTTACAGCGCCATGCACCACAAACCGAAAAAAGTGGTCCAACTAAAACATTCATATTTCTTTACGTACTACACGAGTATGTAATAAAAAAGGGGGATTCCTATCTAAAAAAAACGCAGTTGATATCCGTTTGACCTATGGCAGCGCCGTCTAGAGGGCCAACCATAGCGCCATCTGGTTTCCCCCTTCAAGCTAGACAAGTTTCGTTCTTTGTAGTTTTTTCGTTTGACGCTTATTTCGTGAGATATTTGGCCCGGTCACGATCAATGGACCACCCTGTATATTTTTAATACTCTACATGAAAAAAAGAAAGTGAAGCACTCAAAATGGGAGGAGGAAATGACACTTTATGGTTTGAAAGGTTATATGATGTTATTTTCATCATTACATAATCGATTCAAATTTACAAAGAACGTATCAGTTTCACGTTTCACCCTTCTGGCCTGGCTACGTGCACCGATTTGGTTGGAAAGGCTGTCATGAGACTGTTGTATCCTCTCCAAAGGCAGTATGCCCGTGTTGTCACTGGTATAGAGGACGTTCGAGGTGGTCCCACGCATGTTCTATCGGAGAGGGACGTGGAGAACTTCCTGGCCGTGGGAGTACCTCTGCATCACTGAGACAGTTCATTGAGGCAGGTGCTATGTGTGGACGAACATTGTCCTGCTGAAAACTGGCACCACAACATTGTAGCCTGAGAAGTCTGTGGCGTACTGTTGTGCCGTCAGAGTTCTGTCAGTCACTGTCACTCTTGTCCAAAGGTCATCTTCGATGGGTCCCCACACTAAAACACCAGGAATAACTCCGCTGTGCCTCTCCAAAACATTCGAAGAATGGGACCTCTGCCCAAGACGCCGACGACTGTCATCTGGCGTAATGCAGAAACGTGATTCACCACAGTGTGCAATGTGACCTCGAACATCGTCAGTTCATTCATTCAAGTCACGGCACAAGTCCAAACGCAGCCGTGTTTGTTATGCTGGCAACAGCAGCCTACGCATGGGACGGTAATTCCCCAGTCAGACTGATGCTATTTTCTAACCAATGTTGAGGAATGACACAGAATGTTGCAGGGATTCAGTTAATGCTTCTGCAGATGTAAAGAGGACAGTATATGGTTCGTGCACAGCGCGACGATTCTCCTTTGTCGAAATTAGAATTATATTAATACCGTCAACTGCGCACGGGCGTTTATATAAATCGACGGGGACATGTGAAAATGTGTGTCCCGAGTGGGACTCTAACCCGGGATCTCCTGCTTACAAGGCAGACGCTCTATCCATCTGAGCCACCGAGGGCACAGATGATAGTGCAACTGTAGGAGGGACTATCTCGCGCACGCCTCCCGCGAGACTCACATCCTCACCTTGTATGTCCACACACTACATTCGTAGTGTCCCACCCCAACACACTCATTACTCGTGGAAGACATTCTTCCAAGTCCCGTAAGAGTTCGTGGAATATGTGTGCATCCGCACGGAAGAAGAAGGTCATGGCCGGTATCGCCTGAACTATATACGTATCTGAATATGGTGTCTGTTCTTTCGGACATACAAGGTGAGAATGTGAGTCTCGCGGGAGGCGTGCTCGAGATAGTCCCTGCAGTCGCACTATCATCTGTGCCCTCGGTGGCTCAGATGGACAGAACGTCTGCCATGTAAGCAGGAGATCCCGGGTTCGAGTCCCGGTCGGGGCACACATTTTCACCTGTCCCCTTTGACCTATATCAACGCCCGTGCGCAGCTGATGGTATTAATATACTTCTAATTTCGTTCTAGACGGCTGCAGGTCATCAATGGTGTCTGTTCTTTCGGACATCTCCGAAAGAACAGACACCATATCCATATACGTATATTCTCCTTTGTGGTGGTGAGTCGTGGTCGAAAGGAACCTTGATGACCAGTGTGCCTGGCCTCACGTTCCCATGCAACTCAATATCATGGCTCTGTCACAAATGAATGTCCCACCAATGTGGCCAGTGCACGACTCGACCAACCACACCAATGGAGACCCACAATGAGACCCTTTCCAGCTCTGTGAGGTACTAATAAGACTATTACGCAGTTTCTACGTGTCCATCAGTGATCATCCAACATTTGACATTGTTCGCTTACCATATATTATATCCTACCTGTCTGGTAACAACAGCACAGTCTTATACATTCTTAGCTGAAGTGTGGCAGGTGATGAACGTCTTTAGCAGTGCTGTTTAGACTTATGCTTGTATCTGTTAGGTGAAGAAAGATTGATTGTAAGGGACAGCAAGGTTGAATAAGTTGTGTATATTAGAACGCAAAGAGAACATAAATTTTGAGCAATGTTACTATTTTTAAAGAGTAGAGGTTTCAGGTAAGGCTGCAGCACTGATCACCTAATTTTTGGAAATGATTGTTGGGAGCTAGTGAACTTTTAAAATCATTGATCATTTTGTTAACCATAGTATTGTTCAGACCAATGTTATGTGTGAAGTTCACACGAAGCTTTACTCTGTCTTTCTGAATATATACTTCATTCTAAAACCGTTGTCTTGGAATATCATTTCATACGATTAGTTACTGTCCCCACTCCGCTCTTTATTATTACGTATTACCACATACGGTATTCAACAGTTTCGAAATTTCATTAAGAAACAGAAATCTAGCTTAGCCGCTACCTGCTTGCTGTGTGCTGTTCTGATTTCGAGAAACCTGCAACGGTGTTGTCATGACGCGAGGTAAGTGGAAATTTTCATTAGGACGAGATAATTGATTTACTTCGGTTGTGCATTTAACATAAAGACAAGTTACATTCAGATTAGTTGCAGTTCTGTTCAAATTAGGATTTTTTAGTCAAAGGTTAGCATTCAAGTTTAGGTTGGACAGCAGTTTGTGGGGACATAGTTTAGATAATACATAGACTCTTTATAGAGTGGGAGGCAGAGTGAGACTAAATTCAATACAGAAACGAATATAGTGGGGAGATTACAATGTATTCTGAGAACCATTCTACTTGTCACAGACCATAGCAATTCCGATCATTTACATACTGACAGATGGTGTTACAGGCACGCAGTTAAAATGACATCCCATCGGATATACTAACCCAATATCACCTCAACTTCTGCTGTTGCTGTTGCTATTATACCTTTGACCTTTGTTTGTCTCTCTTCTGCGTTCCTTCCAAGCTTCCATTGCTCCTCTCTATCTCGGTCGGATTTCTCATCTTAAGATCTTTCTTATAATGTATCCAGCTGTCCTGCCGATTCAGACTACTCCTTTTGCAAAAATTTTGGAGCAAATGTGGAACATTTCATAAATAGATTGATTAAACAATTGAAAAAATTAGATCTCAACGAAAATAAATAATGGTTTTCCAATGGTAACGATCCTGCAGACTTACACTGCGATGACAAAGGTCTTGAGATGGAGTAATAAAGCAACTCGACATGGCAAGGATTTAGCAAGGCAAGTCCCCCGCAGAAATATTGAGCAATGGTGCCTCTGTCCAAAATTGCGAAAGTGTTGCCAGTGCAGAAGTTTGTGCACAAATTGACCTCTCAATTATGTCCCACAAATGTTCGATGGGATTCATGCCGGGCGATCTGGGTGGCCAAATCATTCGCTCGAATTGTCCAGATTGTTCTTCAAACTATTCGCGAACTGTGACCCCAGTGACATGGCACATTGTCAACCATAGAAATTCCATAGTTGTTTTGGAACATGAAGTCCATGAATGGATGCAAATATTCTCCCAGCACCCGAACATAACCATCTCCAGTCAATGATTGGATCAGTTAGACCATTATGGAACCAACACTAGCTTCCACAGTACCTTTTTGACAACTCGAGTCCATGGCTCCGTGGGGTCAGCACCACACTCGAACCCTACCAACAGCTCTTACCAGCTGAAATCGTGACTCAACTCACCAGGCCATGGTTTTCCAGTCGTCTAGGGTCCAACTGATATGGTCACGAACGCCGGAGAGGCGCTGTAGGCGATGTCGTGATGTAAGCAAAGGACTCGCGTTGGTCTTATGCTGCCGTAGCCCATTAACTCCTAGTTTCGCCTAATGGGTACGTCCGTCGTACGTTCCACATTGATTTTTGCGGTTATTTCACGCAGTTTGCTGGTCTGTTAGCACTGACAATGCTACCCAAACGCCGCTGCTCTCGATCATTAAGTGAAGGCCGTCAGCCACTCCGTTGTCTGTGCTGGGAGGTAACGCCTCAAGTTTCGTATTTTCGGTACACTTTTGTCACTGTCGATCTCCGGATGTTGACTTCCATAACGATTTCCGAACTGGAATATCCTACACATCAAGCTCCAACTACCATTCCGCGTTCAGAGTCTGTTGACTCGTGTTTTGTGCCACAATCACGTGGGAAATCTTTTCACATTAATCACCTGACTAAGCGCTGCCCTTTTTTACCTTGTGTATATACCTATTCACCATTGGTCTAGGAGTAGAGTCTTTTATTACTCGGACTCGGTCCGAAAGTGGCAACCGCCTATATTTTGAATAAAAATCATCAGAAAAGGCGATCGAAGACTTCCGGCATAAGAAGTCGCCTTTATTTTGCCAGCGGCCATGTCAAAAGAGGACGGAGGTGCATATAGGGTTAAAGGCGCTGCAGTCTGGAACAGCAAGACCGCTACGGTCGCAGGTTCGAATCCTGCCTCGGGCATGGATGTTTGTGATGTCCTTAGGTTAGTTAAGTTTAACTAGTTCTAAGTTCTAGGGGACAAATGACCTCAGCAGTTGAGTCCAATAGTGCTCAGAGCTATTTGAACCATTGTTTGCATATAGGGGTTCAGGGCACTCATTCCCATTCAGGTGGGAAGACTCAGGGATGATCAACGGCAAGAGGACGCAGAAAGCAATGGAAACCATTACATTAAAGATACATAATGTGTATCCACAGGACATGTGACATGTGATTGAAAAGTGTCGTCTTGAAAGTGTCGTATCCATTGGCAAAAATTTCAAAATCGTCCCTCATTTGTATTTTCAAGATTGACTGCCAAGGGGGAGAAAAATATTCAATAACCAGCGAAAGGATAATGTTTTACGAGCCAGGGTGTGGAATGTTGAAAGTTTGAACGTGGTAGAGAAGCTTGAGAATCTGGAAAGGGAAATACAAAGACTCAAACTAGACATAATTGGGCCATTGAAGTGAAACGGAAGGAGACAATGTTTCCTGGTTAGATGAGTATTGGGTAGCATCAACAGCAGCAGAGAATCGCATAGCGGGAGTAGGATTCGTTATGAGTAGGAAGGTAGGGTAGAGGGTGTGTTACTGTGAACAATTCAGAGACAGGATTCTTCTCATGAGAATCAACAACAAACCAACGGTTATAACAAGACTCGCAAGAATAGGAGGTATACTTAGAAAAGGCCGGAGATACGGGAAGATTTGTTAGGCTATATCGTGGTCAGGGAGAGATTTCGTAATCAGATACTGGATTGTAAGGCGTACACAGAAGCAGATATAGATCCAAATCACAATTAAGTGCTGATGAGGAGTAAGTTTAAATTTAAGAGACTAATCAGGACGAAGCAATACGCAAAGAAGTAGAATACGGAGTTACTATGGAAGCAGATACGCTTGAAGTTCTCTAAAGCTATAGATAACTGCGATAAGGAATACCTCAGTTCGCAGTTCAGTTGAAGAGGAATGAATGTCTCGGAAAATGGCAATCGCAGAATTTGAAAAGAAAAACATAGACACGAAGAAGGTAAATGCGAAGACACAATGGGTAACAGAAGAAATACTTTAGTTGAACGATGAAAGAAGTACAAAACTTTACAGGGAAATTTAGAAACACAGAAATACAAGTCGCTTAGGAATGAAATAAATAGGAAGTGCACGGAAGCTAAGGGGAAATGGATGCCTGAAATATTTGAAGAAATCGAAAAAGTAATGGTTATCGGAAGGAGTGACGCAGCATATAGAAAAGTCAAAACTATCTTCGTGGAAAGTGAAAGCAAGAGTGGTAAAATTAATAGTGCAATGGGAATACCATTATTAAATGCAGAGGACAGACAGTGGAAAATGCACATTGCAGGCATCTATGAGTGGGAAGACTAGACTGATGTGACTGAAGAAGAAACGCAAATTAATGTAGAAGATTTGGGGGCTCCTGTATTAGAACCAGCATTTAAAAGAGCTTTTGATGACTTAGGATAAAATAGCGACGTTCCATCAGAATATCTACAAACATTGGTCGAAGTGGCAAAAAAGATTATTCGCCTTGGTGTGTAAAAGATATGGGACTGCCGATATCGCATCCGACTTTCGAAGAATATCATCCACACAATTCCGAAGACTGAAAGAACTGACAAATTCGAGAATTATTGCACAATGAGCTTAACAGCTCTTGCATCCAAGTTGTTGACAAGAATAATATACAGAAGAATGGAAAACAAATTTGAGGATTTATTACATGACTTTCAGTTTGGCTGTAGAAAAGGTAAAGACACCGGAGAGGCAGCTCAGACGTTGGGGTTGATAATGGAATCAAGACAAATCAAAAATACACACACATTCGTAGAATATGTCGACATGGAAAAAGCGCTCGGCAATGTGGAACGATTCCAGATGTTCCAGAATCTTGTGGAATATAGTGGTAAGCCATAGGGAGAGGTAGGTAATATACAAGAGCCAGCAGGGAATAACAAAAGTGGAAGACCAAGAACGAAGAGCTCGGTTTAAAAAGAATGTACGACACGGACGTGGTCCTTTGACCCTACTGTACAGTCTGTACATTGAAGAAGCAATGATGGAAATAAAAGAAAGTTTCAAGAGTGGAATGGAAATTCAAGAAGAAGGGATATCAATGATAAGATTCGCTGATGACATTGGTATTCGCAGCGAAACTGAAGTAGAATTACAGGATCTGCTCAATGGGATGAACCGTCTAGTGAGTACCGAATTTGGATTAAAAGTAAGCCGAAGAAAGACGAAAGTAATTAGAAGTAGCAGAAATGGGAACAGAGAGAAATAAACATCGGGGTTGGTGGTAACGAATTAGATTAAGTTAAGGAATTCTGCTACCAATACAGTAAAATGACCAATGACGGACGCACAGAGATGGGCATCAAAAGCGGACTATAACAGGCAAAAAGGGCATTCGTGGTGAAGTGAAGTCTTCTAGTGTTAAACACAGGCCTTACTTCAAAGAAGAGGTTTTTGAAAATGTGCGTTTGGAGCACAGGATTATATAGTAGTGAAACATGCAATATGGGTCAACCGACATAGGAAAGAATCGAAGCATTTGAGATGTGGTGCTACAGACGAACGTTGAAAATTAGGTGGACTAATAAGGTAAGGAATTAAGAGCTTCTCCAGAGAATCAGCGAGGAAAGGAATGTTTGGAGAACACTAATAAGAAGTAAGGTACATTAATAACGTGATTAGTCTCAATAAACAAGAAAGCGTTTTATTTTCTATCCCATGATTTAGATCTTTGCACAAAATTTAAATTTTTATATTAATCATAATTTAAATTTTAAAAAATTATTTTTATTAATAAAATTATGATCCAGTACTTGTTAAGTACCATCTCTATATTTTAATAAATATGGAATTCCAATAAAACAAAAAAAGTTTATGCTCCTAGTGAGATACGAACCAGCAACTTTTCCGTTACAGTCTTATTACTCACCGAGCCAGGTGTCGCAGTGGTTAGCACACCGGCCTCGCATTCGGGAGGACGATGGTTCAGTCCCGCGTCCGGCCATTGTAGTGGGACGTTAAATTGAAGCGTCACCCATCCACCAGTGTCAGCCCAGTTTGCAGGTGAACATAGGTTTAATTTAGTTTTTGTTTATGTATTTTTGTAATATTTGTAATGGTTGTGAATTGTCTAAAGTTTTGTATTTATTTTTTATGTTTCATGCACGGAGAGGGCGGCGCAACGAACGGAGACAGCATCTTCGTTGCAAGGACCAGAGAGAAAATTGCTGGCCACTATACGTCGCGGGTCGACAGCCAAAGAGCAACAGAAGATCCTGAAACCGAGTTGTTGCGTGGTGCTTCTAAAAATTGAGAAATTGTGATTTTTTAATGTTTTGTACAATAATGACGTCATAGAAAGTTTAATCATGTGTAAATTTTCAGTCCTATCTTGTCAAGGCTCAGGTTCACGTCTATATGTATGAAGATAATAGAGTAGTGTATACTACAAATTTTACATACGTGTTCCGGGAATTTATTTATGAAGAATTATGTGAATGAATTAATAATCTATTTGACAAGATCACTAATTTTGACAACGTTTATCGCGACTGTGAGTCTTGAAAGTTTATGCAATGTGGTTCTAATATTTATTAAATCAGATAACTTGCTTTAATATAATTTCTGAGAAGAAACAAACGACATCTAAATTGAAAAAGTTTGTGCAAACCAATTGGCCTGAGTGGAGTAATTCTGCGCATATGACTCAAGTGATGATGTTTTAATTACAATTTCGTTCAAGAACCATTCTGAGACAATTTATAAAGAATTTAAATAATTTTGAAGTCTGTTGTAACTGACGTAGGTGACGAAGTCTGCACATGGTCATATATCAAACGAAAACCATTCATACAAAACTATACGTCGTTACACTACACCGTGGCGACCTTATAAACAGGACTTGTGTGTAACTAAGGCACACAGGTACGAAACAATTAAAACATCAAGAGTCCTTCGGAAGTCAACGCGAGTTTGGTGGAGCCTTCACCAGCCAGCGGCGACTTCGCGGGTGTGGGCATCTGACGGAGCGCAGCCAAGCAGTACGGTCACGCAGTTATTCCACGAGAAGGCGCGTCTGTTGGGCAGCAGCTGAACGCTGCAAACACCGACAGCCTTTTTCTCCCTAAACTAACAGGCCCAGTACGTCAGCTGAGGGTCGTGGGGGGGCCGGGGGGGGGGGGGGGAGGCGGTCCTCCGGCTGGTATTAGATGTGTTGCTGAGGGCTTCGCCTGTCTACGGTGCGGCCGGGCGTGGTTGCAGCCAGTGACGTCTCCGGTGTTCGACTCAGCGTCCTGCCGGTTGCGGAAGCGGGGTCGCAGCATCTCAGCGGCTCCATCGACGGCTGTTACTTCTGCAGCCCATAGCAGCACACTGATAACCGAGAACTACAAACTACAATATTAGTGTCCGGTGAGTCTGTTTCAAGTTGGAAGTGGAGTATTGTACATAGGGAGTGTGCTTTTACAGGATTGTTGATTACGAGTCTGCGTGTGTAACTAGTTAATATCTTACAATAATGTCGGGAAGTGAAATGTCAGACGAAGAGCAATCTTTGTCCGATAGGATCATGAGATCCCTTTTGAGGGCGATCGCTAAATTGAAACAGTCTAACGAAGAATCTACTGCTAGATTAAAAGAGGTATTAAATCAGTCTAACGAAGAATCTACTGCTAGATTAAAATAGGAATTAGAACAGTCTAATGCAGAATCTACTGCTGGATTGAAAGAGGAATTAAAACAGTCTAATGCTAGATTAAAAGGGGAGCTAACAAAATCGACAGACAGGTTACAGGAATATCTTAACGAAACCAGTCGAGAATTAAGTGATAAAATAGAGGCTTCTAAAGTTTAAATGCAGGAAAAACTAGTAGGACTTAGTAATAAGATTGCTGATAATTGTAAAAGGTTAGAAGAACATATCCAGGAATCGCGTGAGGAAAAAGCTCGCAAGCGAAATGATATCACTGACTTAACCAAGAGACTAGATAATGTCAATATCTTAGTTGTAAATGAAATAGAGAAAAATAACGATAAGTTACGAGATGAATTTTCTATGCAAACAGAAACTGTTCGTAGAGAATTATTAGAATCTATTAAACAGGTCTCTACCAAACCTGTAGAGATTTCTTCAATAGATAATGTAGAATTAGAGACATTAACTCATCAAGTAGAAAAAGATTATACTGAAATAGAAAACATGAAATTTTTAATTACCGAAATATGCAGTAACCTTGAGACTTCCAAAGATAATAACATTGACGAAGGTACAGAGCGTTCACATCGTGAACACAGTGAAGAATCGATATTAGCTAACCGCGTATCCGATGCAGAAATGCGAATACAGCAAATTACTAAACGGTTATCGGAATTAGATAATAATGAAAACATTTCAAGTAATAGAAGTAACAACGTAATCAGAGACAACAGTCGCATCGTGTTTGCTAGCTCGGACGACAACAACACAAAGAAAGAAATCACGGCAAGCAAATCCGACGCAACTCCATCTCTGCAATCTAAACAAAATCCAACTATGTCTTTCGCAGAATGTTTGGATGATATAGCGACAAATTCAAATGTAGCAAGTCGATTTCCTGTATTCAAACCAGGAGGCGAACTTCACCCTATAATCTTTATAAAAGCTTTTGAAACTTCATTATCTCCTAAATGGAGTAATGAAAAACGGATTCAATTTGTAATAGGACATTTAGAAGCAGAAGCTGGGGAATGGGCAGTACTGCATAGAACTGAATTTAGGGACTGGGATGATTTTGTTAAGCAGTTTAAACAAAATTATTGGTCAAGAGGAAAACAACAACACTTAACTTTAGAGTTGTTAGACCCTCCTCCATATTCTAAACGGTGGGGAGGTTATAGGAATTATTTTGAATGGCATTTAAACCGTGCTAAATTAATTGAAGAACCCATTATTGAAAGTCATCTAATACGAGTCGTAATTAATAGGTTACCGTATTATGTAAAGGATAGAATGATAGAAAGGGAATGGTCACAACCTTGCGAATTATTAGGGTATTTAGAACAGTTAGATATACTTAATAGAGAACGGGAAGACGAGAAATTTAGATTTGGTAGAAATGACAATCCTCGAAATAATAATAATTCAGAACCACGAAAATTTAACAACAACAATCATAGCCGGTTTTGTTATATAAAACGGCAGTCTAAAGATAAAGAGAGCTAACAAAATCGTGGTAATAACTCTAAAATGCGGAAATTACATAATAACGATAACGAGATAAATCATCCTCAAGTAATTAATGAAGGTCAAGTTGTAGGTGACGTTATAATAGAAAGTTCGGAAAACTAGTAAAGTCCTTTAGTACAGGTAAACTAAAGGGAACTGTTAGTCAGAGTTATACAAGACCCAATTGCAATTTATCATTAAGCTGCCAAAAGGAAGGTGATTGGCAACAAGATTTACTTCTGGAAGACAATCAGATAAGGGAGAACATAACTTATAAGCCTGTTGTTAAAGGTTATATTAAAGATACCGAAGTAAATATTATAATTGATTCAGGTAGCGAAGTAAGTATTTTATCTAAAGAATTATTTCAACTTAAAAGAAAATATTGGAATTTCCCAACGTTACCTGTAACTGGGGTGAAAATTATAGGAGTTACTGGTAAAAGAAGTCAAAATATTAGTGAGGAAGTTTATTTAACTTTTGAAATTTCTAAACAATTAATTTCTCACTCTGTGCTTGTCGTAGCTAACTTAAATGTGGCCATAATTTTAGGTATAGATTGGCTGTGTAAATATAAAGCTATATTGGATTTTAAAGACTCTTCCTTAACCATCCATAAGGAGGCATGTGCTTTTAAAGTGAGGTTTTCTAATAATCAAGTACCTGAAAATTGCTACGAATCCTTACAGATTAAGTACACACAGATCACGAACATATTAATAGGTTCTAGTGATCTTGAATATGAAGTACACCAATGTGAGGCTAGTAATAGTATCGAAACCGAAGTGAAAGGAAAATGTTATTCTACGAATTGTCTACCCGAACGAGAAAAGGAAGAGTTGGAATCTTTATTGTTAGAATATAGAGCCGTCTTCTCAGATGAACCGGGGAGAATCGAAGATTACGTTTGTAAACTTAAGATTAAAGATCATAAACCATTCTTTAAGAAACCTTATCCTATTCCAGTACAATTCAAAGAACCGGCTAGTAGAGAAATAAGTAAGCTGCTAGAACAAAATATTATCGAACGATCATGTAGTGCTTTTAACAGTCCTTTGTGGGTAGTTAAGAAAGCTACTGGTGGGGTACGACTGGTTCTGGAAGCCCGTGAATTAAATAAAATTGTAGAGATGGAAAGAGACAGACCTATTCCTATGGAGGACGCACTTCTTAAGATTGCTGGTTCTCGTTATATGAGTGCAATGGATTTAACTGCTGGCTACCATCAAGTAATATTACACCCGGATTCACGGCAATATACGGCTTTTCTTTTTTAAGGCAGATCATATCAGTTCCAAGTTTTACCTTTTGGACTTAATATAACAGTGTCAACTTTCATTAGGGCATTAGATTCTGCTTTGGGTCAGCAACTATTACAAAAGATTATTTTATATGTAGACGATATTTTGGTAGCCACTAAAACGTGGGAAGAACACGTAACGATATTACGGGAATTGTTTGGCCGTTTAATTGACAGACGAATTACTTTACAATTATCTAAGTCTTACTTCGGAAAGGAAGATGTGAGATTTTTGGGGCACATAGTGGACAGTAAAGGTATTAGGCCAGACCCAGCACGTATTGAAGCTATTGCTCGATGCCCGAGTCCTAGAAATCGGAAACAACTGAAATCATTCTTAGGAATGGTAGGATTTCTGAGAAGATTTCTTCCAGGGCAGGATGTTGTTAATCCTAAATTACTGGATTTATTACAAGAGAAATCAGTGTGGCTCTGGGGAAAAGAGGAAGAGGAAGTTTTTAATAAGATAAAAGGAACGTTAACAGAATCCAAAATGTTATACCGTCCAGATTTCAATCAGGACTTTTGTATGTGTACGGATGCCTCTGATTATGGTGTGTCTTGCGTAATATTCCAAGGTGATCTGACCAATGAAAAGGGATTATATCAGCCTATTGGATTCGCTAGTAGAACTTTAAATAAACATGAAAGAAATTATTTTGTAATCGAGAAGGAAGCTCTCGCAGTGGTATGGGGTTTTCAAAGATTTAGAGGATTATTAATGGGAAGAAAAACAATTGCATATAGCGATCATCAGGCTTTAACCTTTTTGAACAATTGTCGGTTACTTCACCGTAGATTATTACGTTGGGTATTATGCTTGCAAGAATTTCAGTACGAAATTAGGTATATAAAAGGATCTCAAAATGTAGTTTCGGATGCTTTGTCGAGACTTCCAGTAGGAATGGAGAATATTAACATTGTAGAAGAACCAGGAACAAATTACCATGTATATTTCCTTTTAACTCAGGAGAACGAACGTAAGGTTAAACGGATAGTAACTGCTATTAGATGCAATCAAAGAAATGACGATCAATATAGGGACCTTATACAAAACCTTAATAATGGGGACGAAACAGTTAACACCCGGGGTGTGTGGTTATATTTCAACGACTTGTTGTATTGGAAAGCACAGAGGGAACACCAGAGATGGAAAATCTGCATTCCAAAAACTGTTGTGTACGAATTAATTACTTATATTCATGCAGGTTACGGGCATTTTGGAATTCATAAATGTATTAGACATCTAATGAAATATTATTATTTCAAAAATATGTCCCGTATTGTGAGAAGTATTGTTAGGGCTTGTGAAACCTGTCAACAGGTTAAAGTTAATAACAAATCTAAGCGTTATAAATTATATGCTGTAATTCCTCGAGGTCTGTGGGATCTACTGTCATTAGATTTTTTCAGCCCTCTGCCTCGTAGTTCAGGAGGATTTACTTATGTGTTTGTTGTAATGGAATGTTGGTCCAAACATGTAGAGCTATATACTTTGAAACGAGCGAATACAGCAAGCGTTATACGCTGTCTTACTCGAAATTACTTTGTTAACTGGGGCATTCCTAAACGACTTATGTCTGACAACGGTAGTGCCTTTATTAGTCAAAAGTTTCAAGATATGATAAAGCAATATGGAATTAAACATATCTTAATTTCGAAGTATCACCCTCAAAGTAATTTAGTAGAAAGAGTCATGAAAGAATTAGGACGATTATGTATAACTTATTGTGCACATAACCATACACGGTGGGCCAAACTAATGCCTGAATTCGAAAAGATATTAAATGAATTGCCTCATCTAACGACGGTATTATCACCTATAGAAATTTTAGGCAAAATAATTATAGGTGAGCCTTTACTAGCTGCTCTACCTTGGCCACCAGCAAATGAGATCCAACAATGCATCCCAGATGAAAAAGTTTGCGAACAGATCGTTAAAAATGCTGAACGGAGAATTAAAAGTTATAATCAACATGCTATAGAACCCTCATTTCAGGTAGGAGATCTTGTATTAGTACGATCTCATCCTAAAAGTTCGACGATTCCTTGTAGGCCGGCGAGAAGAGGTTTAATTGCTTGAAATTAATCAACATAATTAAGAAAAACTAAGTTAGTTACGTGAGAAAAAATTTTTGTCCTAATTTTTCGTAGCCAAACGAATAGCAGCAAATGTCAAACAGACCAGCGTGAGGTCTAGTTTTGTAAACAAATATTTACAGCGCACACTCCGCTGCAGAGTGAAAATCTCCTTCTGGAAATATTTACTTGCTTGAATGTAATCGCTAATGCCATTGCTACGGTGGTCACATCAGTTGTTATCAGATCACCGATGTTGAGCGCTGTCGGGCTTGGCTAGCACTTGGATGGGTGACAGTACATGTCCTCCGAGCGCTGGTGCCAAGTGACGTGAAGTCAGCCCTTGCGTGGCCAACTGAGGAGCGACCGGACTGACAGGTACCGGTTGCAGGTCACAAAAACTGACAAGGGCCGAGGTAGCGGTCTACTGATCACATGCTCCTCTCATCAGAATCCAGTGACGCCTGTGTGCTAACACTGTGGTCGTTTGGTACCACTGGGCCTTCAACGCTTGTTAAGGTGCGTAAGTTTTCTCTGAAACTAATCCGGGTAATAAATGTATTGTATTTCATGTTTTATGAACTCAGCTTCCTATACTACATCTACATGATTACAATTCGCAGTTAAGTGACCGGCAGAGGGTTCGTCGAACCACCCTCAGCCTGTTTTTCTACCTTTATAGACTCGAACGGCGCGCAGGAAAAACGAACGTTTAAATCCTACCGCGCGAGCTCCGATTTCTCTAATTTTATCACGATGATGATATTTCTTTGTGTAGGTAGGCACCAACAGAATATTTTCGCACTCAGGGGGGAACGTTGGTGACTGAAATTTCACGAAAAGATTCTGCCGTAACGAATAACACCTTTATTTTGATTGCCACCCCAATTCACGTATAATGTCCGTGACATTCTCCCCCCTACCTCGCGATAGTACAAACCGAACTACCCTCCCTTGAAATTTTTCGAGCTCCTCCGTTAGTTCCATCTGATGCAGATCACACACAGCTCATCAATAGTCCATAAGAGGGCGGACAAGCGTGTTGTAATCAGTCTTTTTAGTAGACCCATTTCTCTTTCTATGTGCTATGTCAATAAATCGCAATTTTTAGTTTGCTTTACTAACAACGTTTCTACATGTGTGTCATCGTTCCAATTTACGTTACTCGTTATTGTAATCTCTAAGTATTTAGTAGAACTTACAGTTTTTAGATTTGTTGATTTATCGTGTAACCAAAATTTAACGGATTTCTTTTAGTGCTCATGTGGATGAATTCACACATATCGTTATTTAGAATCAATTACCACTTTTCTCACAATACAGATATCCTGTCTAAATTATCTTACAAAAATTTATGATCATCCGATAACTTTACAGGTCGGTAAACGACTGCATCATATGCAAACAATCTAAGAGGGCTGCTCAGATTGTCTCCTATGTCGCTTTTGTATAACTGGAACAGCAGAGGGGCTATAACAGTTCCTTGGGGAACGCCAGGTATCACTTCTCTTATATTCGATGACGTTTCATCGGTTACTACGAACTATTACCTTTCTGACAGGTAACTACAAGTGCAGTCACACAACTGGGGCGATACTGCATACACAGAAAGTTTGATTATAAGACGCTTGTGGGAAACGGTGTCGAAACCCTTCTGAAATTTAAAAGATATGGAATCAGTTTTACATTCTCCGTCGATATCACTCATTACTTCATGAGAACAAAAGAGCTAGTTGTTTTTCACAAGAACGGTATTTTCGAAATCCGTGTTGAATATTAACTGTCAATAAATCGTCTTCTTCGAGGTGAATCGTAACATTCGAGCACATTATATGTCCCTAAATCCTACTGCAAATCGACGTTAGTGAAATGGGTCTGTAATTCAGCGGATTACTACTATTATTTTCTTTCATGCTTATTAGTGTGACTTTTGCAACTTTCCAGTCTTTAGGTACGGGTATTTCTACGAGAGAGCAGTGGTATAGGATTGCTAAGTATGTAGCTATTGTGTCAGCATGACTCTGAAAGGCACCTGACTGGTATACAATCTGGACCGGATCTAATTCTAAGTCACTTATGTTGGCTGTTTTTCTACGTTGGAATTCTAGAATATTTATTGCCCCTTCGCTGGTGAAGGAGTTTCGGAAAACCTTGTTTAGTAACTCTGCTTTATTGGGACTGTCACCAGCGACATTACCAGTGCTATCATGCAGTGAAGGTATTGTTTGCGTCTTTACAAATGTCCAGATTTGTTTGGAGTTTTCTGCCAGACTTCGAGGCAGAATTTCACTATGGAAACTATTAAAAGCATCTTGCATTCATGTTTGCACCAAATTTAGAGCTTCTGTAAAACTTCGCCAGTTTTGGGGATCTTCCGGTCTTTTAAATTTGGGACATTTTTTTCGCTGCTTCTGCAACAGTGTTGTGAACCGTTTTGTGTACCATTGGGATCAGTACCATCGAAAGATGGTGCGACATATATCTCAATTGTCGTGAATTCAAATCACAGCTGGTCTACAGTTACATAGCCAGATCGGAAGGAGAGGAAACTGTGTCTTAGAAAAATGTCAAGAGGACTTTTATCTGCTTTTTTTTAATAGATGTGCTTTGCGTTTATGTTTGGTTGGTGTGGATGGTACGTTATTCAGTCTCTCTACACCTGCCTTGTGGCCACTGACCCCTGCATCGAACGAGGTGGTGCAGTGGTTGGCACACTGGACTCGCTTTCGGGAGGACGACGGTTCAAACCCGCGTCCGGCCATCGTGATTTAGGTTTCCCGTGATTTTCCTAAATCGCGTCTGGCAAATGCCGGGATGGTTCCTGTGAAAGGGCACGGTCGACTCCCTTTTCCATCCTTTCCTAATCCGACAGGACCGATGACTTCGCTGTTTGGTCCCCTCCCTCGAATCAACCAACCACGGATCCCTGGATCAGTCATGATGCTCCCTATTTGCTTAGGATTATTTGGTGCTAAGAGGTGAAGCACGTTTTTGTAACCGTTTACACTTCGAGTGGGCTCCTGAACTAACAGTTGGAAATAATTTTCTGATAAGGTGTAGAGTACAATTTCGGGCTCCGTTTTATGCCTACCGACGGCTTTAAATATGTATTTTCGCCAACGTATCGAAGGTAGTTTGAAGTCAGCATCAACTATGACTATATTAGAGCGGTACCTATTTGAATCAGAACTCACGGTTTCTTTGAACTGTTGAACAGCTGTATCATCTGAGTTAAGGTGTCGGAATACAAATGAATCATAGCCGTATTCCGGCAGTGAAGTATAGCTCAAGCCATACTAGCCCACAGGGACTAACAGTTTGAATTTCTCTATAAGGTGAACTTCTTCTGACAACAGTAAGAAAACATGCCATCTAAACACTTAATCTTTCAATAAATGAAAAGTCGAGGTTTGCTTATGTTCTACAGTATTACTTTTATTGTGTTAACCCGTTTTCGGAACTTAATCTTTCCTTTCTGAACGTAATGAGATCCTTTTAAAAAAATTTCGGCTGAACTTATTTACTGCCTACAACGGTATGATGAGCTTCAGTACTTTCTGTTTGCGCTAGGAGCTCTGGTTCGTCCCCAATACAGCTACGACACTTTAAAACTACAATGCCGATTGTTGGTGGGTCAACCTTCCTGCGTTTGCCCTACACCGTGTTAGGTTGATGCCCTTTCTATAGTTTCCTGACATCATTAACCTAAAAAGCGGCCAAGTCCCCTCTACACGGCTTGAAAATGTATTGCTTGAAACGAAATGAAACAACTTAAAGAAATATTTGATGCGATTTTAATCGTGATTTGAGTCAAGTACAGCAAATGAGGTGCCGATTCACAATTTACTATTCGGTGGCTCCTCTACTACTCTTTAAGATACTAGGATTGTGAGTTAAACACTAAATTTTAACTTCCAATTTGCATCTCATTTGCTGCACATGATTTCGAGCATCATTCAAAGCCACCTCAAATGCTTATCTACTCTCTTTTATCTCTAACATGTAGACAAATCATTTCTCAAATCGTGTGACCGACTATTTATATATTTACCCGATAATATAAGGTTCCTGTGTTCCTCTTCTCTAATCATTGTGCTGCTTCTCGTTCTGCCACTACACTGTTTCCCAAAATGTAACGAAGTCTCACAACCTTCATAATACAAAGACTGCAGGCAGCAGTAGTTCGGAGCCTCTAAGGAGAGAATCGTCTACAGACAGCGCCTGGAGCAGTGCCAACCATTAACATATTAAACAGGTTGCTCAGGGCTTTTTCTCTGTAGGCGAGTCCTAGTTTGGCTCCACTGTGACCAGGGCACCGTTAAGAGTCTCTGTCGTGGAGCCGTCCTCTGCAGCTGTCAGCAACTTCAGCGGTGAGGTCCCACCCCGAGTTCCCGTAGCGCCGTGAATTACCAGGAGGGAGGAATTCTCGCCATATCTGACGCAGAAAATCTCGGAGGGCTGGCTGCCCACCGTATCTGCATTCAAATGCCACCAGCGGCTAAAGAGGGCCGTCTCAGGACCAGCTTAATGTCTCTCTCTCTCTCTCTCTCTCTGCCTCCCTCCGTCGACTGCTAATGACGTCACCAGAGAACTAGGGAGAGACTGTGAAGAAAGGCGAGCGGCTCAGGTCTCGTTTCCGCTACCTCGTGGACAAAGCCAGCCGTTTCGCAACACCAATACGGGACTACAACCTGAATCCAGGATGTTAAAAGCTATCACCATTTTTTTTTTTTCATTTCTTGAGCGGGTTGGGTGGGGGGGGGGGGGGGCGGGCGGGGGGCATTTGTCCTGTCATTGCCATGGAGCAGAAAATGTGATTCGTGGCATGACACAAATCGCAGTTGACTTGTATGTGACAATTCGCTTTCACCATTTTGTAATTCTCACTCTGCATCTTAATTAGCCTTATTAAATGATAATGAGCAATAAAAATCTTTGAGCAATTTACCCAGTGGTGTGAAGAATTTAAGACACAGAAAAACTTCAAACACTAATTGAGACATATCTCTTTCACAACTCCCTCTGTTCTACGCAGATTAAATCCGAACACCAACGACAAAATTTTGCAGGCTGCTTACAAAATTTATCTGAGTATTATGAAATAACGAACCCGTAGCATACGGTGCTCGGTACAGACCATTTGATTTGATTGATTACCTCTAGGTATCTTCGAATCTGCATTGCCCTGAAAATATCTATATAACACTGCAAATGTGGAGTTTATGTGCTGTGCGTCTTGATTGGAAGCGAATTTATTGCATTTACTAACGGTACTTTCTGTCGACAACTATATTGTCAACTCTAGTCTCT
Source organism: Schistocerca serialis cubense (assembly GCF_023864345.2). Taxonomy (NCBI): domain Eukaryota; kingdom Metazoa; phylum Arthropoda; class Insecta; order Orthoptera; family Acrididae; genus Schistocerca; species Schistocerca serialis. The sequence continues at coordinate 812,268,642 of NC_064639.1, forward strand.
GCCTCTAAGTTTGTATGCAGTACTGCTCGGTTCTGCCTCGTGTTTCATTTTCCGTCACATTTAGTTGTGAAATCTTTCAATAGCCAAGATCGCGTCTATCAGTTCTTATTGTCGACAACCGGTTTCGACATTGTCACTATCATCTTGTGGCCTACAAAAAAAATGGGTTTTAAAACTTTTTCCACTACAGGTTAGTTGTCGACAATAAAACAGCTTACAGTCAGAAAGCACCTTAAATGGTTTTATTGTCGACAAGCCTGTGTATAATTTGCTGTATTTTATCCAAGAAAATGACAAGGTGGCATGAGGTAGTAACTCATAATGCATTATGTTTCATAAAGGAAATTTTCTACAGACGAGAAGATGACAGTTGCAACTGTCGAATCCAGTTGCCAACAATAAAAACTAATTTCTACACTCTTCACTACTGAAAGTTTTTCTCCAAGTAAAACATACATCGCTCTTTTTAAGTTCTCAATGTGGGAAAATTAGGTCAGATTTAGTTGTACGTTGACAGCGAAACACAGCAGTACGGATAGCTTGACCGAGGAAATCTTGGTCAGTATGTTTGCTAATATGTTTCCGCAGCGACAACAGTCACTCAGAACTGTGTCATCTGTACGCAAGTGCCTGCGAGAACGTTGCTATGTTAACCACTCTGTATTGTAGTTCCAACCTAACTTTCTCCACATCACAGCGACATATAGCAACATAGAACAGACAAATGAATAAAACACTACAAGTCCCGTACAAGAAAACTATTTCAGAAACAAATATTCGCAACGCTTATGTACACTCATATGTTTGAATACAGAGAAAAACGAAAACCGCAAGGCGTCTCAGTCCACGTTAAGATATGCAAATACGTGCGACAGACATTTTATGAAGCATATCACCTGCGCTTTCATTATACGGATACTGACTTCGTATTTTTAGACTCTGAATTTAAAAGAGTTTTGGAAGACTTAAGATCAAATAAGGCAGAAAGGAAGGATAACATTCCACCAGAATTTCTAAAATCATTGCGGGAATCGGCAACAAAACGACTACTCTTCTTGGTGTGAAGAATATATGAGTCTGGCCATTTATCATCTGACTTCCGGAGAAACATCATCCACACAGTTCCGAAGATTCCAAAAGGTGCGAAAATTACCGTGAAATCAGCTTAACAATCCCTGCATCTAAGTTGACAAGAATAATACACAGAAAAATAAAAAGAAAATTGATAATATATTAAATGACCATCAGTTTGGCTTTAGGAAAGGTAAAGGCACCCAAGGACCAATTCTGATGTTGCAGTTGGTAATGGAAGCAAGATCTGGATTAAGCGTTCGACAACGTCAAATGGTTCTATATGTTCGAAATTGTGAGAAAAATATTGATAAGGTATATGGAAAAACCGAAAGTATACAATATGTACAAGAACCAAGACGAAACAGTAAGAGTGGGACACCAAGAAACAAGTGCTCGGATTGAAAAGGGTGTAAGACAGCAATGTTGTCTGCTGCTCCTACTGTTCAATCTATATGTTACAGAAACAAGGAAGGAAATAAAAAAGGATCAATAGTAGAATTAAAATTCAAGGTGAAAGGATGTCAGTGGTAAGTTTTGGTCTGAGAGCAAATCGAAGAAAGAAGAAAGTAATGAGAAGTAGCAGAAATGAGAACAGTGAGAGACTTCACATCATAATTGATGGTCACGAAATACATGAAATTAAGGAATTCTGTTGCCTAGGCAACAAAATAACCCATGAAGGACGGAGCAAGGAGGATGTAAAAGGCAGACTAACACTTACAAAAAGGGCATTCCTGGCCAAGAGGTGTCTACTCATATCAAGCATAGGATTTAATGTGAGAAATAAATATAAAGGAATATACGTTATAGCACAGCAGTGTATGGTAGTGAAACATGGACTGTGGGACAAATAGAAGAGAAACAAAGCATTTGAGATATGGTGTTACAGAAGAATGTTGGAAACTGGGTGTACTGATAAGGTAAGGAATGAGGAGGTTCTGCGCAGGATCCGTGAGTAAAGGAATTTATGAAAACACTAATAAGAAGGGCCAGGGTGGCGAGATATCTGTTAAGACTTAGGGGAATTTCTTCCATGGTATTGGAGGGAGCTGCAAAAGGTAAAAACTGTAGACGAAAACATAGACTGGAGTACACCCATCAAATAATTGAGGACCTAGGTTGCTATTGCCACTCTCAGATGAAGAGGTTGGCACAGAACAGGAATTCTGGATGGGGCGTATCAAAGAGAAGTGATGACTCAAAAATAAATAAATAAATAAAAACAAGAAAGCGAGAGAGAGTTTTAGACTGATCCTAATTCTTTTTTTTTATAGTCACCCACGTTTCGGAAATTTCATTCTGTTTTGAGCTAATTTTTTATCTCTGCCCATTTTACTAAGTTGCTTCATATACTGTAACCTCTGTCGCTTTACATGATCCATTCTTTATGTGATTCATCCCTTGTATTGACCTATACACGTTACTGTTCCCTCCAAAAGACCAACGTCACCTGCTGACGATATTGATATTTTTCTATTGATACTCGTTGCACGAACGCGAATTCTTTACAGGCGAACGGAAAAACTGAGGCAATAGTGACCCTACGACTTATCTTAGAAAATAGATTAAGGAAAGGCACACCTACGTTTCTAGCATTTATAGACTTAGAGAAAGCTTTTGACAATGATGGCAGTTATAAGAGTCGAGGGGCATGAAAGGGAAGCAGCGGTTGGGAAGGGAGTGAGACAGGGTTGTAGCCTGTCCGCGATGTTATTCAATCTGTATATTGAGCAAGCATTAATGGAAACAAAAGAAATATCCGGAGTAGGTATTAAAGTCCATGGAGAAGAAATAAAAACGTTGAGGTTCACCGATGACATTGTAATTCTGTCAGAGACAGCAAAGGACTTGGAAGAGCAGTTGAACGGAATGGACAGTGTCTTGAAAGGAGGATATAAGATGAACATAAACAAAAGCAAAACAAGGATAATGGAATGTAGTCGAATCAAATCGGGTGATGCTGAGGAAATTAGATTAGGAAATGAGACACTGAAAGTAGTAGATGAGGTTTGCTATTTGGGGAGCAGAATAACTGATGATGGTCGAAGTAGAGAGGATATAAAATGTAGACTGGCAATGGCAAGGAAAGCGTTTCTGAAGAAGAGAAATTTGTTAACATCAAGTATTAATTTAAGTGTCAGGAAGTCGTTTCTGAAAGTATTTGTATGGAATGTAGCCATGTATGGAAGTGAAACGTGGACGATAAATAGTTTGGACAAGAAGAGAACAGAAGCTTCCGAAATGTGGTACTACAGAAGAATGCTTAAGATTAGATGGGTAGACCACATAAGTAATGAGGAGGTATTGAATAGAATTGGGGAGAAGAGGAGTTTGTGGCACAACTTGACAAGAAGAAGGGACCGGTTGGTAGGACATGTTCTCAGGCATCAAGGTATCACCAATTTAGCATTGGAGGGCATCGTGGAGGGTAAAAATCGTACAGGGAGACCAAGAGATGAATACACTAAACAGATTCAGAAGGATGTAGGTTGCAGTAAGTACTGGGAGATGAAGAAGCTTGCACAGGATAGAGTGGCAACGAGAGCTCCATGAAACCAGTCTCAGGACTGATGACAACAACAACAACTCGTTGCACTGCACTTTTCTTTCTCAAATTTTTTCTTCACTTCCACATTAACAACAAAATAATGAGTGCCATATGTGAGCGTGGAAGACAGACTCCAATATGAGACAATTGCTAATAGTTTACGAACACTCATGGCAAGACAAACCTCCTGTTTGTGTTCATTCAATATGCATGAAGAAACATTAACCCACAGACTGCCTTGTGAAAGCTCACAGAACTTTAATTACGGATTATATAAACTTGATTTACAATAATCATGGATTTTTTGTCAACTGCAGTAGAATGTGATACAATTAATTGGACGGGTTGCCGTCGGTCGATCTGTGCATAGGTCTGTTGCACTTCCACTGCAGTAAATCGACATACAGTGGCCTAGCGAACAATGGGTAGGTCTTCTGAATTCCATGGACGCCAGAAACAGTCGGACAGTCCCTTTCTGCCCGATTTCAAGGCTTAGGTCAGTTTATATGTATGCGTAGTTAGCAGTCATCTACTTGTTTAATCCATACATTATAATGGAAAGGTGTGATGATAAATCATGTTTATAAGTCGAAGAGCCGTAAATAGAAGAACTGCTAATAATCAGAAGTGCTAACAGAATTTCAGTGTCATTTGAAGCAAAATGAAATCGACTCCTTTAATATGGCACTTTAAGCGATCCAAAAGCACACTGAATTTCGTGCCGCGGGTAGTGTAAACTAGTGGTAAAGTTAATGACGTAAAAAATTATTCTCATCTCTAATGTCTGTCACACTTAAATAATTAAAGTGTTTTAACTGTTGCTGCGTATGTTTGTATGTCTTTCAGTGTCGACATCGATATTAGTTAACTCAAAGTGATTGTAGTGTGCATGCTTCACTTTAAAAATAAAAATGACTATTTGCTGCATGGGTAACAGAGACTAATGGAGAATGTGGTAGATGACAGAATTCCCTGGAAAATGACGAAAGGAAGACTGTATTCCACTAGAAGGGAGGGCCTGCCAAAATCAATGCTGATGGGCAATCCTACGATGGAGTAGAAGTTACCAAGGACAGTAGTGCCTAAGGAGGAGTGTTTTGGGCCCCATCGTGTTTCATTGTTGTACAAAGATTCACGCCATTGGTGGCGTTCTGATGAACACTTCTTATGTAAAAAGGTATAGATTTCGGATACTAGATACAAAAGAATATCGTTTTTACGGGGATGAAGTTGGTACAGATTTCTCCATAATGGAGAAAAATATTCATCCAGATCGAACTAGACTGACAGATAATTTTTCACTTGTGAAGAAGGAATTGAACAGAGACTGACATCTTAAACCAACTCAAAGGGAGCATGTGACGTCGCACTTAAGCATATGTGTCAGCTAAGGGTAATAACACGTAACAGCTATTTGGTTGCTATAGAAGTTACAGGTTCACGAAAAGTTCTCTTTTTGCTTCTTTATGCTTCGTTCAGAGGCTAGCAGACGATCCTACTGGTTATGTGGATCAAAGACTGTAGCAACTGCCGACTGATAGATAAGGTGAGGGATTATGACTTCCTTCCATATTAAATAATTGAGTTATATTGATGACTTGCTGTCGCAATATCAAATGAATTTAACATTCTTGCAACTGGCGAAGGTAACGTTTTTCTTAAAGAATGCAACAACTAAAATTCGGTGATTTACAGCATAACTGCGCTCACATACTAGACACCATCAGTAACTTTTAAGGCTCTAGTTATTCTAATTTCAACAGAATCATACTTTTCTATCAGCGTAGATTGAACTTGTTTTTAGCTATTTCAATTAATCTCTTGAATTACCAATAGAGTAGTTTTCGAAGAGACTTTAGCAAACTAACGAGATCATTTGCACGTAATCGGAGGAAAATACAATCAAGCGTAATTATGCAAACCTGCACTGCTTCTGTAGCAGTTAATTCTATTTTAAAGCACCACAATTTAAAGCCATTTTGTATGAGTGCCGGTTTCTGATGGCAAATAATTAGCTGCGTCTGTTGACGACACATAGCGTTAAATTATCTGTGTTCGCTACTGAACATTGGTAATTATTAACATTTTACTGTTATCTCTTTAATATATACACACCTTCCACAAGTTTCATGATTTACGCGCACTGGTTAATCGACAGTATGAAAAATTCTGAAATGTGTTGTAATTTAGAGTAAGCATCTTTTACAGTTACGTGTCTCGTCTCAAGACGATACACCGTGAATATTTCTTTTACCCCTTGTTGTAGGCACCTGTTACATACAATAATAAAGTTGGTAGTGACATGTAGAGACACACAGGCAAAACAAATGTTACTTTTTTCGGTTTACTGAAATAATATATTTTTTTCATGTATAGAATGTTAGAAGGGTTCAGGTTCTCTCATGGTTGCATTTTTCAGTATATAGACTCTTCACAAACATTATGAACTTGTAAATCTATAAGAAATTGCGTTACAGTTTTTTAAATTGCAGAATACTAACTTTATCTAGCACAAAACCTTTTGAAAATTTTGCTTCTGAAGTAAGGCAAAGGAGCATCTTACACTGCATTGACAACACCTCACATCTGTCATATATTCACAAGCTAGTCCTCTGTGCTTTAGTACGTTTCATTTTTCAGTAACAACTTCCGTTATGTACATAGTGTCCCTATATCTTATGGGTACAGACGGAAGTGTTTGATCTGGTTTTGTCTCCTTTTGTTCCCGTCTTATCTTAAATCACATTCTTGTCTCTGAATTTGCCATGATGATATGCAACCTTTCAGAGTTACTGCACATTATTTTTTCGGCAATATGCATCTTGAAGAAATAAAATGACATTTTTTTCATTTTACATTTTACTTCAAGATAATTATTATTACATTAAATATGTACTGCACCAATGATGTACCTTTGCCCAAAACTTACCAAGTTTAGGAAACCCAAATTCTGATGTGACAATGATTTTGGCCTAGTATTTCTTGGTTTTATCTGAGCAGCAGAAGAGACATTTTTCATATACTGAAACGAGCTAGATATTTGTCTTCCGCAATACCAGTAAAGAAATCTTCAGTTAAATACTATTGAAAGCATTAATATGGCTTTTGCTCCTGTACTGACAGAGTGTGCATCAGAACCTAATGATACCAACGACATGGGAGGAGAGAAAAAGCAAATAAGTTATTGATTCCTGTTATTTTCCCTCATGGCTATTACAGTTACATAATTAACTATACACTGTATCTTGTGGTGACAGCTAGAGTGGGACGTACGAGAGGTTGAATATGTGAAGGTTGTGTACACGCTACTGGACTTTCGCTGTCTGCTATCTGTTCTAATTCTTCAGACATGACCGACTGTGTACCCCATAATTACCAAATCACTTCCACTGCTTGAACTAGGGATTTTCGGGTTAAGCTGTTCAGCATACCCCTACGTAGAAGTAATCTCCCCATAAGATCATGTAAATTTTAAGGAAATGATAATCTCTAACAAAGGGAAACGCCTTACCGAATGACAATTGGTAGGGGTAACCCAATAAAGCTTGAAAATATGGCTGCCCCATCGAAAATGGATATATAAATGAGACAAGGGATCATCTATCTATAACAGAAACAATTGATCACTCTAAGAATCAGGTTTATTACTATAAAGCATCAACTAATGAGTTACCCACTGAGACGAAATAATAAATGGGCAGTGGATTATTATTGTGAAATCTAACCTTGACACAGTTGGATGAGCCTGATAAAAACATACTTACGAGAATAATTCGTTTATATGGCCAGTGACTGCAAGAATGGTTAGTGACTCAAAAGAAAGAACATGGAAGTATAAATATTAACATCAGTAACATCGCCAAAGTGGATGATGGAAGCAACTAGCTGGCTGCGAGACGATAAAACTATGCAGTTAGCTGCTGATGGAAGTTTGTAACATCATGTCCTTACCAAATCGCTGATTGCCGAGCTGACCCATTCTTACCACATTCGAACAGCGTGAAGATGGAAGTCGTCAGTATTAATCGTTGAAGATTCTGCGCCCAGCTAAGCCTCTATAGTCAGTACTAATAAAGAGACATTATTCTATATGGATCCAAGTCGTATCTCGCTGCAAGTCTGTTTTCTTCAGTCTCCCAATGACAAGTGTTCTGGCACCCAGTATTCTCTGTCTTAAACGTCAGCAACCTGACTGATTCTGTCGGAACAGTAATCTCGCTGGCGAGTAGAAGCAGACATCATAAGTTCCGTCCAGTAGCAGTTTTTCAAAAAAGGTTTCAACGAATCCCCATTCCAGCGGATTTTGCTATAATTGACCAATACTGAAGAGCTGTACCTGGGTTAGATTTTTATTTTTTCTGAAAAGGTTTTTCGTCATGCCTTGAACAATACTGTATTTAGGAAAATAGCTAGCCCTGTATACCGCCTGGACTGGATAAGGAAAAGACAGACTAACCAAAGAAAGGGTAACTTTGTACGAGTCGGTGCGTCAGAAGTTTTATTGTAATACGGAAGCTAGAAAATCTGAAAAGGAAAGTGCTAGGGCTCAGTCAGGATTAGTGGATAGCATCAATAGCAGCATAAAAAGGTATAATCGGTTATGAATAGGAAGGTAGGGCAGACAGGAATTACTGAGAACAGTTGAGTGATAGGGTTTTTCTCATGAGAATCGACAGCAAACCAACAGCAGCAATAATAGTTCAGGTATACACGCAGACCTGAAACCAGAAGATGAAGATGTAGAGGAAGTATATCAGGATATTGAACGGATAAATCAATATTTAAATGGAGATGAAAATCTGATAGTCATGGAGTATTGGAATGCGGTTTTAGGTAAGAGAGTAGAACAAAGGATCAAGGGCAAATACGGCCTAGGTTGTAGCAAAAAGTGAGGAGAAAAACTAATTGAGTTCCGCATTAAGTATCAGCTAGTAATAGCGACTAATCTGTTAAAGATTCACAGTAGAGAGAGGTATAATAAGAAAAGGCCTCGAGATACGGGAAGATATAAATTAGATTACATCACGGTCAGGTACAGATTCCGAAATCAGGTATTGGATTTTAAAACGTACCCAGTAGCAAATGTAGACTCAGATAACAATGTAGTATTGATGAAGAGTAGGTTGAAGTTTAAGAGATTAGTCAGGAAGAATCAATACGCAAAGACGAGGGATGCGGAAATACTAAGCAATGAAGAGACACACTTAAAGTTCTCTAATGCTATAGATACTGTAATAATAAATGGGTCAGTAGGCAGAGGAAGGAATATTTCTAGAGAGGGCAATCACAGAAGTTGGAAAACTGTAGGTACAAGGATGGCAACTGCGAAGAAACCATAGATAACAGATGTGATACGAGTACTTCAGCTGACCGTCGAAAGAAGGAAGTACGAAAATGTTCTTGGAAATTCGGGAATAGAGAAATGTAAGTCACATAGAAATGAAATAAATACCAAGTGCAGGGAAGATAAAGCAGAACGGTTGCATGAAAAATGTGAAGAAATTGAACAAGAAATGATTTCGGAAGAATTGATTTAGCATATACAGGGTGTTACAAAAAAGGTACGGCCAAACTTTCAGGAAACATTCCTCACACAGAGAAAAAGAAAATACGTTATGTGGACATGTGTCGGGAAACGCTTCTTACTTTCCATGTTAGAGCTCATTTTATTACTTCTCTTCAAATCACATTAATCATGGAATGGAAACACACAGCAACAGAACGTACCAGCGTGACTTCAAAAACTTTTTTACAGGAAATGTTCAAAATGCCCTCCGTTGGCGAGGATACATGCATGCACCCTCCGTCGCATGGAATCCCTGATGCGCTGATGCAGCCCTGGAGAATGGCGTATTGTATCACAGCCGTCCACAATACTAGCACGAAGAGTCTCTACATTTGGTACCGGGGTTGCGTAGACAAGAGCTTTCAAACGCCCCCATAAATGAAAGTCAAGAGGGTTGAGGTCAGGAGAGCGTGGAGGCCATGGAATTGGTCCGCCTCTACCAATCCATCGTCACCGAATCTGTTGTTGAGAAGCGTACGAACACTTCGACTGAAATGTGCAGGAGCTCCATCGTGCGTGAACCACATGTTGTGTCGTACTTGTAAAGGCACATTTTCTAGCAGCACAGGTAGAGTATCCAGCATGAAATCATGATAACGTGCACCATTGAGCGTAGGTGGAAGAACATGGGGCCCAATCAAGACATCACCAACAATGCCTGCCCAAATGTTCACAGAAAATCTGTGTTGATGACGTGATTGCACAACTGCGTGCGGATTCTCGTCAGCCCACACATGTTGATTGTGAAAATTTACAATTTGATCACGTTGGAATGAAGCCTCATCAGTAAAGAGAACATTTCAGCTGAAATGAGGACTGACACATTGTTAGATGAACCATTCGCAGAAGCGTGCCCGTGGAGGCCAATCAGCTGCTGATAGTGCCTGCACACGCTGTACATGGTACGTAAACAACTGGTTCTCCCGTAGCACTCTCCATACAGTGACGTGGTCAACGTTATCTTGTACAGCAGCAACTTCTCTGACGCTGACATTAGGGTTATCGTCAACTGCACGAAGAATTGCCTCGTCCATTGCAGGTGTCGTCGTTCTGGGTCTTCCCCAGTCGCGAGTCATAGGCTGGAATATTCCGTGCTCCCTAAGACGCCGATCAATTGCTTTGAACGTCTTCCTGTCGGGACACCTTCGTTCTGGAAATCTGTCTCGATACAAACGTACCGAGCCACGGCTATTGTCCCGTGCTAATCCATACATCAAATGGGCATCTGCCAACTCCGCATTTGTAAACATTGCACTGACTACAAAACCACGTCCGTGATAAACACTAACCTGCTGATGCTACCTACTGATGTGCTTGATGCTAGTTCAGTAGAGCAATGAGTCACATGTCAACACAAGCACCGAAGTTAACATTACCTTCCTTCAATTGGGCCAACTGGCGGTGAATCGAGGAAGTACAGTACATACTGACGAAACTAAAATGAGCTCTAACATGGAGATTAAGAGTTTCCGGACACACGTTCACATGACATCTTTTCTTTATTTGTGTGTGAGGAATGTTTCCTGAAAGTTTTTGTAACACCCTGTATAAGGAGTCGACAGGGTAGAGACAGGGGATTCAATATTAGAATCAGAATTTAAAAAACTTTTGGAAGACGTAAGCTGAAATAAGGCGCAAGGGATGATACTATTCCATCAAAATTTCTGAACTCGTTTGGGGGAAGTGGCAGCAAAACGACTGTTCACGTTGGTGCGTAGATTGTATGAGACTAGCGATATACTATAAGAAATTTGGAAGATCATCATCCTCACAGTTTCGAAAATAGCAAGAGCCGACAAGTGCGAGTATTGCCGAACAATCAAATTATCAACCCAAGGAAAGATAGAGATTGGAAAACAGTAAGGAAATAACTCCATACATGGGGTGCAGTTGCTACGCTGATATGAAAAAGTCGCCAGAGGAGAAGGATTCGTGGCTGGCCACGTCAAACCAATCAGAAGACCGATGACTAAAAAGAATTAATAAGAACACCAGCTGTAACGACATTACGAAGCCATACTAATAGTTCTTACAACGTTGGTGAAATAAGCTAGAGTCTTGTTAGACTCATACACACGTAAACGGCTTGTTTTCAAGATTCATGCACACAAACCAATGTACATCAGTTGCTCCATTATTACTTATTAGGAGGGTTGCCCAGAAAGTAATGCACAGCATTTTTTTTCCTCAGCCGGAAACAATGCTACGAATGCGAAACGTTACGTATGTATTATTTGAAGTCACGAAAGTGAGCTTGCCAAGTTTTCGTCACTTCTGACAGATAGCGTACGGCAGGACAGTTTCAAAATGGCGTCTGTAGATGATGTACGTTACAAGCAAGGTGCCGCCATTGAATTTCTCACCGCAGGGAAAGAAATTGTGGGAAATACACACAAACGCCTGTGCAAAGTCAATGGAGCATCTGCTGTCGACAGAAGGTCATCAGAAGGAGGTTCGGCGGAGCTCCACGATTTTTTTCGTTCCCACTGGTCGCCTCTTGAATTTTTAAATCTCTCACCCAGTTTCATCTTTATGAAATCTTGTGTTCAATCTCATTGATGATGTTATTGCCCTAGCATCTAGGCAGGCCCCTGTTCCTGTGTGTAGGCAACCCAATGTGCAGAGATCAAAGTGAGCCATAACGAATATAGCACTCCTGCTCATGACCTTCTCAAACAGAAACATTATATGTATGAATGATAAGCCCACAGCACAATCACTCCCTGTATATAGCGTATATATGGCATTATTGGTATCTACTTTTTGCTGTTGTTCTGACATGTATATCCAAGTATGTACTGTACTACAGGCCAACTTGATATTCGTTGCATGCCACTTTCATGCAGTTGCATTTTAAATAACCAGCAATGTAACAACGCGTCAGGAAACCTCTCACAGATGGTACACCAGCAATATTTCATTTTTCAATACAATAATTTGACAATAAAAAGACATTGGTAGCATTATTTCCAGCCACAGAGCTACCGTGAGCTTTCCAAGGTGTATCATAGCAGAACAACCGTCTGAGTGCTGCAGAAAAGCTTCCAGGATAGAGAACAAGCTTTCTCGTTTACATATTGGCCTATTACTGAGAGTCTGCGATGCCATACTGACCCCATGAATTTGGTTTATGATTGCAATTACGCATAGTCTCCATTAAAATGGGTTGCTTTATGAAGATACAGGTTTCGAGTTCATTTAGCCCAATATTTTACTAACATAATTTGAAGTTAAACGAATTCAGTCTTCCATTAGGACTGTGGATGGCAGTTTAGACTGTCATCAGGTCCACATCTAGTAAGTGGTGGTTGGTAGGCAACTACTCTATGACTCATAGTTATCACATTATCCCTCTGCCAGGCACTTAAATGTGATTTGCAGAGTATCGATGTAGAACAACTACCTCCTAGGTCACAATATTGTTTCCTTATTATAACAGCTGTTCTCAGTACCAAGACGTGTTCATGAAAAACTACGTCCTGATATATAGGTCAGAGTAACAAGTTCCTCAGTTGAAGGTGTTCCTAAGGACATTGAAGACAACAGAGCAGTTATGTTTATGGTATGTGTGGAGCTTCCTATGGACGTCGTCTGGAATTAGAATGTGCTTTCATGAACGATTTCAGTACTGTGTTACATGATAAAAATCTTTCTGCAATTGTATAAAATCAGAATATGAAAACCCATTACATTCGAATAATTAATCAACGCCAAAAAATAAAATGTGTATTGGTACGACTGCAGTAGTCAATTATATTAATTGGCATTTTTATTTTGATCTGTGTGGTATATATAAGTATGAAGCCATTTGGAAGGACACTCTAATGAGCTGTCAGCCCTCGGTTGAGCAGCGAGGCTCTGCGATCGGAGAGAGGGAGTACCCCTGGGGTGAATTCTCAGAAGGACGCACCAGATGGGCCCAGGTCAGTACAACTCACTCGAACAGATATTCCTTTCGAGTTGCTGCACTTGGACACTAGGCACCCCACAGTCAATATACACACACTCAAGCTCATAAATTGCAGAATGTGGTACCACACAACGTGGCAATACACAAAACTGGCGCTAAAGCATAGGCACATAGGGAACACACACGACACAGATCTGTAAGTCCACGGTATTGGTGATAAGTTGAGAAAACCGTCCCGAAACACATGTGCTGAAAAACGCCACTGTTTTCTGCACATCTACCCCGACAACAATATGGGATATGATCACCATGCGCACGTACAGAAGCCGCACAACGGGTTGGCATACTCTGGATCAGGTGGTCGAGCAGCTGCTGGGGTATAGTCTCCCATTCTTGCACCAGTGCCTGTTGGAGTTCCTGAAGCGTACTATTTGTTTGAAGACGTACAGTGATACGTCGACCGAGAGCATCCCAGACGTGCTCGATCAGGTTTAGGTCTGGAGAACAGACAGGCCACTCCATTCGCCTGATATCTTCTGTTTCAAGGTACTCCTTTACGATGGCAGCTCGATGGGGCAGTGCGTTATCATCCATCAGGAGGAATGTGGGACCCACCGCACCCCTGAAAAGGAGGACATACTGGTGCAAAATTACGTCCCGATACACCTGACCCGTTACAGTTTCTCTGTCGAAGACATGCAGGGGTGTACGTCCCCCACGACCTCCATACAGGTCCCTTTCAAAGAAATTAAGGGGTTGGTATGTGGTTCCTGGTTCACGCCAGATGAAAACCCGGCGAGAATCACTGTTCAGACTTTACCTGGACTCTTCCGTGAACATAACCTGGGACCACTGTTCCAATGATCTTGTACTGTCTTCTTGACACCAAGCTTTACGCGCTTTCCTGTGACCAGGGGTCAGTGGAATGCACCTTGCCGGTCTCCTGGCGAATAAACCATGTGTGTTAAGTCGTCTGTAGACTGTGTGTCCGGAGACAACTGTTCCAGTGGCTGCGGTAATGTCCCGAGCAAGGCTACCTGCACTACTCCATGGCCGTGTGCGGGAACTGATGTTGAGATATCGGTCTTCTTGTGGTGTTGTACACTGTGGACGTCCCCTACTGTAGCGCCTGGACACGTTTCCTGTCTGCTGGAATCGTTGCCATAATCTTGAGATCACTGTGGCACACCGAGGGCCCATGCTACGACCTGCTGTGTTTGACCAGCCTCCAGTCACCATAGTATTTTACCGCTCATAACGTCATCAATATGTGTTCTATGAGCCATTTTCAACACACAGTGACCATTAGCAAGTCTGAAAACGTCTGCACACTTACTCGCTGCACCGTAATCTGACATGCACCAACACACCTCTGCATATGTGGACTGCTGCCAGCGCACCATGCGACGACCGCAGGTCAAATGCCCTGCATGGTCATACCCCAAGGTGATTTAAACCCGAAAACCGTCCACCAGAGTGTTGTTTCACCATGTATCAGCATTATCCTTAATTTATGAGCATGAGTGTATATAAGATCTCTTGCGGTTGAAGGCTTCCAGAAGCGACTATTTCACGGCAAAGGTGGAAAGGGAAGAAATGCTGTTTTCAGAAAGGTCCAGGAAATGTATTATTGTAAATAAAACATAGAAAATAGTATTTCTTTGGGACACCCAGACGCCACACATAACAACTAGAATATGGAGTGAGGGCCTGCACTTTGGGACCTCTCTGTAAGTGTGGGGCACATTCTAAAGTTAAGCACACTGAAATAATGTTTCTCCACTCTATACGAAATGCCAGAATTGGCTAATGTAAATAAACCAGAGGATAGAGAGAGAAACTCGACCGTGCTGCTGAGATCCCACTTCAATGACCACCGAAAGAGATAGATAGATAGATAGATAGATGACAGATAGACTGCTAGATAGAGATAGAGATAGAGAGAGAGAGAGAGAGAGAGAGAGAGAGAGATGCTTTTGTTTCACCAATGTTAGGAAGCTCGTTACTGGTTGACCACCTGACGAAAAACTCAGGGAAGGGGATCAGCATCGTTTAAGAAATCTTTTTACTGGTCGATGTTCGAAATATCTGTAGCTTAGCCAATACAAACAGAGTGAAGAATGCTAAACTCAGAGTTAAAGGATTTCCTTCTCATAATCAGTTGCTAAAAATTCACTTGATTTTAGGCGTTCGGTTCTTCAACTCCTTCACCGGTCAGCATCCCCACCAAGGTCCAAGCACATGAGCTTAGAGTCTTGGAAATATTTCAGACTGACTTGAACGTAGGAGCAGACGCAGTTCGTTGCTGCGGCGAGAGGTCACTGATGCTTCAGCCCCTTTAGCCTTCACCTATAAATCTAAATAGTGCGACCGAGTCGTGAGCCCAAGGTGATTGTAGGGACTGCAGAGTCATTTTATAATATTTCGATAACCTCCAACTTCACTCTGAAGACTTGCTTTCATTTTCGAATTTTCTGACCACAGATGCAATGCATTCCCATCTTAGTACTATCTCTCCTTTATACTAAGATCACAACAATCAGGGTACAACCTCACGACCAACAGTGCCTCATTATGATTTGTGGTTAACAGGATCTTGCACCAGGCCTTTCAGTCTGATATGCCTAGGTTTTCTTTTACAATTATTTCTTGTCAGATGATTTATGAGTTACTTTGACGTAATAAACTGAATTAATTGTAAATGTTTCATTTAGTAGTGTTGAATTCCTAATCAGTTATTTTAGAGGGTGTCTAATTAACTCGTGTCAAGTGACAATGCTACGTATGCTTGCTTTTTGACGACTCTTGTTCAGGGTTCGTTGATTTACGAGATCGTGACGTAGCAGTTAGATTGGACAGGAAGTCTTATATCACCGTCTAAAAAGTAACCAAATTCACTAAACATAAATTATCTTTTAGTCGCTCGCTGGTAACCATTTCTGTTCTTATTTCCGTATATGCCCACCTGAAGAACCATCGTTGAAGTTTTAGAGGAGACTTTATGCATTTTGTGTTTTTTGTATGTTAGGAAGGGATCGAATTTTAGTGTATACGAGAGTGTTGATATTTTAGGTTGATTAATTTTCTTGAATGACAGGTGTGTCAAAAGTTCAACCATTGTGTTAGGGAATGTGAAAGCTTGTCATAGCGAGGGCTAGAAATGTAGCGTGGGTGGGCGAAGTACAGAGACAAATTTCAGAGTACATTACACAATGGTCGATGTATGAAGGCACCAGAAGAAGGTAAATACTAGAGAGTAGTGTGAAGTACAAAGCTTTTCAGAACGAAAGTAATATGAATAATGAGAAGCCAGGAATAAATTAAAGCCTGAAGTAGAGCTTGGGAGAGCAGATGAGACTGAAACTTATAAACAGCGGAAAATTCAGAAGTTTCACGCCACGAAAGAGCAGCATGGAGTGATGATACTTGTGAGCCAACGCTTTAGCCAGCTGCAACATTCGACTTACGGAGCTATCTAGTGGAATAGTTTAAGACAAACCAAGAGGAACGGTTTAGGACTTAGAAGGAGAGACAGCATTGGTCGTATTTTTTTGTTTTATTAACCGCAAAATCGATTTTCGGTCACTTAGTGACCATCCTCAGTGCTGTAATACACAATTTAAATTGGTAGGCACTGGTATCAACAAGCTTAGAGCGATCACATAAACTACGACCAATGCTGTCTCTCCTTCTAAGTATATCCATTATCTGGTCGTGGTGAACAGGACACTCCACTGAGACGCCAATCGGTTTAGGACTAGTGCACAGAAGAGAAAAATGACACACAATTCAAGAAACTATGTGATGCACTCGCGAAGAGGGAAGATTTATTAAAGAAATGCGCAGAGAAGTTTAAGAAAACCAGTAATGCGCAATTTGAACAAAATAAGAAGCAATTCAAAAACTTAAATGAATAGACAGACGAAGAAATAGAAGCCATGGATCAGAACGACGAGCTGTGTTCAGTTACTAATACAACACTGTTTTCTGAAAGCGGACTGGTTTTATTCCCCACCCTTTTGACTACAACACTTACTTTTTCAACATAATCCCCCGTCAAATAACTGATGATGGTCGAAGGAGAGAGGATATAAAATGTAGACTGGCAATGGCAAGGAAAGAGTTTCTGAAGAAGA